>NC_083831.1:167836-374568 GCF_015708825.2 Lethenteron reissneri | reverse complement strand
CAAAAAGGAATTTTTTCTCCCAACGGCCGTCAAAACACTAAGAGGGTAGCGACCAGAGGTCGCAACCAGGTACCCGATACCCGTACCCTACCCGTACCCAGCCGGGTACGGGTAGGGTACGGGTACGGCCGGGTACAGGTACGGGTACCCGTTTGCGACCCTGGTGCGGCCGGGTATGGGTACGGGTAAGGAATCAAAACCCGTTTGCAACCTCTGGTTTCTGAAAGGTCTTCAGTTTTGACCGATCATTGTCATCGCTTACAACGGTAAAAACCGAATTAATTTCAACAGGCTCGCGTGTGTTTATATAAAGAACGCCCGGCGAACCAGGGTGGCTCCAATAAAACGGGGACGAATTCGCCGCAGCCTAAAAAAATGGATTTAACGAAACGGATCTTTCGAGTTAAGAAATCGACAGCAGCTGCAAAGGAACTAATCAAATCTTGACCAGATTTTCCCACGATCAAAGTAAAGGATTTAATTCAAGCAAAATTAATTGTAAGGGTTGAATTTGTTTTCAAGCAATTCAAGGAATGAATTCAGTTGAAATCCATTGGGCGCAGATAGGAATGTGGGGGGGGTGGTCAATTGAGTGGAGGTAAATGGCTCCGTGAGCCAATCGTCACTTCCTATACACAAGAGCGCTCCACGTGGGGAAACCTGGGCGGACGGGCATCGAGCGATTTCCATGTCCCCCTGTGTGTGTCTGTCCATGTCCCGCTGTCTGCGTCTGTCCATCTCGCCCCATCTGGTCTTGTCCTCCCCCTGCCATCTGAGTCTGCCCGTGTCCCCACGTCTGTTCGTGTCCCGTTGCCTGCCCTCGTACCACATTTCCCCCCCCTACGGTGCCTTAGTCTATTGTTCACATGCTTGCCCTTCACCCCGCCCCCCACAATCGGGTTCAAACCCCGCTCCTCGCTGGAAGTTCGGCTCCCTTTCTTTGTGCGGGCTGTATTTTCGCTGTGGTTGCCAGATGGGCTTCGCTGTGGCCATGCAATGTTAGGTCAGTCCACGGCGCCGCAGTGCGCTTTAACCTGGAGGAAATCGGCCAATTCCCTGGCCCCGGGAAACCGTGGAGCACCCCCACGAGGGGGCTCTCGGGTGAAAACCTAGGGGTCAGGTGACTCTCCCCCGAGGTCCTACGTGGGGGTATGTGTGTGTGTTCGTGTGAGGGGTTGCGAGGGGGGAGCAGCGCCGGCAGAGCTGCTCCGTTGCTGTGGCATCACACAAGCACTTGTGGTGAACATGCAAGCAACTATATACCTATGTTATGCGCATTTGTTTCATTTTATAAATAGGGTGCTTCAATTTTTTTTAACACTTATATGGGACTATCGTTTTTTACGGAAAAAGAACGGATAATACACTATAACATGATAACAAATGTATATTAATAGCTTAAAAAAGAGTCTCCACTTATTGTCCATCATTCTCCGGGTGGTCTCCAGAGCCCAGATGCACATTTCTTTTGGCATTGTTGAAAATTCTCCGAAGTGTTAACATTTTTTGAAGCGCTCTGTATTATTACCATTAATACAATGGTAAATGCAGTGGCGGCTCCTGCAAAATCTCTCAGGGGGGGCAAATGTTTGGATGATTGATAAGGATAAGGTCCACCCATGCAATGGATAAATTAACAGCTTAAGCATGTAAAGGCAACTTCACTACTTTAATATTAATGAAAAATAAAGTGACTCTTACAATACATCTCCTTGTTTGTTTCTATACTCACTATTATTACACTGCTTACATCACATTACTCGCTTAATACACTGCTTACTTATACTGAAATTTTGCTCTTCTCTCTTTCAAAGTAGCAAAGTGATCAATTACTCTCTCATTGAAAGCAGGCATGTTCCTGACTAGTTCCCTCTCCATGGAAAGCATAGCCATTGCATTCAGACGTTCCTGTCCCATTACATTTCTCAGGAATGTATTGATTCTCTTTAAGGTTGAGAAACACCTCTAAGCTTCAGCAGTTGTCATGGGAGTGGTTATGAGGATGTTCAACAGAGCAACAGTCTCTGAAAAAGTATCCTGGAGGTTGTACTTCAGCAAAACCTGGTACAGCGCTAGTGCACCACAGCAGCCCTTGCATTCTGGACTCTCATAAATGACAGACAGTTCAGTCTTCAGCTTCGCCATATTTAACATAGGGTATGCCCTGACAGTGATGTTCAGAGCCTCAACAGGGAATGTATGGCCATGCTGTTGAAACATCTCTCCTTGTAGCAGCGTGGCACTTACAAGGTGGTCAGTAAAGAAGAACCTTTCTTTGGTGTGCAATACAGTATATAATTTAATGTTGGGTTTGTCTATGGCAGTATATAGTAGGGTGTAGACTCGTGTGATGTAAGAGAATAAAGTTTAGATGTGTTGTGTCTATAACCTTTTTTTTATTAAGAACAATTCAAAAAAAAATTTATATATATATTTTTTATTATATCTATATATATGTTTTTAAATTAAATAATGAAAACAACCCACTTCTCCACCGGCTATACCAGGAATCTATGAAACATGGAGGGCCATTAAAACGATAAGAATTCGGTCATAGAGAGGTCAGAGACATCCAGATGGACAAAGATCGATGGCCTGACCTCCCAAGACATCTTGAGATGCACGGAGGGGGTGCAGAGCAGAGAAAAACAACTTTTGCAACTCTCGTTTTCCTTAAACGTTTTCCGTACCGAAAAGTAGAAACTTAACAAAAAGAATTAACCAACAAACAATAGGGGCTTTTTATTAGTAATTCCCTTGTATTACTCGTATTCACAGTATATATATATTATTTTGTATTGTATGTTTCTATCTACCTGACCAAAAAAAAATAATTACGAATTCCAACAGTTAAGGAAGCGTAAGTGGAAACTTAGTTGCACTTAACCTCAGGACATTAAAATATAACTCAAGAATAAATGTAACACACAGGACCGCATAAATGTATTGCAAAAATTTCCTCAGCCACCTTTGTCTCCAACGGTCCGGCACAAACAGATGGCCCATGAATGCTTGGGGGGTTAGGAAAGGTCGCGAGGAGGGGTCGCGGGGGTGTCTGGTTCTTCTCGCTCGTTTTGTTGTTTTGTTTCCCTCTCGCAAGAAATGCGCACATCACGAATGAGCAGTCTAGCTTGAGTCGCGCTCAGTCTTGCAACTCGGCGTGCGACGCGGCGTTGCGACGGGGCTCGCAAGGGAGCTGTGGCAGTCATGCCTCGAGGAGAGATGGGACGACGAGACATCGTTAAGGTGACAGCCTGAGTGCAGTCTGGTTCGAGTCGCGCTCAGTCTCGCAACTCGGCTTGCGACGCAGCGTTGCGACGGGGCTCGCAAGAGAGCTGGGGCAGATCGTGCCTCGAGGGAGATGGAACGAGGAGGAGTCGTTCGAGTCGCAGAAGTCTGAATTCAACCTGGGTCGAGGCTGGGTTGCAGCCGTGCTCCGGCTGGCGGAGCGTCGTGAGGGAGCAAACACCGATGCCGATAGCAGGTGTCGCTTCTCGCAGAACGAAGTTAAGTGCGAGTGAAGCTGGCAGCTGCACGAACAAGGGGAAGCACGGAGAAGAGAGAATGACGAGTGACGACAAGCAATCAACCTGTAAAAGGGCGGAAATCGCCGAGCGTCGACCAAGCGAGCAAAGCAGAGAGCGCGAAGCAGTGGAGAAAGCCTGATCAAACGGCTGTGAGGAAGAGGATAGCGCCAATGCATGCGCCGTGTGTTTGATACACAGACTGACCAACACCCAGTGAGAACAGACAAGACGTCCGCAGCGACGACGGAATCATCGCGCACCACATCGGCGAGCGTCGTGCAAACTCAATCGAGCAGTGGAGAAGCCGGGGGCTGCCACCAAGAGAGAGAAAGCGCCATCGAATGCGCAGTGTGTTTGATACACAGACCGACCAACACGCAGTGAGCACAGCCGCGTCGTCCAGAGCCACAAGCCAACACAGCCTGAAGCAAGGGCGAGTGTCCATGTGAAGTTGGCAGCAATCAAGGAGAGAGCGACAGCAACAGCACGACCCGGGCGTCACCGAGCATCGTGCCAACTCGTCATCTAGCAGTAGAGGGAGAGAGAGAGCGCAAGAGCAGCACGACTCGGACGTCACCGAGCGTCGTGCCGACTCGTGGAGCTGCGCGCTATCCGACGACGGAATCATCGCGCACCACGACGGCAAGCGTCGTGCAAACTCTATCGAGCAGTGGAGAAAGGAAGGCAGCACGACTCGCTGCGGCCACGCCCAACCCAGAGAGAACCTGGCCGCTGTTTGTATATTCCCTCCCACACCACACAAGCTAACGACACAACTCCCGGCTCTAATAAATTTAATTAATATTACAAGGGGACAACGCACACACAACACGCACACGAATAAGACTTTCAAAAAGTGATCTTTGCGTTTCAAAAAGGGTTGCCATTTCAAGGTGGTGCGTTCAATATCAACTGATCGTGCAAAGCAGTTGCTGCCGTCGAGTTACATGAATAAGAAATGTTTTAGTCATTCATTTTCGTTAATTGCATAATCTTGCCCATAAATTTATTGACGCATACTTGCTTTTGCATACTAGAGTGTCATGTGTTTGTTTAGAATTAAAATTGCTTAACACCAACTGTTCGAGTGCATCTTTCCAAGTCCATGCAAAACTGTCTTATTCCCAAGAACTGTATCCTGTGACGAGATATGAAACTGGAGACCTAATATAACATAACACACTAAGATAATCAGTAAATGTTTAATCAATGATAATCGTGTTATCCTGATTGATATAACTCTGGATAAACTAAACTTAATTATCATAACTGCTCACATTAACATAACCGCAAGCATCTGCATAAACTACTATGATTATCTCCGTTATTAGCATAATTTATGCATATAATTACACACATTATCATAATTAATGCATATTGATACACACGCTATTATAATTCATGCGATTTGCGCATTTTTCGGAAAATTATTAATTTTTATTATTTTTATCAAAATTTCATAAATACACACACATACAACAGATGGAAGCATATTATATATTTTTTTTACGACGTAGAATTGTAATGTATTACTTACTGTTAGTAACTCAGCGTATTGTAGAGTATATTTAGTATACTGATGATAATATGTAGTTTATACTTTAGTTGTTTACGTGGTGGTTTTAGTTACTGCAGCTACATACTATTAACACTCCTTCCCTTCATTAATGCTACCCTTATCCCCTCCCTTTGATGCTGCTAATCCTGCATAATGCACGGGCATAAATAGTACTATTCACATACCTGCATTTCCCATATCACATACTTGCATTTCCCATATCCCCTCCCTTTGATGCTGCTAATCCTGCATAATGCACGGGCATATGCAGTACTAATCACATACCTGCATTTCCCATAAATATGCTAAATTCCTCTTGATATGCAATTTTTTTTGTCAAGGCTCCCCATTTCTTCCCCTCTTCCAACCCAGCTTATATACATGCTCCAAGCACGTGTGCTGTTTCATTCAGACGCTGTCGCCTCGACAGACCTGGTTTTCATCTGAGGACGGCTACTTGAGTTGTGGCCGAAACGTCGTGAGAATTATTTTATTATGTTTTATTTTTATTATTTTATTACTTCCCTTCGACGTGACTTTACCGAAAGAACCAAGAAGATGAATCCCTTCAGTCACGAAAGCTTTAAATTGAAATTCCACTAGGTGGCGACAAATAATATTATTGACTGAAACGTGCTTACGTATGATGACGTAAGCACGTTAGTGCGAGCCTCCCGGAAGCCATAGAGAATGCATTGTAGCGCCCGCCATTCGAAAAAAAGCATCTTTGAATGTAAGTCTATGGGAACAATCTGGGCGATTCTCAGCCAGAGTGAAATCGCCTAAAAAGAACGTGACATGACGCTGATTGGACTATATCCAGAGGCACAGTAACGGCTAGCGTAACTCTGTGGTTGAATGAGATTGTTAATGTGATTGAAAAAGTCCCTTTCACACTTTGGTGGTGCGTCGCCCAATCGCCCTAATGAAGAAACCGCCCCTGGGTAAATGGTAATACATACAAAATTCGTTATACGTGTACTTCCAACATTCGCATATCGAGGCACCATCAAGTCACGTTCGGCTCCACAGCATTACACGGTAGGAATCGATAAGGAAGGAATCGACGAATATTTGTCTGAGATCACGATTCTACGTCCGAGATAATCGAATCGAATCGATCCCAGTTCCGTGAAGACTGCAGCAAATGGCTGACATGACTTTTGACGAGACGGCGGGCAGCAGCGGCAGCGGCCGAAGCAGGAAGGGTGACTACGGGCTCCTTCAAAGGGCCGAGATTACTTGCAACTATCTACACAGCAACTCGTGAGTGGCGGGGATTGTTGGGCTCGGGGAGGAACCGCGTGTTGGCTCTGGGTGCCACGCGCTGCCCACTCGGGCGCCACCATCTTGGGTGATGGGCGCGACCATCTTGTGTGATGGACGTAAAATGGGGTTGTTTGAGCATACTTCACTACACGGGTCAATGCGGGTGGGGGAAGTCCCAGGTCCTGTTCAGACATTGATGTTATAGCCCTGGACAGGAATCAACTCGAGCGGCTGGGTGGAGATTAGAGGTTTCCACGTGGTCAACCATGTTGGATTACGATATAGTGTACTGTGCATTCACAAGTCAACAGCAGTAGTTTGATCAATCTACTGCTGGATAAGGGCCTCCCTAAGCAGTATCCTGTCATAAGGGTTGTTGACTATACTTCACACTTGTACAACGTAATGCGCACATCCAGTAGTGGATTTACAGTTGATAATGTAAGTCTCATTTGTCAATCCACTGCTGGATGAAGCCTCCCCAAGCCGTGTGGCATTGTAGTTGTTTGACCATACTTCACCATTGTGGTCAGTGCGGATTGGTGAAGGTCAGGGCATTCGCACTGGTTCACATCACATGCCACTTATATGACCTGTCAAATTCCAATGGCTGTGAAACACATTGCGCTAACTGCCGTAAGTTGATGGCTCCGCTGACTCGTGCACACTCTGTGCGCATATCTCTGTGCTAGAACCACCCACGAGTTTCTGTTTGGAGCCATGGCCGAGATGGTGGACAATGCGAGGTACGTTGCTCACCGCCCACTCTGGTTGTGCTCGAAAAACACGGCCACGTTCCCGTCGGTAATTTTGGTGCACGTGGCCTTGCAAAGGAACAAATTTAACGAGCAACTTTCCAGGCTTACTCTCCTGCTGCTTCTTATGTGTTTGTGTGCGAAAGTGAGTGCGTTCGCTCGTGTCTATGTGCGCGCGCATGCCCCCGTGGGTGTGGGGGGGCATCT
Organism: Lethenteron reissneri; assembly: GCF_015708825.2. NCBI lineage: Eukaryota > Metazoa > Chordata > Hyperoartia > Petromyzontiformes > Petromyzontidae > Lethenteron > Lethenteron reissneri. Next base: position 367,252 of record NC_083831.1, on the reverse strand, counting down.
CCCTCCTCAGTGTGCCGGGAAATGCCTTGGCAAGGATTATTAAACATTGCCTTGCTAGGCACACTGAGGGGAGAGGCTTGCGGAGCCCCAATGTGGTTTTAGGAAAGGGCGATCCTGCACAGATGGCATATTTTATGTCCGTCTGCTACAGCAGAGGTATAGGGAATTCCAACAGGACCTACATCTCTGCTTATTGACCTGGTCAAGGCCTATGATACCATCAGTAGGCCTGGACTCGGGGTTTTTCTTCGTGCCTTCAGAGTCCCTGACTCTGCTCACAATCATTAAAGACCTTCATGATGGTGAGCAGGCCCAGGTAAAACTACGTGGCCGGGAGTCGGAGCCATTCCCTGTTCACCTTCGAGTGCGACAGGGATGTCCTCTGGCTCCCACATTTAACATCTATTTCAGACAGTTTGTGAAGCCTTCGATGGCTGCACCGGAGGAATTTCCATCTGGTACAGATACTCGTTGGTTCTTTCGGTAAAGTCACGTATAAAGATAAAATAATAAATTAAATAATAACATACGATGTTTCGATTGCAACACAGGCAATCGTCATCAGGTATAAATGAAATAGCAACAAAAATTTTAACCAGAAAACTATAGACAGACATATAAGCAGACAGATATCACCAAGATACATAGTGAGTAACACAGGCACAGAGAGGGAGATTGTCTCTGTAGCGAGGCCTTAAATAGACAGAGGGGGGCGGAGGCAGAGAGAGTTGGAGGGGTTACAGAAAAAATTAACATGTCAATGAATACGAAGCACGCCTGGTAAAGTACGCAAGCTTGAACATTAGGAGAGAGGGAGAAAGAACACACTAAATTAAATAACTTAGCAAAATATCGAAATGTTACGTAATACAACACAGAGAGTCGGTCAACACAATTAACGCATAGCCTGGTCGATTACGTATTTCAAAGATTGCTAAGTTAGAATTTAAGTGTGAAAATTCCAAAGAAAGACAAAACATAAGACAAGAGGAACGGAGACACACAGACAGAGCAGAACATAAGAACGACAAAAAACGAGTGGAGACAGAAAAAATATACTAAATACACAGGTAGAGAGAGAAAACTAAAAACCCAGAGAGAGGAAAAGATAAACTTGGAACTTTCCCGTAGAAGTGGTTCAATCTTGAATTTGGAGCTTTCATGACTGCAGGAATTACTCGTTGGTTCTTTCGGTAAAGTCACGTATAAAGATAAAATAACAAATTAAATAATAACATACGACGTTTCGATTGCGACACAAGCATTCGTCATCAGGTATAAATGAAATAGCAACAAAAATTTTAACCAGAAAACTATAGACAGACATATAAGCAGACAGATATCACCAAGATACATAGAGAGTAACACAGGCACAGAGAGGGAGATTGTCTCTGTAGAGAGGCCTTAAATAGACAGAGGGGGGCGGAGGCAGAGAGAGTTGGAGGGGTTACAGAAAAAATTAACATGTCAATGAATACGAAGCACGCCTGGTAAAGTACGCAAGCTTGAACATTAGGAGAGAGGGAGAAAGAACACACTAAATTAAATAACTTAGCAAAATATCGAAATGTTACGTAATACAACACAGAGAGTCGGTCAACACAATTAACGCATAGCCTGGTCGATTACGTATTTCAAAGATTGCTAAGTTAAAATTTAAGTGTGAAAATTCCAAAGAAAGACAAAACATAAGACAAGAGGAACGGAGACACACAGACAGAGCAGAACATAAGAACGACAAAAAACGAGTGGAGACAGAAAAAATATACTAAATACACAGGTAGAGAGAGAAAACAAAAAACCCAGAGAGAGAGAAAAAGATAAACTTGGAACTTCCCCGTAGAAGTGGTTCAATCTTGAATTTGGAGCTTTTGTGACTGCAGGAATTACTCGTTGGTTCTTTCGGTAAAGTCACGTATAAAGATAAAATAACAAATTAAATAATAACATACGACGTTTCGATTGCGACACAAGCATTCGTCATCAGGTATAAATGAAATAGCAGCAAAAATTTTAACCAGAAAGCTATAGACAGACATATAAGCAGACAGATATCACCAAGATACATAGAGAGAGAGTAACACGGGCACAGAGACGGAGATTGTCTATGTAGCGAGGCCTTAAATAGACTGAGGGGGGCGGAGGCAGAGAGAGTTGGAGGGGTTAGAGAAAAAATTAATATGTCAATGAATACGAAACACGCCTGGTAAAGTACGCAAGCTTGAACATTAGGAGAGAGGGAGAAAGAACACACTAAATTAAATAACTTGGCAAAATATCGAAATGTTACGTAATACAACACAGAGAGTCGGTCAACACAATTAACGCATAGCCTGGTCGATTATGTATTTCAAAGATTGCTAAGTTAGAATTTAAGTGTGAAAATTCCAAAGAAAGACAAAACATAAGACAAGAGGAACGGAGACACACAGACAGAGCAGAACATAAGAACGACAATGAGAGGCTGATCGATGCCCGGGTGCGGTCAAGGAATGGATGGCTTCCTATTGCCAATGATCGAGTCATTGCTGCTCAATCAGAGTAGGAATTGGAGGTGCTGCTGCTGAACCTGGAGTGTGCCACTCAGAGCTGGGGCCTTACCATCAGCCCCACCAAAACTAAGCACCTGTCTGGGTATCAGACACTCCACCCCCACAACTCCCAATTGGTGATGGGGCAGTTGTGGAGAGAGTAGAGAGTTTTCCATACCTGGGCAGTGTGCTCATGACCGGCTCCAGTTTGACAGCAGAGACCTTGCTCCGAATCAGTCGAGCGGCTATTTCTTTTCATCGGCTGCATAACACTGTGTGGAAGCTACCTGGTCTGTCGCTCAACACGAAGCTTCGGATATTCTCGGCCACGGTCATGCCTTCCATTCTCTATGCTTGCGAAACGTGGACCTCCCTAAGATCTTCACCGGTTAAAAGCATTTAGGCTGGCCTGCCGACGACACATCCTGGGTTTAACCAGGCTGGTGTGAGGAGCTCACAAATCCTTGAAATATCGGGACAAAGTCCCATCGGTGAGCTCCGCCAGGCAAGGCTGCGTTGGCTGGGTCATCTAACCCAGGGGTCCCCAACCCCCGCGCCGTGGATCGGTATCGGTCCGTGGCCCGGGCTGCACAGCAGGAGGTGAGCGGTGAGTCTGCGCGTGGCCCGCCCATTATTTTATTTACCACTTCCGTCCGCGCCTCTTTCCCGCACTGCGCACTTGCCTCAGTCACAGTTTTGGTAATCCCACAAGCTAACCCTAGCCAAAATGAGTAAAAAATAAACGTCGCTGGAGAGCTTCTTTTGAAAATGGGGAACGACCCAATGATGAACCCCCCCCCCCCCGGTCCGTGAAAATATTGTCTTCCACGAAACCGGTCCCTGGTGCCAAAAAGGTTGAGGACCGCTGATCAAACCCACATGCTCAGCTTTTGTTCACCCGAATAGAGAGGGCTAAACGGGCATGGCGCGGGCTAGTGAAGAAATGGACTCGTGTGGTACAATAGGATGTGGAGCTGAGTGGATTTGCTGATGACTGGTTCCATCCATGTCAAGATCGGCCTCTGTGGAGGAGGCTCGTGAAGGACACTACTGGGCAGTTGGAGGAAGTCGCCCTCCAGCAACATTGAGGGCAGATGAGTGACTCACAGCAATGTGCGGAGTGCCGGGCGGCTAAAACACAGCAAGTTGGCACAGTAGGTGGCACAGGTGGTGCATCGGCCAATCATCTCAGCACCTGGGTCTGTCCCGTGACCTGCCAGCGGGCGTTCGCCACTTTATGTGGTCTTAACGTGCACATAGCCTGGCAAAAGTGGCGTGGTTATGTCACCGCCGCATAGTGGCGAATGGAGTTTGTTTTTGTTGTTGGGGGGGGGGGTGGGTGCCTGGTAGTCCAATGGTTAGAACGGTGTGCTAACCAACCTAGCGACCCAAGTTCGATTCGTGATGATCAGAATGGGTCCTGGGCCTCCCCTAGATCGACTCGATTCAGTACCTGGTGCAGTGTGTAAACATGGCCATGCTGGCCTTCATAGGCGCTGTTCTGCTCACTAACAGCACTTGCCCTAACAGCCTGTTAAGGCTATAAGGGGATCATTATCTATGGTGTGTGCCTGTGCGTGCATGCATCTCCGCATGCCCGCATCTGTGCATGCCTCTTGTGTGTGTGCCTGCGTGTGTATGTGCATGCGAGTGCCCCTATGCGTGTGTGCATTTGTGGTGACTCAATGTCCCCCTTCCGATAATAAAACTAGAATCAGGACTGAAGGTAAGTTAAAATTAAACATTTATGTTACTTAATTTTATGTGTTTTACTATACAGCATTTTTTTACGGTGTTGCATACAAATGTATAATATTTCTTATTTTGAGTTTTATCAAGGCTTCCCTTTTTTGTTGAACCGCAGCACATTTCAAAACATTGACGGTATGGGCATTTAAATACGGTACATTTTTGTGTTCCGACTTACGAATGGGTCTCAGGAACTAATGATGTTCGTAAGTCGATGACTACAGTGAGGGGAAAAAAAGTATTTGATCCCCTGCTGATTTTGTACGTTTGCCCACTTACAAATAAATGATCAGTCTATAATTTTAATGGTAAGTTTATTTGAACAGTGAGAGACAGAATAACAACAACAAAATCCAGAAAAACGCATGTAAAAATGTTATGAATTGATTTGCATTTTAATGAGGGAAATAAGTATTTGACCCCCTCTCAGAAAGGTTTCTGGCTCCCAGGTGTCTTTTATACAGGTAACGAGCTGAGATTAGGAGCACACTCTTAAAGGGAGTGCTCCTAATCTCAGCTTGTTACCTGTATAAAAGACACCTGTTCACAGAAGCAATCAATCAATCAGATTCCAAACTCTCCACCATGGCCAAGACCAAAGAGCTCTCCAAGGATGTCAGGGACAAGATTGTAGACCTACACAAGGCTGGAATGGGCTCCAAGACCATCACCAAGCAGCTTGGTGAGAAGGTGACAACAGTTGGTGCGATTATTCGCAAATGTAAGAAACACAAAAGAACTGTCAATCTCCCTCGGCCTGGGGCTCCATGCAAGGCTTCACCTCGTGGAGTTGCAATGATCATGAGAATGGTGAGGAATCAGCCCAGAACTACACGGGAGGATTTTGTCAATGATCTCAAGGCAGCTGGGACCATAGTCACCAAGAAAACAGTTGATAACACGCTACGCCGTGAAGGACTGAAATCCTGCAGCGCCCGCTAGGTCCCCCAGCTCAAGAAAGCACATATACATGCCCGTTTGAAGTTTGCCAATGAACATCTGAATGATTCAGAGGACAACTGGATGAAAGTGTTTTGGTCAGGTGAGACCAAAATGGAGCTCTTTGGCATCAACGCAACTCGCTGTGTTTAGAGGAGGAGGAATGCTGCATATGACCCCAAGAACACCATCCCCACCGTCAAACATGGAGGTGGAAACATTATGCTTTGGGGTGTTTTTCTGCTAAGGGGACAGGACAACTTCACCGCATCAAAGGGACGATGGACGGGGCCATGTACCGTCAAATCTTGAGTGAGAACCTCCTTCCCTCAGCCAGGGCATTGAAAATGGGTCGTGGATAGGTATTCCAGCATGACAATGACCCAAAACACACGGCCAAGGCAACAAAAGGAGTGGCTCAAGAAGAAGCACATTAAGGTCCTGGAGTGGCCTAGCCAGTCTCCAGACCTTAATCCCATAGAAAATCTGTGGAGGGAGCTGAAGGTTCGAGTTGCCAAACGTCAGCCTCGAAACCTTAATGACTTGGAGAAGATCTGCAAAGAGGAGTGGGACAAAATCACTCCCGAGATGTGTGCAAACCTGGTGGCCAACTACAAGAAACGTCTGACCTCTGTGATTGCCAACAAGGGTTTTGCCACCAAGTACTAAGTCATGTTTTGCAGAGGGGTCAAATACTTATTTCCCCCATTAAAATGCAAATCAATTTATAACATTTTTGACATGCGTTTTTCTGGATTTTTTTGTTGTTATTCTGTCTGTCACTGTTCAAATAAACCTACCATTACAATTATAGACTGATCATTTCTTTGTCAGTGGGCAAACGTACAAAATCAGCAGAGGATCAAATACTTTTTTCCCTCACTGTATGTTAAACTTTCACACCATACGTAGCCAACCGTGCAAATCGGAGGTGCGGGGGAAGGACAACAAACTAAACACCAAGCATTTCTAAAGAAATAAGGGTGTATGGTGAGTGTGGTGTGTATGAGGTTTATGATGTGGGTGGCTATGTGTGGTGTGCATGATGTGTGCCATGTATCGACACTGCAGTGTGATGCAATGAGCGGTGTTTGGCGCAGTGTGATGTGGTGAGTGCTTTTCAATACGGTGGCAATATGGTGTGCGTTGTGATGTGACATGGCGAACAGTGTTCATTGTGATGCGGTATGGTGTGTGATGCGGTGTTCAGTGTGGTGTGATGCAGTTTGATGAGGGTTTACGTGGGAGGAAACTGGAGCACCTGGATAAAACCCACGCATGTGAGGGTTAAACACTATTCCCATACAGACGGAACAGGTAGAATCCACATTTCTGCTGTACTGGCTTCTGGCAGAGTTTCACAAAACTTATTCAAACAAGTTTATTTACCAGGTCAAGCCCACCAAGCTATTATCTCTTTTTCAGAAGTGACTGGCCACAAATGATAGCTCAACGAACTGGCTTATGTGTAAATTTATTGCAGCCAAATACTCTAAACGCTTGTTTATACATTTGTGCGGTGAGCCACCAACCCTCGCCGCTGCCTCTACAGTGCTGGATCACAGGCAGCCACGTGCAGCACAGCCACCACTGCCTGGCTGGGCTATCTGATATCTCACACTTTGGGCTCATTGCCTAAAAGTCACATTGCATACGTTTGAATTTGTTGTGCAGTGTGCATGGGGCTACCCGTATTGGAACATGGTTGAACTTTGGTTATTCGTGTCTATGCACCACTTACAAGCGCAGTCTCGCAAACACATTACAGTAGTCTATTGATTTTCCGCGCTAATGATGGGGAGGATGGCTGCGGATAATACAAATTGGCAGATATTACAAAAATATTTATTTCCACAAATGTATTTGCGAAAAAACACTAATATAAGTGTAGTGACATAGAATCGGTCACTTAGCATAGCACTGGCTGCTGGCAGGGAAGGGGATCTACAGCTACAGCAGCCCTGACTGACAGCAGGTCACGTGATAGACCAGAGAGGGATGTAGGGGAAAGGTTACGGAAGGGGCACATCGAGAACCTGCTAGTAGGTTCCAGAAGGGGGGCGTGGCCGGGGCGGAGTCAGGTCACACTGACAGTATAAGAGGGGTTCTAGGGGAGGGGACCTCGGGGATGTCGTTTGGAGTGGGATCCCATCGTGCTGCTGGAGTCTTCGTCCGCCGTCTTCGTCTTCACCATCTTCGTCTTCACCATTTTGGCGTCGCCAGTCAGGCAGTCTGCCAGCTGTCCTGACTGGGAACCGTAGTTACTAAAGTGTGAACTGTTAAGGCTGTGTTAATAAACAGAATGCCTCCTACTATTAGTGTCTATGAGTCAGTCACTATATAAGTATAAATTATGTTTAGGTTAAGAAAATTTAGTTAATGAACAGTTTAAATTAAAACTCAGAAAATAAATTATCTGATAAACCACTCATCGATGAAGCACAACTGAACATTTTGATTATTATTCTTTCAATTTATAACAAAAACTAACAATTGACCGATTAATACATAACACGTTCCTGGTCCCACGCAGAAGACTCGGCCCCACTAAGTGGACAGCAGCAGAGCCACGTCAATTAACATCAATCAAACTCTGCCCACTGTTGTAAAGATATGCAATTACAGTACTGTAGAGGAAATCTCATAGATTTTGGATTAACCGGAGCATATTTTTGTTCGGTTTAAGCACGTGAGTTGTAATAACATTTCTAAGCATAAAAATGTATTACTTTTTAGATGATTAATTTGGGCTTAAGGGAAAATCTATGAGTTATTAATTTATGCCAAAATCTAAGGTGCATGGTTAATCCATGCTGTGGGCTTCCTGCTCCTGTTCCAGGCCAGGCTCAGGAACGAATGCTGTCTCAAGTTTAGACATTGCGATGTAAATGCATATTGTATCGTGTGATGCAGCAACACAAGGTGACTCCAGCACCTGGCCTGTACAAGGGGCATTGGTCTACCAATAGGAAGCAATCACTACAGTTTAGCCTAGCGGCACCCCCAGTGGCAGCTGTCCCTGTGCGGCACAAAGGTGAATCCAGTACCTGGTCTGCAGAAGGGGCATTACTCTGCCAATAGGGAGCGATGATTACTATCTGCGTCGGGGCACCCCAGGTGGCAGCTGCGCCTCTGCCATAATTCCAGCACCTGCCCTGCAAACCGGGCAATAGTCTGCCAGTAGTGGAGGGCATTGAGTGCTGCTGTGTTGTGTAATTGCAGTCCCGTGTGATCTGCGGTGTGGTGTTTGGAATGTGTTGCAGGGATGCGGAGGCATCGAGGATGAACATATTTTCAGGTGGGTTGTGTATGTGGGGGAGCGGTGGCTGTGGTTTCACAGAAATTAGTTTTCATTATTAACCCTCTACTTGCATGGTTATATACAAAACGGAACAATTCTAAAAGTTTGTTATCGTGACTTAAGTCAAAGGACGGACTCCCGAGATGTGTTGAAAATGTTTTGTATAATCTAACAACCAAGTTCTTGCTGATGTCCATTATAGAAAACATGTGGCTCTCCCTAGCCACCCCTATTTAGAATGTCAATAATCGTATAAATTATCCGGTGATGCTCATTTGTTGGCAGTAGTGCACAAGCATTATAATCGCAAGGATAACCACATTCTAACCATAAACACAACAATAACATTCTAACTACAAGCATAACCACATAAACCCAAACGTAACCACATTATGGCTCCAACATTGCCACATTACTCATAATAATGGTTTTTGGGTTAGATCGCGTTATTTATAAATGTGTCGTAACCCTCCACCACCCGACACGGCCAAACAGTAAAAAATGTGTCACGTTTACAAAGGACAAATAATTCACTACTTTACCCCACCGGTGTGTTGAAGAGTGAATCAACATCATTTAAAATTTGAATACGACGTTTCCCTGGTAATTACATCCAGCTTCATAGGGCAATTTGCCAGGATGGTGAGGCTCTCCTCTTGCTCCCGGTCTTAAATAGAGCAGCAGGGTACCGTCATCATTTAATTCATTTAGGTGCAGGGATTTTAGGCGGAGAGGGGGAGGGTATTATAATTATATCATAGATTGGTAATCATTAAATTGCCTACGTGTTAAATTAACACATTACGACAACCGCAATATAACCACAAGCACTATTTACCACAAAACAAACTCAACACGCTCGTCAATATCACTGTGGCCTTACAGGAAAGGCTTCTGTAATTGTTGTTTATGGCAATGGCCGTCATTCATAGCCACAGATAGTGTTAAGCCAGTCACCATCAAATGCTCTGCAGTCCTCGATATACTAAGATGTTTTCTGCCAATTACTGAGTGTTTATCATCATACATGTGAGTGGAAACCGGAGCACCTGGAGAAAAGCCACACGTACTAGAGGGCAACACTCTATCCTGTCGTACAGAAGGAACAGATTATTATCAATTCACGCTGCTGCCCTGCCTTCTGGAAGAGCCAGGGTATGGCTCCTCGACACCCACCTACGAGAAGGGAGTGTGGAATAGACAGAGTTGAAATGAGCAAGGATTATTAAACATTTTTCAGAAAGAGACTGTGATGGGAGGATTTCTAGCGTGGAGCAGTGTGGAGGAAGAAGCAGAAAGAGTAATAGTGTGATCTGCAGGGTGTTTAGTGAGTAGGTTGGTGGATGAGTGAGGGAGTGTTTGCGTGGGTGGGTGGGTGAATGAGCGAGTTGTTGAGACCTGCTGTCCAATGTTTGATCATTGTGGACGAAACAGTTGGTCATTTTGGTTGTATGTAAACACTGTGTGTGCATATACTATTTAGTTGAATCTCAAACGCCCCACCCCTCTCGTTTAACTTGCAGTGGATGGGGACTTCCGTGGGGGGTACATCCTGTGCTTCCTAGACAACGGCCATGGCATGAACCCGAGTAAGTGAACCGGCCATTCTTTGATCGCTTGCTGCTCCGACCGGGAGGCTGATGTACAACAGCGTTCGGTCTACCATTGTGATGGTATCAGTCGTGCTGAACCATTAATGGAGAGGACCTCGTGAAGGTTACCATCACCGTGGTGGTGCACGCTCAACAGAATTGGGCACGTCTCAAGGTCGCTGTGCTTATCACCTCCATTAAGTGGATGATAAAAAGCAGCCCCCACTCTGAATGGGGAAGCCTTACAAACACACCACACCTCATCAATGTGTGTGCCTCCCGCTCATTCGGAGGCGGTAGAGAAGCCATGCACAACTGCACCCCAGAGGCCCTTGGCTGGCTGAAGAACTGTGACCTAAACCGTTGACAACTCCCTGTTCCCCGAAAATAAATCTGCTATTCTGCAGCAAATTACACGACAGAAGAGCAAGTGAATCGGCAGTGGTGCAGGGTTAGTTCGGGGCTGGGGGAATCCTTTCCTTAGCTGGGGCGAAATAAACAGCCAGAGTGAGTTCTGGTTCAAACGCTGGGTGATTATGTGGGACCACCTGTTTGCCAGTATCAACATTTTCAGTTTCATTTATTGAGAAATCATTACCCTTTCTGCCATAAATACGGGAGATGTTAAGATGTTCAAACACCAAATAGACAGATATTACAAGGTATCATGTCTGCATTAAACATACATACTTGTGGTAATGTATGCACTGTCCTTGAAACTGATTGGCTTAAACCAGACACAGCCATCTTCATGGCTTCGTATCACCAAGTATGCCAAAAGGTGAACGGTACAAGGACAATGCCACCGCCAAATAGACACCGATTGCAAGACATTGAGTCTTACGCTCGTGAGCAGCCACTTAGTGTTGCGTCAGCGAATGTCCTGGGGCTCGCTATTCAGTAACCTGCGCTGACTGGCTTGATGAAGTATGGCACAACCTCCATGACCAACTGTTGGTGAGTGCTGCCACTGGTGATGATGACCACGATGCTGATGATGATGATGCTGATGTTGCTCCAGGCGATCTGGCAAACGTGATGAAGTTTGGAAAATCCACTAAGCGCACCACGGCCCACATCGGGCGCTATGGGAACGGACTCAAGTCGTGAGTTATGTTGATGCTCGCCGGCGGTCAGCCGTCTCCCTGTTACTCTTCTATTGCTACTACTACCACTGGTTACTGCTCCCGTGAATTTAACTCACCGAGTCACTCCGTTCATTCACTCAGCTGCCTCCTAATAACTGCTATTGCTGCTACTGCCGTGGCTACTGCTCCCGTGGACTTCACTCATTGACTCCCCCTCAGCCAGTGTTAATTACTTGGTCTGTACCAGACACTGACGGTGTAATCTCATCCACTATCACCACACTGCAGGTCACAACAACACACTCCTCACTCACGCTTATGCACTCACTCACCCATCCACCAGACCATTCCACACCCACTCACTCACCACACTGCAAGTCATAACAACACACTCCTTGGCAAACTCACCCACCCACGAGACGAAGCCTTAACAGACTGTCGGAGCAAGTGCTGTTATCAAGTACCTTTGAAGGCCGGCACGGCAAACAATAGGGTGTTAGGCCAGCACCACCCTCGGCCATCTTTGTCTCCCCAGTGGTGATGTTTACAGGCCAGGTCTTCATTTGAGGCTGAGTGGACCTAGGGCAGGCCCAGGACTGGTTCAGATAATTGTCACTGGTGTTGGCCGTGAGCAGGAATCGAACACGGGTTGCCAGGTTCATAGCACAGCTAGTGAACCGCTACACTACCGCTCACCGACACACATACCCACTCACACAATCATACACTCACCCACTCATTCACCGCACTGCAGGTCACAACTATCATTCAAACACTCACCCATTCACACACCCACCCTTGCACCCACCCACTCACTCAACCATTTGCCCACTCATTCACTCACCATACTGCAGGTGACAACACTTCTGCTTGTTTTCCCATATCCTTACAGCCTTTACTCAATGCAAGAAATGTGTTACACTCTTACCAACTATGCCTTCTACAGTGCTGTTTGTTACTGGCCGCTTGACATGTTGGGCCTTTGGATTGTTGTGCAGAGAGTAAGAGGGAAAAGGAACGCTACTAAATCACCTGGGCCTGACCTTTGTTGGATAGATGATGGCGGTATCGTAGTGATGATATAATGATCGAAGTGTTGTGGTAATCGTGATGAAGATTGTGATGATAATGGTGGTGGTAGCTGTGGTGATGGTGGTGGTGGTAGTGGTGATGATGATAGTGTTGGTAATTGGTGGTGGTGATGTTGGTGCTGGTGAAAGTGTGGTGGGTAATTGTCAGGCGTAATACGCCGTCACCGCTACTGGAAATATGTATCTCCAGTCAGGGCCCAACAGGGGACAATAGCGGGTCCGGCCTGTACCAAGTAGGACTGGAGGGTCAGGCAAACTGGAGGGCGGTTTGGAACCGGAGGTGAACACCCCAGGCCCCCAGTGGGGGCTGGGGGATTGCGCAAAAATCTAGGTCCCTCCAGAAGGATCCAGAGAGTGGGCATGGCCAGGCACTGAGTAACCCTGGGAGCCCCATAAAAGCCGGACGGACCCCACAGCAGCTCCGGCAGTCAGCGTCAAGCCGAAGACCGAAGAGCTCGCTGAAGACTAGGAACCTGAAGATCCCGGGACCCGACGTCCTTATCAGGGCCGGGTCTGAGTGTGCCAGTGGCCGAGACCCGAGTACCTTGGCTGGGTCGGGTCAGCCTCCCCCTAGGTCCCGTTAGCCGGAGGGCTAAGATTAGGTGGTCCCAGTGGCTAGGGCACGTTAGCCCGGAGGCTATACCTCCACAGGTCGTCGAGTAGAAAGGGCCATTGACCCTTCGTGTCAGGGACCCCGTGTGTTCACATTATTGTTAAATAAATACGTGTTGCCTCCTAAGAAGACTCCGTCTCCAAACAACCCACTACAAAAGTGGTGGTAGCAGTAGTGGTGATCATGTGGCATCAGCGTCACTCTTGATGATGTTTGTCCACTCTGTCATCGCTAACCGAATAACAAACTCACTTTGGTGACAAATATTTAGCGTCGTGAGGAAACAAACTTACTCGCCCGTCGTTCCGCCCCCACCACGCCCCGTGTCTGTCACCCTCCCTCCACCATGGGGGGCGGGGTGGGTGCCTCTCCTAGGGGAACGATGCGGATCGGGAGGGACATGATCATTCTCACGAAGCAGGCGGCCACCATGAGCTGCCTCCTCCTGTCCCGCGCCTTCCACGAGGAGGAGAAGATTGAAGAGGTGAGACTGACCATGACGAGATGTAAGAGAACCAAGCCGAGCCGGCACGGGTGCACAAGTGGATTTTTCCACTGGGCCTGTTTGCTAAAGCCAGTCTGTGCCGAAACTAGAAATATCTGATCCTAGATTGGGGCCAAGCAGGGCCATGGGTCGTGCATAACAATGTGTCGTGCATTGCATGTGACATTGGCGGCACGGCACGGCTTCTGCAGTGGAAAAGAGGTATTGGTCCGTGTTGGGGCCCAGAGTGGGGTTCATAATGGCCGTGTTGGGCTGCTAAGCCAGTGACACTGAGACCCTCTGTCTCAATAGGATAATAATGCCTGCATCAGTGTAAGCCGGCTGCGGTTGTTATTGTTGCCTCTGTAGTTGATGTTGTTCCGCCAGGTCATAATTCCACTCCCATCGTGGAGGAACGACGACATGGAGGTCATCTTGTCAAATGCGCAGAGATATCAAACGGAGATGGACATTATCTTCAGGTGACATTTAGTCCATAGGGCCATGAGCAGAAATCCCAAATGATCAATGTCACCTGTTGTGACATGTCTTTACTGGTTTCAATTTCTCTGTGTGGCCAACATCGGTGGGTTATGTGATAACCACTTGAAATTAGTGCGGATATCGGATACTGGTGGTACCTGGATGTACGTTAAATTGATTTACGGTGATTCGTTATGTACGTTGTGAAGTAACACCTTTTTTTGGTGTATGTCTCCTTTGTTTATTTATGATAAATATTCTTTCATTTAGTTTTTATTCAAAATAGGATTTTCTTTGGGTGGGAATTTTGTTGTTAACAACCTTATAGTAAATTCACATTATGTCGTTTAACCGCGAGTGCATTTTATACGCTTTCGGGCCATTTGCATTGCTGCCATACTTCGCTCGTTGTTTATAATCCGCGTTCAAATTACCGTACTGTTCCACCACAACGAGAGTGTGGAAGATTTGGGGGAGGTGCTGCATGTTGAAGCTCCACCCACTCGTAGTGCCCCTCACCCACTCAGTCACCCTTCCACCCCTCGCCACCTTACCTACTACCCCTCCCTCACCCTCCTAATCACCCCTCAACTCCTCACGTGACAATGTGCACCACGGTTTCTGGTTAGTAAATTAGAGCGTACAGTATTTGTTTTTTATCACCTGGCTCATTATTCTCCATATTTAGGCATTGAAATATCTTAGTTGTGTTAATAAGCATTATTTTAGTAGGCTTTGGGTTGGAAGTTATTTTTATAGGTTATATATTAGGTTATAACACTGGTCAACACACTTTTTCTGGCATAAGGTATTCCAACGGGGTTAAGGTAATTTTGGGGTGCTGATTCCAAATCTGGCATCAGTTTTTGTCTATCACATCAGGTTTTTGAGATATAAAATATTGCATTTTCAAGAAAAACTGCAGAAGAAAAATATTAAATAAATGTGGATATCTATATAAAATTATATTATAAACACACTATCCTAAAAATACAGCACCATATTTTAACACTAAAGCAGTCACTGACTCGCAACAACTTGCAATCATAAGTGACAGAGTTAATTTCGGGTAAAATCAATGAAAATGGGGTATGCTGATAGCATAAATCTGAGATCGGATTTGGAATCAGCACCCTGAAATTAGTCTAAAACAGCTGCAAAAGTCCAGGCCAGAAAAAAATGCTTTATTTTTGTTGACCAGTGTAATGGGACCTTATGGGAGAATATGTTTTGATATACGGTACGATGTTTCGCTTTACGTTCAGGTTTTCAAGAATGCAACCAAAACTTATATCGAGGTTCGTGCAAAGTTTGCTCGTAGCCGTATAAATACATTGGTAAAATTAGAGTGCTACACGTAGGTGGTATACAATTTATGCTCTGGCCCATGGACGTATTGCACGCACGTATATACTTGTTGTGGGCATCAGACCCGACTCCATCCCATCTCAAGCCCACTCAGGCAGGGTCCCCTCTGAGTACTCTCAGTGGCGAAGCTGTTGAGTGTGCAGGTGGTGCAAATGCCCTGTCCGTCCATCCGTAAAGTAACGTGGGGTCGCTGTAACTAACTTAAGGGTTGATCCGATTTGAGTGAAACTCGTGTAAAGTTGCACTGCTGGTGGGGACTCAACCTAGAGAAACCCAGCCACATCCATCAATTGGTCGCCGCCCGAAACTTGGTGATAAGACACCAGCGATAATTATTGAGGGTTTCAAACCGAAGCGGTGATGTCGCACGCTCCCAGAAAAAGGCAGACGTCATGATCGGCGAAAACAAACGCTCTGGGGACGAACCTGCGTGTCAGAGGAGAGCATGTGTAAATAATACATGTGCATGGCTGGTTTCTCTTCCATATAGAGCGTGACCCGCTGTCACCCCATACAGGTACTCGCCATTCAAATCCCAGGAAATACTGAAGCAGCAGTTCAAGAAGATTCATGGATCTTCCGGTACTCGTATAATTTTTGTCACGAGGCGATACGGTGCGTCCCATTATTTTGCTGTCTGTCTTCCCTCGCAATCGTGTTTGGAGGGTTTTTCATATATTTTACTACAACTTTCTTCGGCTGCAGTAAATTCACCGTGGCTCGCCACTTTTCCTGCAGTGTAGAGACAGCTGCTGCTGGTGAGGAGGGGTTCCCCTTGCCTGGCCTGCCACAGTGCAATGGAATGGTTTCTATGAAACAATTTTACATTTTAGCCACTGATATATACATGCAAATTCTTATCTATGGATCTCTGTATGAGTCTCTGGGTCCCTGTATGAGTCTTGGCTCTCTGTGTAAGTCTCTGGGTAAATCTTTGGGCCTGCTGAGTCTTCTGGTATATTTGTGAGTCTATTGGTCTCTTTGTAGTGGGTTCAATCAGGCGCACACTATAACTTGGAGTCAACACGGTTTATTAACTAACATCACATAACTCTTAACGGAATAACAACCGTTCCTACACTTAGCTCTATAAACTTGGAGTAGGTGGCTATTTACATTCTGGATGGGCAACGACAAACCGGACCAGGTCAGCCAATGCGCTGCCTGGTCCACGTGCGCGGAGACCCGCCTACGACGAAGGTTTCTTCCAGCAGCATCGACCCCGGTCCCCCCCCCCCCGGCGCTCGACTTTTATCATTACGGCATGGCCAGGCCCCGCCTTTGGCCACACCTCTTTTCCCGATCTTTTGTGAGGGTTCAAGGCCCACACTCTTTGGTTCTTTCGGTAAAGTCAACCTCAACCCTGGCACCCCCCGTCCACACCACCGCCGGTCACGTGCCCCTTCTTCTTTACCCAGCCTCCCCTGGTATGCCCATCCGGTGTCTGGGGAGAGGCTCCCCCCCAACAGTACCACCCACACGGTACTGTCTCTACACAACGGTACTCATACCAATGACACTACATATTTGTGAGTCTGGGTCTCTGCACAAGTTTATAGGGCTCTGTGAAAGTCTATGGGTCTCTGTGTGAGGCTAGGATTCTCTCTGAGTTAATCTGGCCCTGTGTGATTCCTTATACATTTGCAGGCGAGTTGTATAAACGTTATGCCACATAGGGACAGCTGCCAGTGGGGGTTTTCCTTGTATAAACTGCAGTAGGACAGTGGAGTAGTTGAGATGAGAAGATTTCAGGTGCTTGGAGTTGCTCAGACGTTTAAGCAAGCGCCATTCTCTATGCAAACCCTTTAGCTTGGTGGTCATAGACTGACATGCAAGTCTCATGTAGCCCGTATGCCCAGCCACCGCATTTCCAAGTAGCTTCTATTTGGCCAGAGAGATGGGGTAAATGGGTATGGCATGGGCTGGAGAAAAGATGAACTGATGTGGTACAGGCAGGTATAGAGCTGAGTGGACTTGCCGATGGTACCAGCGGTGTCGAGATCTGTCACTGTGGAGGAGGCTCGTGAAGGAGGCTACTGAGCAGTTTGAGGCAGTCGCCGTCCTGCATCAACGGAGGGTGGAGGAGCGATGCTCACAACAACAAGCAGAGCGCTGGGTGGCTAAAACACAGCAAGTTGGCACAGTAGGGGGCACACGTAGTGCATCTGCTAGTTATGAGTCAGTCAACCCATGACACCTGCCTATCTCCTGTAACCTGCCAGCAGTGAGCCTTCGACACTTCATGTGGCCTAGAAGTGCACCTAGCCTTGCACAAGTGCTGTTTGTCACCACGACTCAGTTGATATATTTTTCGTGCAATATCACTTTCTCACGTGACGCTGTTTTATTCTGATTTCTATTTGCTGCATTGCTGTCTTTTTTGTGACCCAGGTCACTTACTGTTGCACATGGGACTCCTCTTACTACTTGAGTTATTATCTTGTTACACAATCAACTTCAGCTCACCTACTCATGCACTCACCCCTTTACTCACCCATTCACTCACTCAACCACTCACCCACTCAAATAATTTATTCACCCACTCATTCACCCATTCACTTACCCATTCACTCACTCATTCACTCAGTCCTTCACCCATGTACTCATTCACTCACTCACCCACCCACTCACCCTTTCACCCACTTACAAATGTGGCTCCTCTATTCTGGTCACTGGATTTCTCACCGTGTGACACAATCAACTTCACTCATTCACTCGCTCATTCACTCACTTGCTCCCTCACCCATTAACTAATTCACTCACTCACCCATTCACCTACTCTTGCAACTGAGACTATCCTGGTCACTGGAGGTCTCACCTGGCAACACAAAATCAACTTGAACTGAGAGGCAAACGGTGGCCGCCGTTGCTGTTGCTTTATAGGAACCCTCGTCATGGTCTACAACCTCATGCTGATGGATGACGGGGAGTCTGAGCTGGACATCACCTCTGATCCTCAGGACATCCTCATGCGGGGCGTGCAGAGGGACTTGAGGTGGGTGCGAGTGGGAGGGCTACCCCTGGAATTAACAATCCCAACGTGGCCATTATACACCTCCTGTGTCCGATTCCCAGGTATTCCTGTAAAGGGTGAAGCCCTTTTACAAGTACTGAGGGGAGTTTGTGGGGGGGCAAACTGGGATCGCTGGGGTTCCTATGGGTGCCGCAGTGGTGAGATGTTATTGCTCCCGCCTGGTATGAAGGAGGTTGTGGGTTCGGTCCCGACCCTGATACCTGTATATTTAGAGTTTGCATGTTCTCCCCGTGGTTGCGTGGAATTTTCACCGGGTCCTTCGGTTTTTCCCTCCAAATTTCAAATATACACGCATTTAGAGTATATTGGGTGCTATGCATTCTACGTGATAAGCCACTTAATTGAGCTATCATTTGTGGCCCGGTCACTTCTGAAAAAGAGCTATATAGCTCATTGGGCCTTACCAGGTAAAACAAAAATAGTTTTCTGTTTAGTTTCCCAGTGCATGGCTTGCTGCCTCACTCAGACTCGACCGGCGCTCATTTCGCAAAGCCGATCACTGATGGAAAGCCTCTCCCTCCAGCCCGGGTCCAGGCACCTCGTTACCTTTCTCTTCATTCCAAATTCAGTTCTTGAATCTGCAAAACAGTCCTCTTTCTATCCCTCGTCTCTTCCCTTGTCCCTCATTCTCAACGACTCTTCTCCACCATCAACAACTCACTCCGTCCCTCTGCTTCTACATCCTCCTCTCCTCCCAGTGCCCCTTCCCCCTCTAGCCTTCCCTCATTGTTTTTCCTCTGAGGTTGAGCTCATTTGTTGTCCCTTCAGCCTCCCCCCACTGCTCGGTCTGCTGCACTCTCCTCTCCTCCCTGCGTCACTGCACCTCTCTCCGCCATCACCCTGACATCTTCATCTGAGCTCTCTGTTGTCATTTCCAAAACTCGTCCCCTATCTCCTCCCCCCGTGACCCCATTTCTGCCTCCCTTCTTCCTTGCCTCCCCATCTATATCATTTCCTACCTTGTGGTCATTTTTCACTCCTAAGGTGACTTCCTTCTTCTACATTAAAATCTGCTATTATTTTTCCTCTGCTCAAAAGACATTCCCTTGACCCCACCATTTTCTTCCACCTTTTCTAAAATTCTGGAACGCCTTGTTCATAACCAGCGCTCACTCCGCATGTCTTCACATTTCCTGGATCTACAATTTCACTAAAACAGCCCATCTAAATGTCTAGAACCATCTTGCAAATTCCTTCCATGCCGGTCATCTATTCTCATGCATCTTGACCTTTGACTCTAGTTCACCCCCCTCTTCTTTCCACTCTCCAAGCTCAGCAGCTCTGGCCACCCCCTCTCCTGGCTCAAGTCTCACCTCACACATCCTCCATCTCCAATCACTCCATACTCCCACGCTTCACTCTCAGTGTTGGTGTTCTGCAGGGTTCGGTTCTGGGTCCCTTACTGTTCTCTCTTATATTTCACCACTTGAATCGTTCTGCTTTCCTCATCATTTCTTTGCTGATGATACACAAATCTTATTTCCTTAATCTACCCCCTGTGACTTTTCCTCTCGTATCTCCTGTCTGGCAGCCATCCAATCCTGGATTGTGCCTCAGTCTCTCAATCCTTCCAAGCTAACAATAATTTTCATTCCGGCCTCTTGCTTTCATGCTCCCATCACAACCATCTCCTCCTCTCTCTTTCTCCTGTTTTCTCTGCCCTCAACCTTGGTGTCACTTTTGAGTCTTCCCTGACTTTTTCCACCCACATCTCCACTTCTACTCACATCTGCCGCTTTCATTTATTCAACATTAGGAAAATCTGCCCTCATTTAATTTCTGCCACCAAACTCCTGGTTCATTCTGTGATCTTTAACCATCTGGACTACTACTTATTCTTGGTGTGGTGTGTAAACATCGGCATTAGGGAGACAAAGGTGGCCGGACATGGCGTTGGTTTGTTTCGTAAAGATCAGCACTGGAGAGACACAAAGGTGGCCGGGAGCAGTGCTGGCCACACCGACCCCCCCCCCCCCCCATGTTCAAATCGATGCTCGGTTCCAGCCGTCGGTAACAGTACTTGGGATCTGTGTCTCTGTACAGCACCCCTCCGGAGCGGGTGTCGTTCCGCGCGTACCTTGCCACCCTCTACCTGAAGCCGCGTATGCGCCTCTACCTGCAGCACCAAAAGGTCATCACCAAGAGGCTGGACCACGACCTCTACAGACCCTGGTACGGACCGTGCCTCCTTCAGATGAACCACGTGGCCTTTTTGCTGTTACTGCTCATGGTGATCCGGCACTGGGGAGTTGTCAGGGAGGGTTGGCGGATCGCCGCACAGACGTCGTGAAACCCCCTACCCGTGGGTGGGGGTTTAACGCTGGCTCGACGTGTGGCTGTTGCTGCTGCTGCCTTCCCGTCCGTCTATGGTTCCTCTTCGTGGCACCTCTGAGTTGTCCTCTCTCTCTTTACGAGAGCAATGAGTAAACCCGGTAACAGAAACTGTTTAACGACAAACAGCAGTGACGAGGGGCCCCTTGTGGTTGTTTTGTGTTGGCGTGTGCACAGCATGTATAAGTTTGAGTCGTGCCGGTTCCGGGCCCAGGCTGAGAAGGAAACCAAGCAGAAGTCGCAGGAAGTGAAACTGGGTGAGCCACACGTTATCTTTGCATCGGCTGGGCGAGTAACACCTGCCTGGCCCATCGCTCCACGCGACGTTCTTGGGTCTCCTTGGCCAAAATTAGAGCCTCACTTCTGTGTGCAGGTGAAACACAGAGCCTCTCCCTTGCAAACACATGCACAAAGATCCCTTATATAGCATACGTAGACTGTTGGGGTAAGTGCTGTTAGTGAGTAGCACCTATGAAGGCCGGCACGGCACACGACAGGGTGGGTGGCATGCATCACGTACGCCCGGCTGCCTTTGCCTCCCACCACACCAGGTAGTCTACTACGCTCTAACCACGACGCTACTTTGTTATGAACCTGGCGACCGGAGTTCAGAGTTCGACTGAACTTTGCTGACATTGGTGGCGAATATTTTATACTAGCGGAAGTACCCGGCTTTGCCCGGGTGAAAAATATCTTTCTTAAAAACCTTACATATATATACACAGATACTAAGGTATTGTCAAAGCCCGGTGGGCTGTTTGTACATTTTTCCACCAACAAATATATAAGAGGCTTTCACAAGTCCAAAAAGTTGTAGAAAGTGTGGGGTAAATAGTTGATGTCAAAATGTTTCCGAAAATTGCGGTCTCCCCCCCCCCTCAAAAAATATCTTTACCCCTCGTAGGTATATATACTCCTTCTTGTTTCTTTCGGTAAAGTCACGTAGAAGGGAAGTAATAAAATAATAAAAATAAAACATAATAAAACAATTCTCACGACGTTTCGGCTACAACGCAAGCAGCCGTCTTCAGGTGAAGAATGAGACACTACCAAACTAGGAGCTTATATATAAGCTGCATTGGGGGTTGAAGAGCGCCTTAACAAAAAGAATGTGCATGTGAAGAGGGATTTAGCATATTCATGGAAATGCGTAGGCGTTGGGCGGGGGGGTGTCAAAGTCATATTATGCCCATGCATTATGCAGGATCAGCAGCAACCAAGGGGGGTGCAAGGATTAGCAGTAACAAAGGAAAGGAATGTTAATGATATGTAGCTGCAGTTACTCAACAACCACGTAGAAAACTAAAGTATAAACTACATAAAAAACTAAAGTATAAACTGCATCGCACCATCAGTATACTTACTATACTCTATAATAAGCTGAGTTACTAACAGCAAGTAATACATTACAATTTTACCTCGTAAAAATTCTATAATATGCTTCCATCTAAACCTTATTCTCTTACATCACACGAGCATATACCGTACTATATACTGCCATAGATAAACCCAACATTAAATTATATACTGTATTGCTGTAAACCAACCTATATCTTATACATTTAATATCACACTATGTATTATTCTACACACCCTAATGTGTATCGAAATGGTTTATTACGTCCTTCCAATGATTGCTGAGCCAGAATCCATCTTCTCGGTTAAAGTTGTCTCTGTGTTTGTATATGTGGATCGCCTCATGAACGAATCTCTCATGATAGCCAGATGGCTTGCAGAGAACCTCTGTCTTGGAGAAGTCAATATCATGTGAGCCCACTGAGTTGTAACAGTGATCTGCCACGGCTGAGGTGTTAGTCCTACCGTGTTTCAGGTCAGCTTTTTGTTCACGGATGCGGTCCGAGACATGTCGTTTGGTTTCCCCAATGTAACTGCTACCACAGAGGCAACTTAGTTTGTAGACGCCAGGGTACTGTATGTCTGGAACCACATCTTTTACAGACGGTACCAGATCACGGATTTTATGTACTGTGTTGAATCGGACCTGGATCTTGTGTTTAATCAGGATTTTGGAGATCTTTTTTGTGACCCCAGCAATGTAGGGTAAGGTGATGGTCTTGAAAGGCTCCTCAACAGGATCCTTCTTGATGGTTGGAGTGATGGCTTTGCGGATTGTATAGTCGGAGTAACCATTTGCCTTAAGAGCTTGGCGTACGTGTTTGAGTTCACTGGAAATGTGTTCATGGTCGGAGATGCATTGGGCTCTATGATATAGAGTCTTGATGAGGGAATTCTTCTGAGATGGATGGTGGTGGGAATCCGGTTTTAGATAAGCATCCGTGTGGGTGGCTTTCCTGTAGACAGAGTGGCTCATTGAACCATCAGGTCTCCTTTTGATTAGGACATCCAAAAAGGGTAGCTTGCCATCATTTTCGACTTCCATGGTGAATCTGATGGCTGGGTGTATGGAATTGATGTGGTCGAGAAATTGGTCTAGAGCAGGCCGGCCATGTGGCCAGATGACAAAAGTGTCGTCTACGTACCTCTTCCATAAGGTCGGGCGTAGAGTGGCAGTCTGGATGGCGTCCGTCTCAAATTTCTCCATGAAGATGTTGGCTACAACCGGAGATAGGGGGGAGCCCATTGGGGTGCCCTCAATTTGCTTGTAGAAGGTTCCATTCCAGGTGAAGTATGTATTGGTTAAGCAGTGTCTCACCAGGGGGGGTACCCCAGCATTCAGTCCTTGATGAACCAAGTCTTCAATGATTGCGATGGTGTCAGGCACAGGTACCTTGGTGAACAAGGAAACCACATCAAAACTGACAAGCAGGTCGTCTGGGGACAGGGCAATCCCCTTGATTGTCGATACCAGGTCAGTAGAGTTTAGTACTGCAGAGGTGGTTTTTCCAGTGAAAGGCCGTAGGATTTCGGACAAAAAACGAGCCAGTTTGTAAGTGGGGGAGTTGATAGTAGAGACAATGGGACGAAGAGGTGTATCTTCTTTATGTATCTTTGGCAAGCCGTACAATCTTGGTGGTCTGGCTGCAGAAGGTTTCAACGAGAACTGTTTGGTCTGATCAATTAATGCGGTTGAAGCAGAAATGATGTTGTTGGTTTTGGAGACGAGGCTGTTGGTGGGGTCTCTTTTTATTTTTGTATAGCTGCCATCGTTTAGTAGTTCTTGAATTTTGTTGTTGTATTCTATTTTGTCCATGATGACAGTGGCATTGCCTTTGTCGGCTGAGAGGATGACAATGTCATCCCTCTTTTTTAATTGAGCTAATTCAAAACGCTCCTCTTTGCTGATGTTGCTAGCTGGCATCTTAGCGTTTTTGAGGGTTACAGAGATTTCGGATCTTGCTACGTCTGCAGCGATGTGACTCAAGCCCTTGAGAGCTACATCTACTCGAGCAATTATATCATTAACTGGTATGTGTCTAGGTGTGACTGCAAAGTTTAGTCCTTTAGCTAAAACGGATTTCAAACCTTCAGAAATAGGACTGTTACTGCGATTAATTACGACTTTGTTAATATCTAGCTTTTCAATGTGTGGGTCCGGTTTCTTGTTTGAGAGGCGATTGAATTTGGAAATCAAGTTGTCCTTACATTTAGTCGACATAGCGGCAGCTGAAGAGGCAGTCATTTTTTCCACATGTTCCCAATCCGATGTGGACATTGTTACACTCAAAGATAAGTGTGATTTGTAGAGTGTCTTGTCTAACTGATCTAGTTCGGTGCGCGTAAGTCTGATTTTCTCTGAGATAAGAGCTAAGCTAGTTCTAGACAGAATTCGTTTCGCATTAGAAGAAGTTACAGCAGCAGATGTTAGTGTAAATGCGTTTGGTATTACCTTAGAGTCGCGGCATCTCTTCAGAAAGGTGAGAGACTCGATTAGCTGAGCCTTCTTATCCCGGAGCTTGTTGAAGGATCTCAAAGTTATGTGGAAACCCTCCCCGTAGAGGCGGTTAAATTTCGATTTAAAGCTTTCGTGACTGCAGGGATTCATCTTCTTGTTTCTTTCGGTAAAGTCACGTAGAAGGGAAGTAATAAAATAATAAAAATAAAACATAATAAAACAATTCTCACGACGTTTCGGCTACAACGCAAGCAGCCGTCTTCAGGTGAAGAATGAGACACTACCAAACTAGGAGCTTATATATAAGCTGCATTGGGGGTTGAAGAGCGCCTTAACAAAAAGAATGTGCATGTGAAGAGGGATTTAGCATATTCATGGAAAATGCGTAGGCGTTGGGCGGGGGGGTGTCAAAGTCATATTATGCCCATGCATTATGCAGGATCAGCAGCAACCAAGGGGGGTGCAAGGATTAGCAGTAACAAAGGAAAGGAATGTTAATGATATGTAGCTGCAGTTACTCAACAACCACGTAGAAAACTAAAGTATAAACTACATAAAAAACTAAAGTATAAACTGCATCGCACCATCAGTATACTTACTATACTCTATAATAAGCTGAGTTACTAACAGCAAGTAATACATTACAATTTTACCTCGTAAAAATTCTATAATATGCTTCCATCTAAACCTTATTCTCTTACATCACACGAGCATATACCGTACTATATACTGCCATAGATAAACCCAACATTAAATTATATACTGTATTGCTGTAAACCAACCTATATCTTATACATTTAATATCACACTATGTATTATTCTACACACCCTAATGTGTATCGAAATGGTTTATTACGTCCTTCCAATGATTGCTGAGCCAGAATCCATCTTCTCGGTTAAAGTTGTCTCTGTGTTTGTATATGTGGATCGCCTCATGAACGAATCTCTCATGATAGCCAGATGGCTTGCAGAGAACCTCTGTCTTGGAGAAGTCAATATCATGTGAGCCCACTGAGTTGTAACAGTGATCTGCCACGGCTGAGGTGTTAGTCCTACCGTGTTTCAGGTCAGCTTTATGTTCACGGATGCGGTCCGAGACATGTCGTTTGGTTTCCCCAATGTAACTGCTACCACAGAGGCAACTTAGTTTGTAGACGCCAGGGTACTGTATGTCTGGAACCACATCTTTTACAGACGGTACCAGATCACGGATTTTATGTACTGTGTTGAATCGGACCTGGATCTTGTGTTTAATCAGGATTTTGGAGATCTTTTTTGTGACCCCAGCAATGTAGGGTAAGGTGATGGTCTTGAAAGGCTCCTCAACAGGATCCTTCTTGATGGTTGGAGTGATGGCTTTGCGGATTGTATAGTCGGAGTAACCATTTGCCTTAAGAGCTTGGCGTACGTGTTTGAGTTCACTGGAAATGTGTTCATGGTCGGAGATGCATTGGGCTCTATGATATAGAGTCTTGATGAGGGAATTCTTCTGAGATGGATGGTGGTGGGAATCCGGTTTTAGATAAGCATCCGTGTGGGTGGCTTTCCTGTAGACAGAGTGGCTCATTGAACCATCAGGTCTCCTTTTGATTAGGACATCCAAAAAGGGTAGCTTGCCATCATTTTCGACTTCCATGGTGAATCTGATGGCTGGGTGTATGGAATTGATGTGGTCGAGAAATTGGTCTAGAGCAGGCCGGCCATGTGGCCAGATGACAAAAGTGTCGTCTACGTACCTCTTCCATAAGGTCGGGCGTAGAGTGGCAGTCTGGATGGCGTCCGTCTCAAATTTCTCCATGAAGATGTTGGCTACAACCGGAGATAGGGGGGAGCCCATTGGGGTGCCCTCAATTTGCTTGTAGAAGGTTCCATTCCAGGTGAAGTATGTATTGGTTAAGCAGTGTCTCACCAGGGGGGGTACCCCAGCATTCAGTCCTTGATGAACCAAGTCTTCAATGATTGCGATGGTGTCAGGCACAGGTACCTTGGTGAACAAGGAAACCACATCAAAACTGACAAGCAGGTCGTCTGGGGACAGGGCAATCCCCTTGATTGTCGATACCAGGTCAGTAGAGTTTAGTACTGCAGAGGTGGTTTTTCCAGTGAAAGGCCGTAGGATTTCGGACAAAAAACGAACCTTCTGCAGCCAGACCACCAAGATTGTACGGCTTGCCAAAGATACATAAAGAAGATACACCTCTTCGTCCCATTGTCTCTACTATCAACTCCCCCACTTACAAACTGGCTCGTTTTTTGTCCGAAATCCTACGGCCTTTCACTGGAAAAACCACCTCTGCAGTACTAAACTCTACTGACCTGGTATCGACAATCAAGGGGATTGCCCTGTCCCCAGACGACCTGCTTGTCAGTTTTGATGTGGTTTCCTTGTTCACCAAGGTACCTGTGCCTGACACCATCGCAATCATTGAAGACTTGGTTCATCAAGGACTGAATGCTGGGGTACCCCCCCTGGTGAGACACTGCTTAACCAATACATACTTCACCTGGAATGGAACCTTCTACAAGCAAATTGAGGGCACCCCAATGGGCTCCCCCCTATCTCCGGTTGTAGCCAACATCTTCATGGAGAAATTTGAGACGGACGCCATCCAGACTGCCACTCTACGCCCGACCTTATGGAAGAGGTACGTAGACGACACTTTTGTCATCTGGCCACATGGCCGGCCTGCTCTAGACCAATTTCTCGACCACATCAATTCCATACACCCAGCCATCAGATTCACCATGGAAGTCGAAAATGATGGCAAGCTACCCTTTTTGGATGTCCTAATCAAAAGGAGACCTGATGGTTCAATGAGCCACTCTGTCTACAGGAAAGCCACCCACACGGATGCTTATCTAAAACCGGATTCCCACCACCATCCATCTCAGAAGAATTCCCTCATCAAGACTCTATATCATAGAGCCCAATGCATCTCCGACCATGAACACATTTCCAGTGAACTCAAACACGTACGCCAAGCTCTTAAGGCAAATGGTTACTCCGACTATACAATCCGCAAAGCCATCACTCCAACCATCAAGAAGGATCCTGTTGAGGAGCCTTTCAAGACCATCACCTTACCCTACATTGCTGGGGTCACAAAAAAGATCTCCAAAATCCTGATTAAACACAAGATCCAGGTCCGATTCAACACAGTACATAAAATCCGTGATCTGGTACCGTCTGTAAAAGATGTGGTTCCAGACATACAGTACCCTGGCGTCTACAAACTAAGTTGCCTCTGTGGTAGCAGTTACATTGGGGAAACCAAACGACATGTCTCGGACCGCATCCGTGAACATAAAGCTGACCTGAAACACGGTAGGACTAACACCTCAGCCGTGGCAGATCACTGTTACAACTCAGTGGGCTCACATGATATTGACTTCTCCAAGACAGAGGTTCTCTGCAAGCCATCTGGCTATCATGAGAGATTCGTTCATGAGGCGATCCACATATACAAACACAGAGACAACTTTAACCGAGAAGATGGATTCTGGCTCAGCAATCATTGGAAGGACGTAATAAACCATTTCGATACACATTAGGGTGTGTAGAATAATACATAGTGTGATATTAAATGTATAAGATATAGGTTGGTTTACAGCAATACAGTATATAATTTAATGTTGGGTTTATCTATGGCAGTATATAGTACGGTATATGCTCGTGTGATGTAAGAGAATAAGGTTTAGATGGAAGCATATTATAGCATTTTTACGAGGTAAAATTGTAATGTATTACTTGCTGTTAGTAACTCAGCTTATTATAGAGTATAGTAAGTATACTGATGGTGCGATGCAGTTTATACTTTAGTTTTTTATGTAGTTTATACTTTAGTTTTCTACGTGGTTGTTGAGTAACTGCAGCTACATATCATTAACATTCCTTTCCTTTGTTACTGCTAATCCTTGCACCCCCCTTGGTTGCTGCTGATCCTGCATAATGCATGGGCATAATATGACTTTGACACCCCCCCGCCCAACGCCTACGCATTTTCCATGAATATGCTAAATCCCTCTTCACATGCACATTCTTTTTGTTAAGGCGCTCTTCAACCCCCAATGCAGCTTATATATAAGCTCCTAGTTTGGTAGTGTCTCATTCTTCACCTGAAGACGGCTGCTTGCGTTGTAGCCGAAACGTCGTGAGAATTGTTTTATTATGTTTTATTTTTATTATTTTATTACTTCCCTTCTACGTGACTTTACCGAAAGAAACAAGAAGATGAATCCCTGCAGTCACGAAAGCTTTAAATCGGTATATATACTAACAACACCTTACATACAACAGAGGAAGTGGTATCTATTGACTCTGTAGTAGTATCTACTGACTGTACCGTAGTATCTACTGAGCCAGTAGTAGCTACTGACTGTGTAGTAGTATTTAGTGACTGTAATAACTACTGACCATAGTAGTATTTACTGGGCCTACAGTAGTATCTACCGACTATATACTCGTAACGACTAACTGTATAGTATCTGCTGACTCTATAGTTGTATCCACTGACTATAGTAGTAACTACAAAATCTATAGCAGTATCTACTCACTCTATAATAGTATCTACCAGAGGTGTGGACTCGAGTCATGTGACTTGGACTCGAGTCAGACTCGAGTCATGAATTTGATGACGTCAGACTCGACTTGGACTTGCATAACAATGACTTTGTCCCACCTCTGAGGTGTGGACTCGAGTCATGTGACTTGGACTCGAGTCAGACTCGAGTCATGAATTTGATGACGTCAGACTCGACTTGGACTTGCATAACAATGACTTTGTCCCACCTCTGGTATCTACTGACTCTAGTAGCTACTCACCGTAGCAATATGTACTGACTGTATAGTAGTATATACTGACTGTAGCAGTATTGACTGACTGTAGCGGTATATACTGACTGTTTTAGTATTTACTATAGCGGTATCTACCAACTCGATAGCAGTATCTACTATCGCTACAGCAGTGTATACCGACTGAGGTGGTACCTGCTATGATTACAGCAGTGCATACTGCTGTGGTGGTATCTGCTATGATGAGAGCAGTACATATTGTGGTGGTGGTACCTGGTATGATAACAGCAGTGCATATTGACTGTACTCATCATTCACCCTCACCATTCACCACTCACAACTCACCCTTACCACTCACCACTCCCACTCACTATTCACCATTCACCCTCACAACTCGCCACTCACCAACCTCCCTCGCCAATCTCCCTCACCACTCACCCTCACCACTCACCCTCACCACTCACCCTCACCACTCACCAATCACCACTCACCCTCACCACTCACTCTCACCACTAACCCTCACCACTAACCCTCACCACTAACCCTCACCACTCTCACTCACCACTCTCCCTCACCACTCACCACTCACTCTCACCATTCATCCTCACCAATCACCACTGACCAATCACCACTCACCACTCTCCACTCACCACTCTCCACTAACCCTCACCACTCAACCTCACCACTCACCCTCACCACTCAGCACTCACCCTCACCACTCACCCTCACCACTCACCCTCACCACTCACCCTCACCACTCACCCCTCACCGCTCACCACTCACCCATCACCACTCACAACCACCACTCACCCTCACCACTCATCCTCACCACTCACCCTCACAACAACCACTCACCCTCACCACTCACCCTGACCACTCATCCTCACCAATCACACCCTCACCAATCACCACTCACCCGCACTGCTCACCCTCACCACTCACGCTCACCCTCACCACTCACCCCTCACTAATCACCACTCATAACCGCCACTCACCCTCACCACTCACCCTCAACACTCACCCTCACCACTCACCGTGACCACTCACCCTCACTACTCACCACTCATCCTCACCAATCACACCCTCAACAATCACCACTCACCCTCACAACTCACCCTCACCACTCACTCACCACTCACCACTCACCCCTCACAACAACCACTCACCCTCACCGCTCAGCACTCACCCTCACCAATCACCACTCACCCTGACCACTCACCACTCATCCTCACCAATCACATCCTCACCAATCACCACTCACCCTCACTGCTCACCCTCACCGCTCACCCTCACCACTCACCCTCACCACTCACGCTCACCCTCACCACTCACCCCTCACTAATCACCACTCACAACCGCCACTCACCCTCACCACTAACCCTCACCACTCACCACTCACTAATCACCTCTCACAACCGTCACTCACCCTCACCACTCACTCTTACCACTCACCCTCACCACGCACCCTCACAACAACCACTCACCCTCACAACAACCACTCACCCTCACTACTCACCCTCACCACTCATCCTCACCAATCACACCCTCACCAATCACCACTCACCCTCACTGCTCACCACTCAACCTCACCACTCACGCTCACCCTCACCATTCATCCCTCACTAATCACCACTAACAACCGCCACTCACCCTCCCCACTCACCCTCACCACTCACCCTCACCAATCACCACTCACCCTCACCAATCACCACTCACCCTCACCACTCACCCTCACCACTCTCCCTCACCACTCTCCCTCACCACTCTCCCTCACCAGTCACGCTCACCACTCGCCACTCACGCTCACCACTCACCCTCACTACTCACCCTAACCACTCACCACTCACACTCACCACTCACCCTCACCACTCACCCTCACTACTCACCACTCACGCTCACCACTCACCCTAACCACTCACCACTCACCCTCACCGCTCACCACTCACCCTCACCACTCACCCTGACCACTCACCACTCATCCTCACCAATCACACCCTCACCAATCACTACTCACCCTCACTGCTCACTCTCACTGCTCACCCTCACCACTCACCCTAACCACTCACGCTCACCCTCACCACTCACCCCTCACTAATCACCATTCACAACCGCCATTCACCCTCACCACTCACCCTCACCACTCACCCTCACTACTCACCACTAATCCTCACCAATCACACCCTCAACAATCACCACTCACCCTCACCACTCACGCTCAACACTCACCCTCACCACTCATGCTCACCACTAACCCTCACCACTCACCCCTCACTAATCACCACTAACAACCGCCACTCACCCTCCCCACTCACCCTCACCAATCACCACTCACCCTCACCACTCAACCTCACCACTCACCCACACCACCACCACTCTCCCCCTCACCACTCTCCCCCTCACCACTCTCCCCCTCACCACTCTACCCCTCACCACTCTCCCCCTCACCACTCTCCCCCTCACCACTCTCCCCCTCACCACTCTCCCCCTCACCACTCTCCCCCTCACCACTCTCCCCCTCACCACTCTCCCCCTCACCACTCTCTCCCTCACCACTCTCTCCCTCACCACTCTCCCCCTCACCACTCTCCCCCTCACCACTCTCCCCCTCGCCTCTCTCTCCCACACCACTCTCCCCCTCACCACTCTCCCCCTCACCACTCTCCCCCTCACCACTCTCCCCTCACCACTCTCCCCCTCACCACTCTCCCCCTCACCACTCTCCCCTCACCACTCTCCCGCCCTCACCACTCTCCCGCTCACCACTCTCCCCCTCACCCACTCTCCCCTCACCACTCCTCCCCCTCACCACTCTCCCCCTCACACCACTCTCCCCCTCACCACCACTCTCCCCCTCACCACCACTCTCTCCCCCTCACCACCACTCTCCCCCTCACCACCACTCTCCCCCTCACCACCACTCTCCCCCTCACCACCACTCTCCCCCTCACCACCACTCTCCCCCCTCACCACTCTCCCCCTCACCACTCTCCCCCTCACCACTCCCCCCTCACCACTCTCCCCTCACCACTCTCTCCCTCACCACTCTCCCCTCACCACTCTCCCCCTCACCACTCTCCCCTCACCACTCTCCCCCTCCCCACTCTCCCCCTCACCACTCTCCCCCCTCACCACTCTCCCCCTCACCACTCTCCCCTCACCACTCTCCCCCTCACCACTCTCTCCCTCCCACATCTCCCCTCACCACTCTCCCCCTCACCACTCTCCCCCTCACCACTCTCCCCCTCACCACTCTCCCCCTCACCACTCTCCCCCTCACCACTCTCACTCTCCCCCTCACCACTCTCCCCCCCACTCACCACACTCTCCCCCTCACCACTCTCCCCCTCACCACTCTCCTCCCTCACCACTCTCTCCCTCACCACTCTCCCCTCACCCTCCCCCTCACCACTCTCACCACTCTCCCCCTCACCACTCTCCCCTCACCACTCTCCCCCTCACCACTCTCCCCACTCTCCCCCTCACCACTCTCCCCCTCACCACTCTCCCCCTCACCACTCTCATCACTCTCCCCACTCTCCCCCTCACCACTCTCGCCCTCACCACTCTCCCCCTCACCACTCTCACCACTCTCCCCACTCTCCCCCTCACCACTCTCCCCCTCACCACTCTCACCACTCTCCCCACTCTCCCCCTCACCACTCTCCCCCTCCTAAAGGAATCTACAACCTTCGATTCGTCCTTTGTGCGATTCAAGGAATCGATTCCTGGCATTTTGGGGGTTTACATTTTGAATGACAGAGTTTTATTTTCATTGATATGTTATGTTTTAATGTTTTCAGGAGTTTTTAATAACATTTTTGCCCCGGTCAACGCCGGATATTTCCCGTTCGTAGCAGTTTATATCGACTTTAACCAACTTATAGTAAACGGGAATCGTCCGAATCTAAAGGAATCTACAACCTTCGATTCCTTTTCGCGATTCAGAGAATCGATTCTTGGCGCGTCGGATTTAAAAGTAATTACACACTTGTATTTTCATTGGTATGTAATGTTTTAAAGTTTTCAGAAGATTTTAAATGTATTTTCCCCCCGGGCAACGCCGGGTATATCGAGTTTATACCACAAAGTCGTCGCTTGACACGGGTGGGGTGTCGAGGCCTAGTACCGTGCAGAGCCTCCGGCCTTGCCTAGATTGCCTACCCAGCTGAGGGTGTGTACTGGGGCCAATACCCCCCCCCCCCGCGCTACAATAATACTGTCTAATCGCTATAATTTTATTATCTACCGACCCTATAATAGTAATTGCACACATTGGGGTGGAAGGGGAGTGAAGAGGACGTGAAACTTTGATGAATTTACCTCAGAATCGCGTGTTAATGCGTGCGCATATTTTTAATGGTAATTCAAAATGGCGTCCACCCCGCAGCGAACGCGTCTCTCTCTACCCGTTGCCAGGGGCAACCGCCGTGGTCCGCGCCGGCCGGCAAGAGTAAATAAATAAATAAAGCGTTAAATATATAAATAAAGATAAATCGCGCTAAATCGATAATCGGTCCGATTTAAAGTTTAGAGACGAAAAATCGGAAATGCCTAAGTTTACCGCGGGGCCGGGGGCGTGCCCACCTGCAAAATTTAATCTCGCCGAACCCCACGGTCCGAGAGCTAAATCCCCCGGTAGGGAGCGTACGCGGACGGACGGACGGACGGACAAAAAATGAATTATATAGGTTAGATGGCTCTGGCTCTCACTTAGGTCACCAACAGCACTTGCCCCAATAGCTGTGTGTAGGCTACACGGGATAACTTTGTCTTTGTACACAATGTCAACAGCCACTCACCACTAAGTATCAGTGACGTCACCACGGCGCTTGTACCATGCGAGGTGTACTTTTGAGGCCACGTGAAGCGTCCAAGGCCTGCTGGCAGAAGGTTACAGAACAGACCCACGTGAATTGGGTTGACTGAGATAACAGACAGATGCACCAACTCTGCTCCCCACTGTGCTAACTTTCTGCGTCATAGCCACTCGGCGCTCTGCTCGTTGTGAGTGTCACTCCTCTGCTCTCCGTTGGTCCTGGAGGGCGACTGCCTCTAACTACCTAGCAGTGTCCTTCACGAACCTCCTCCACAGGGGCAGATCTTGACACTGCTAGTGCCTGTCATCAGAAAGTCTAATCAGCCCCACATCCTTCGGTACTGCATCAGTCCATCTCTTCTCTAGCCCGTGCCATGCCCGTTTAGCCCCATATATCCAGCCAAACATGCCGGCGATACGACCCAGCCAATGCCCATCCAATGCAGGCTCACAAACACAAACTCGCACTCATTCACACTCAACCCTCATGTGCGATTGGTGTTGCTCCATCACAGCGGAGGAGAAGGCCCGTGAGTTGGAGAGCCAGGCCCGAGAACTGGAAAGGAAACTTGACTTTGACATGGGGCAGAACGCCAGGGTAAGTGGGTGCGCAAGGGCGGTCAGTCGGTCAGAGAAATGTGTGACATTGTTGTCGCAATGCCTCTTTTTTTCCACTTTGTAACTGGGCCGTGCCGAGCCAGCCCGGCGCGGCTCAGGTCAGGAGGGGCCAGGTTTTTTCCACTGCAGAAGCCGAGCCATGCCAGTGGTTTCGCTCGCGGTGATCAAGCGGAGGAGGAGACGCACATGGATAACGAGGAGCCCTCGCGGCGTGCTCACTGACATCGCGCACGACCAACGCGTCATTAGTCTTGCCCCTGGCCGTGGCCCTGCTTAGCCCCGAGCGATATTGAGATGTGCACATCAAAGTTTGGTTCCAGTCTTGGCTTGCTTAATGGCCCCAGTGGAAAAAAAACACCCACACCGTGCCAGTGGAAAAGCCGCTGACTTGGCTCGGATGCGCCAGTGGAAAAGGGGCACAGTTGTAAAGTGGTATTGTATAGTAATATTGTATTGTATAGTATCTTGGTATTATTGTATAGAGTAGTGTTTTATAGTACAGCAGTACTGTATAGTTGTATAATTGTATTGTATAGTATTATATAATTGTGTAGTTTTATTGTATAGTTATATAATTGTATTGTATAGTTGTTTCATTGTATTGCATGGTTTTTGTGTTTAGTTGTCCATCCATCGCACCTCCAATTACCATGGTTGGTTATGCATGGTGCGGAAGAAGTTCAACATATATACGAACACTCGCACTTACAAACCAGCTTTCGTGATTTTTTTTTGTTGAACATTGACTTAAAACGTGAACTCGTACTTTCAAACTGAATCAGGGAGCTATTTTGTTCAGTGGAGTGATCCTCCGCAAGATGACCATATGGGCATTTAAATATAGCACATTGCTGTGTTCCGACTTACGGGCCGTTCGACTTACGAACAGGTCCCAGGAACGATTTATGTTCTTAAGTTGAGGACTGCCCTACGTATAATTGTATAGTATTGTATAATTGTATTCTATAGTTGTTTAATTGTATAGTAGTATTATATAATTGTATGGTTGCATTGTGTGGTTGTATCCGTACTGTGTCGGTGCAGGCACAGGTCCGCCAGGCTCAGGTCGCAGCCTCTGAGCAGCAGTGTGAGCTGCAACACCTCCGCAACGAGTTGCAGCAAAACCTGGGGTAACTACTTGGCGCGTGTGTGCGTGTGTGTCCAAGGAC
The DNA here is from genome assembly GCF_015708825.2 of Lethenteron reissneri. Classification (NCBI taxonomy): domain Eukaryota; kingdom Metazoa; phylum Chordata; class Hyperoartia; order Petromyzontiformes; family Petromyzontidae; genus Lethenteron; species Lethenteron reissneri. The sequence goes on along the minus strand of NC_083831.1, from coordinate 331,439 downwards.
AAAGAGCCCCGTGTAGCCTACTCAAGACCATTGAGGGAAGTATTGTTGGTGACCTAAGCATGGCCCAGAACCGTTTTAGATATTCGATTCTGATATCAGCCATGAGGACTTTAACTTGGGTTACCGGTTCGTCACACAGTTACCTGATACGGTGTGTAAACAACATCACTACTGGGGAGACGAAGGCAGCAGGGCGTGGTGCTGGTCACACCAACCGCTTGTGTGCTGTGGCGGCCCTCATAGGGGCTGCTCACTAACAACACTTGTCCCGACAGTTGCTTTGAGGCAACATGGGTGTTAATTGCCTTTGTCTTTCGGCACGTGCGCGCGGACTTGTGTGTGTGTGTGAGATAGATAATGTATGAGGGGCTGGACCGTGTAGCCCGCATGTCCAGGCACCGTATGCCCAAGCAGCTTCTGTTTGGCAGGATATAAGGGGCTAAATAGGCACAGTACAGGCTGGAAAAGAGATGGACTCATGCGGTGAAGGATGATATGGAGCTGAGTGGACTTGCCGATGACCGTATCAGTGGTGTCAAGGTCAGCCTCTGTGGTGGAAGAGGCCCGTAAAGGATGCTACCGGGCAGTTGGAGGCAGTCGCCCTCCAACAACGGAGGACAGAGGAGCGACGCTCGCAACAATGAGCAGAGCACCGAGCAGATAAAATACTGTACAACAAGTTGGCACAATGGGGAGCACAGATGGCGCATCTGCGGGTCATCTCAGTCAGCCCATGGCACCTGGGTCCTGCCTGTGTACTTCTGCCAGTAGCGAGCCTTCCACACTTGAAGTAGCCTCAGGTTCACCTCACTAGGCACAACTGTTGTAGTGATATCACCGCCACTTAGTGGAGAATGGCGGTTGTTGTTGGTAGAGCTAAATAGGCACAACACGGGCTGGAGTAGAGTTGATGATGTGATACGGCTCGACTTGGGAGCTGACTGGACTTGCCGATGACAGGTGCCAGCGGTGTCCAGGTAGATTGGCCTCTGTAGATAAGACGAAGGGGTCAGTCTGGTAGACCGAGTCAGTTTCTGTCTCTCTCTGTGTTTCTGTGAACACCTACAGGAATCTACGCAGGCCCAAGCAGCTCTGTTTTGTGCTAGGGCTGAATGTTGAGAGGAGACACCACGACGGTGCCTGCATCTACACCAGCGGCCGCCTCATCCGCATGTACGACCACTTGGGCCCTCGGTCTACCTCAGGCAGGTGAGGGGACACACAGGGACAGGTGAGGGGGCGACACATGGGGACAGGTGAAGAGGTGGGGGGGGTGAACCCTGTTGACGTGAACGCTGCCGTGGCGGTTGTCCCAGGGGGTGTGGCGGCGTGGTGGCGGTGGTCGACTTGCCCTGCATGGTACTGGAGCCGACGCACAACAAGCAGGGCTTTACCGACTCCACTGAGGTCACCTTGCTGCTTCGGGCGCTCGCGGAGCACGTGGAGCACTACCGCAGGATGCTGGGCATCGGTGAGCAGCAGCAGCAGATGAAGCGCTGACCCCACCCCAGACCCCCAGCTGCCCAGAACCCCCATCTGGCTACCACCACGGTCATTGACCCACAGTCAATCTGCTGTTGGATGAACGCCCTTCTACCCCCCAATCACCATCCCCCCCCCCCTCCCCCCAAACATGTCACCCCTCCCCCCCACAACCCCCCACAACCCCCCCTCCCCCCCAACCACCGTCACCCCTCCCCCCCACAACCACCACCCCCCCTCCCCCCCAACTATTGTCGCCCCTCCCTCCTACAACCACCTCCCTCCTAACCACCATCGCCCCCTCCCGCCAACCATCATCGCCCCTCCCCCCACAACCACCATTCCCCCCTCAATCCCCATCGCCCCTCCCCCCCACAACCACCATCCCCCCCTCCCCTCCCATCACCATTGCCCCTCCCCCCCACAATCGCCATCTCTCCTCCCCCCCACAACCATCATCCCCCCCTCCCCCTCAAACACCCTCGCCCCCCCCCAACCACAATCACATCCACCGTCAGCCCCCAGCCTAATCCAGCAGTGGAGTGACCAAGGCTGTATTTGTACAGAGAGGGAGCAGTGGCACAGCGGTTAGCACGCCACGCTACGAACCCGGCGACACAAGTTCGATTCTCCCTCATGATCAATTATGGTGACGACGAATATCTGTGAATCGGTCCTGGGTGTCCCCTTATTCAACTCAGCCATAAATTAGTACCTGGTATAATGTGTAAACATAATCGCGTCAGATAAAGGTGGCTGAGCATGGTTTTAGCCACACCACCCCATTGTAGGTGTTTCGTGCCAGCTGTCATAGTTGCTACTCGCTAACCGCACTTGCCTCAACATTCTGTATGCTCATAATCAATGTTTTTGGGTTTAGATCGCGTTATTTATAAATGTGTCGTAACCCTCCACCACCCGACACGGCCAATCAGTAAAAAAGTGTCACGTTGACAAAAGACAAATAGTTCACTGCTTTAGCCCACCGGTGTGTTGAAGCGTGAAACCACAACATTTACAATTGTAAATGTTGTGGTTTCACGCCTTTGTAAATGTTGTGGTTTCACGCCTCAACACACCGGTGGGCTAAAGCAGTGAACTATTTGTCTTTTTTCAATGTGACACTTTTTTACTGATTGGCCGTGTCGGGTGGTGGAGGGTTACGACACATTTATAAATAACGCGATCTAAACCCAAAAACGTTGATTATGAATAATATTGGTCGCGAAAGCCTACGTGTTAGTCTGTATGCTACATGGGACATCTTTGTGTTTGTGTGGGTGTGCAGCCGGCAACGATGTCTCCAAGTTCTGGGCTAGGTTTGGGTACCTGAGCCGGGGGGACTGGGTCCAGGTCCCCAGCTCGGAGCCTCAGTACCGCCGCTGTAGAGCCATAGAAGTACCGACCAACGTGCAGTGCGGTAAGGGTGTGCAGGTTGAGCGAGCGAGCGTCGGCGGGGTGAGCGAGTGTGTAGGAGGTGTGGAAGCAGTGGTGCAGCGGTTGCCACGATGCCCTACGAACCCCACGACCAGTGCGAATATTTTAAATTGGTCCTGGGCCTTTCCTAGGTCGACTCAGCCTTAATTGAGTACCTGGTGCATTTTGTAATTACAACACTAGGGAAACAAAGGCGGATGGGCCTGGTGTTGGCCACCCACCCCCTCGTGTGCCGTGCCGGTCTTCGTAGGTGCCACAGCACTGCCCCAGCAGTCTGTTAAGGCTATATGGGATCTTTGAGTAGGTGTTTTTGGGGAGCAGTGGCACTGGGCTACAAACCCGACAACCCGAGTTCGATTCCCGCTCTACGGCCAATAACGGTGGTGAATATCTGAATCCGTCTCGGGCTTGCCCTAGGTAAACTCTGCCTTTAATCAATACCTGGCAGACAAAGATGGCTGGGGCGAAAAGCTGACCAAACCACCACGCTCGTGCGCAGTGCCGGCCACGCTCCTCTCCAATGGAACTTGCCCCAGCCACCTTGTGCAAGCCACGTGGGGGACCTTTATCTTTGTGTGGGGGTGGGGGTCTGTTTGGCGCAGACACGTGTCTCAAGTGGCGCTCACTTCCCTTCTGCTCGGAAGACCTCCACAACCCTTTCCCGGAAGTCTGGGTTTGCTCCATGAACCCCGACCCCAGGGACAACCGGTCAGTCGCGGGTCAGGGGACACATGCTCAAAACCACACCAACTCACGCTCTCATTTTAGGAATCGATGGCAAATGTGAACCGAGATGCCCAGCACACGATGGCCTCCTCTTGTCGAATGACGTCACTGGAGTCCTTGACGTCGGCTAGCGAACGTTGTCGTTACAAAGGTTATTTGTATATTATTTGGGTGTTTTGTTGTCTAGAGCATAATTGGATAATGACAGTTACCCAATTTAACCAGATTCGTTTTATATTGTCACATGCAATGGAAAGGTTTAGCACACTGGTAACCACACACACGGGAACAGGACTTTAGTGCAAGAAATACATTTGTTTACCAAAAAACAAAGCAGTCATTAATAGGCAACCGCTGGTCAGTATAACTTATAATACTGTTACGAAGGTATTGGTATTCATCAAACAGCAAATCAAATCGGGCAGTGCTCTATATGGAAAAGTAATCAACATAAAACAACCCAATATCAAAAGTAATGTAAATGCACGACTCAAATTTAATAAGGATACTAGAGACCAAAGTACTTGTGATACTCATTAATAAATGGACTTTAAGCACAGTTTGTTATCATTAGAGTCTATGAACAGGCGTCATCTCTCAGGATACATCATGAATTGACCAATGTATACTGATTATTTAATTTCTTATCCAATCTTTCTCATGAGAAAAAGAAGTGCTCTCTCTTATGAGGCAAGTGAGTGTGTGTTTGGCCTCATGTTCCACTCCTGGTGCCCCCTGTCAGAGGTAGACATTGTTTATATTTACACAGCTGTGAGACATCCACTTCATGGTCAGCAAAGGGGAGGAGTACTCTTCCCTGTGCCCAAGTCAGCTTTAAATGCTGTTTTGTGTTGTGGCCCCACAACTCGGGGTGTCGTGGCGGTGAGATGTTAACTAACTTGCCTGATACTGAGGAGGTCGTGGGTTCGATCCTGACCCTGACGCCTGTTTATTTGTAGTTTGCGTGTTCTCCCTGTGGTCGTCTCCGGTACCTCTGGTTTGTCCCTCCACCTTTATAATCATGCGTTTAGAGTATTTGGTTGCTATGAATTTCCACATGATTAAGCCACTGTTGAGCTATAATTTGTGGCAAAGTAGCTTCTGAACATAAGCTACATAGCACAGTGGGCCTTACCTGGTAAAATTAAAAAGTTTAGTTGAGTACTCCATAACGTTATATGTTCTCAAAACATATAACGTTATGCAGCTACAGCAGCTATTGCATTATTATACTCAACTAATGGGTTTAATGGCATACCCACGACATAGTGGTACAGGTTTCCCACACTTTTTGCGGTAGATGCATTTCAAAAGAGGGGTGCACAAAGCAAAACCGCACACAGCAATTCCTCACTTAACGCAGGAGTAGATGACTTCCTGAAAAGTACCTTGTTAAGCTAAAAACGTGTTGAGACAATTTTCCCATAAATGTAACAAGGTTTGGCAAGAGAATATGTACGCGATACAGTGAGGTGGCATGACAAACAACTTAGATGAGGGTACGCCGACGCATACTCGATTTTTCTGTGTACTGTATCGTAGGGCTCAGCTGCGCTTTCCACGTAACGGGCCCATTATGCATTGTAACTGCATGTTCCGTGTTGTAACGGGCACGTTCGTGTAGTTGTAGTTATGGTGTTGTATCTTATCTTTCTTTTATTTTATTCTTCTCTTTCTTATCTTACCTATAAACGTCACTTTTTGTCTGTCTGTCTGTCTGTCCGTCTGTCTGTCCGTCTGTCTGCGTACGCTCGCTTGCGAGGGATTTGGCGCTCGGGTCGTGGGGTTTAGGACGAAAATAATTTGCCCGGAGGCACGTCCCGTGCCCCGCGGTGAACATAGGCATTTCCGATTTTTCGTCCGTCACCTTTAAATCGGTCCGATTATCGATTTAGTGCGATATCTCTTTATTTATTTATTTACTACTAGCGGAAGTACCCGGCTTTGCCCGGGTGAAAAATATATTTCTTAAAAATCTTACATATATATACACAGATACTAAGGTATTGTCAAAGCCCGGTGGGCTGTTTGTACATTTCTCCACCAACAAATATATAAGAGGCTTTCACAAGTCCAAAAAGTTGTAGAAAGTGTGGGGTAAATAGTTGATGTCAAAAGGTTTCCGAAAATTGCGGTCTCCCCCCCCCCCCCCCCTCAAAAAATATCTTTACCCCTCGTAGGTATATATACTAACAACACCTTACATACAACAGAGGAAGTGGTATCTATTGACTCTGTAGTAGTATCTACTGACTGTACCGTAGTGTCTACTGAGCCAGTAGTAGCTACTGACTGTGTAGTAGTATTAAGTGACTGTAATAACTACTGACCATAGTAGTATTTACTGGGCCTACAGTAGTATCTACCGACTATATACTCGTAACGACTAACTGTATAGTATCTGCTGACTCTATAGTTGTATACACTGACTATAGTAGTAACTACAAAATCTATAGCAGTATCTACTCACTCTATAATAGTATCTACTGACTCTAGTAGCTACTCACCGTGGTAGTATGTACTGACTGTATAGTAGTATATACTGACTGTAGCAGTATTGACTGACTGTAGCGGTATATACTGACTGTTTTAGTATTTACTATAGCGGTATCTACCAACTCGATAGCAGTATCTACTATCACTACCGCAGTGTATACCGACTGAGGTCGTACCTGCTATCACTACAGCAGTGCATACTGCTGTGTTGGTATCTGCTATGATGAGAGGAGTACATATTGTGGTGGTGGTACCTGGTATGATAACAGCAGTGCATATTGACTGTACTCATCATTCACCCTCACCATTCACCACTCACAACTCACCCTTACCACTCATCCTCACCACTCACCACTCACTATTCACCACTCACCCTCACCACTCACCCTCACCACTCACTCTCACCAATAACCCTCACCACTAACCCTCACCACTAACCCTCACCACTCTCACTCATTACTCACCACTCACTCTCACCATTCACCCTCACCATTCAGCCTCACCACTCACCCTCACCACTCACCCTCACCACTCACCGTCACAACCACCACTCACCCTCACCACTTAACTTCACCCTCACTACTCACCATTCATCCGCACCAATCACCACTGACCAATCACCACTCACCACTCTCCACTAACCCTCACCACTCAACCTCACCACTCACCCTCAAAACTAACCACTCTCTCACCACTCACCCTCACCACTCACCCTCACCACTCACGCTCACCCTCACCACTCACCCCTCACTAATCACCACTCATAACCGCCACTCATCCTCACCATTCACCACTCACCCTCAACACTCACCCTCACCACTCACCGTCACCACTCACCCTCACTACTCACCGTCACCACTCACTCTCACCACTCACCATCACAACAACCACTCACCCTCACCGCTCAGCACTCACCCTCACTACTCACCCTCACCACTCACCACTAATCCTCAACAATCACACCCTCACCAATCACCACTCACCCTCACTGCTCACCCTCACCACTCACCACTCAACCTCACCCTCACCACTCACGCTCACCCTCACCACTCACCTCTCACTAATCACCACTCACAACTGCCACTCACCCTCCCCACTCACCCTCACCACTCACCCTCACCACTCACCCTCACCACTCACCCTCACCATTCACCCTCACCACTCACCCTCACCACTTTCCCTCACCACTCTCCCTCACCACTCACCCTCACCACTCACCAGTCACGCTCACCACTCACCCTCACTACTCACCACTCACCCTCAACACTCACCACTCACCCTCAACACTCACCCTCACCGCTCACCACTCACCCTGACCACTCACCACTCATCCTCACCAATCACATCCTCACCAATCACCACTCACCCTCACCGCTCACCCTCACCACTCACCCTCACCACTCACGCTCACCCTCACCACTCACCCCTCACTAATCACCACTCACAACCGTCACTCACCCTCACCACTAACCCTCGCCACTCACCCTCACCACTCACTAATCACCTCTCACAACCGTCACTCACCCTCCACCACTCACTCTTACCACTCACCCTCACCACGCACCCTCACAACAACCACTCACCCTCACAACAACCACTCACCCTCACTACTCACCCTCACCACTCATCCTCACCAATCACATCCTCACCAATCACCACTCACCCTCACTGCTCACCACTCAACCTCACCACTCATGCTCACCCTCACCACTCACCCCTCACTAATCACCACTAACAACTGCCACTCACCCTCCCCACTCACCCTCACCACTCACCCTCACCAATCACCACTCACCCTCACCACTTACCACTCACCCTCACCACTCACTACTTTCCCTCACCACTCTCCCTCACCACTCTCCCTCACCACTCTCCCTCACCACTCTCCCTCACCAGTCACGCTCACCACTCACCACTCACGCTCACCACTCACCCTCACTACTCACCCTCACCAATCACCACTCACCCTCACTGCTCAACCTCACCGCTCACCCTCACCACTCACCCTAACCACTCACGCTCACCCTCACCACTCACCCCTCACTAATCACCACTCACAACCGCCACTCACCCTCACCACTCACCCTCACTACTCACCACTCATCCTCACCAATCACACCCTCAACAATCACCACTCACCCTCACCACTCACGCTCAACACTCACCCTCACTAATCACCTCTCACAACCGTCACTCACCCTCACCACTCACTCTTACCACTCACTCTTACCACTCACCCTCACCACTCACCCTCACAACAACCACTCACCCTCACTACTCACCCTCACCACTCATCCTCACCACTCACCCTCACCACTCACCCTCACAACAACCACTCACCCTCACTACTCACCCTCACCACTCATCTTCACCACTTACCACTCACCCTCACCACTTACCACTCACCCTCACCACTTACCACTCACCCTCACCACTCACCCTCACCACTCACCTTCACCACTTGCCACTCACCCTCACCACTCACCACTCACCCTCACCATTCACCCTAACCACTCTCCCTCACCACTCTCCCTCACCACTCTCCCTCACCACTCATCCTCACCAATCACACCCTCACCAATCACCACTCACCCTCAACACTCACCCTCACCACTCACCCTCACCATTCACCCTCACCACTCTCCCTCACCACTCTCCCTCACCACTCATCCTCACCAATCACACCCTCACCAATCACCACTCACCCTCACCACTTGCCACTCACCCTCACCACTCACCACTCACCCTCACCATTCACCCTCACCACTCTCCCTCACCACTCTCCCTCACCACTCATCCTCACCAATCACACCCTCACCAATCACCACTCACCACTCACCCTCAACACTCACCCTCACCACTCACCCTCACCATTCACCCTCACCACTCTCCCTCACCACTCTCCCTCACCACTCATCCTCACCAATCACACCCTCACCAATCACCACTCACCACTCACCCTCAACACTCACCCTCACCACTCACCCTCACCATTCACCCTCACCACTCTCCCTCACCACTCTCCCTCACCACTCATCCTCACCAATCACACCCTCACCAATCACCACTCACCACTCACCCTCAACACTCACCCTCACCACTCACCACTCACCATTCACCCTCACTACTCATCCTCACCAATCACACCCTCACCATTATATTTTTGCCCCAGTCAACGCCGGATATTTCCCATTCGTAGCAGTTTATATGAACTCTATAACCAACTTATATTTAACGGGAACAGCGCCTTCCAAAAGTAATCTACAACCTTCGATTCGTCCTTTGTGCGATTCAAAGAATCGATTCCTGGCATGTTGGGGGTTTACATTTTGAATGACAGAGTTTTATTTTCATTGATATGTTATGTTTTAATGTTTTCAGGAGTTTTTAATAACATTTTTGCCCCGGTCAACGCCGGATATTCGTTCGTAGCAGTTTATATCGACTTTAACCAACTTATAGTAAACGGGAATCGTCCGAATCTAAAGGAATCTACAACCTTCGATTCCTTTTCGCGATTCAGAGAATCGATTCTTGGCGCGTCGGGTTTAAAAGTAATTACACAGTTGTATTTTCATTGGTATGTAATGTTTTAAAGTTTTCAGAAGATTTTAAATGTATTTTCCCCCCGGGCAACGCCGGGTATATCGAGTTTATACCACAAAGTCGTCGCTTGACACGGGTGGGGTGTCGAGGCCTAGTACCGTGCAGAGCCTCCGGCCTTGCCTAGATTGCCTACCCAGCTGAGGCTGTGTACTGGGGCCAATACCCCCCCCGCGCTACAATAATACTGTCTAATCGCTATAATTTTATTATCTACCGACCCTATAATAGTAATTGCACACATTGGGGTGGGGGGGGAGTGAAGAGGACGTGAAACTTTGATGAATTTACCTCAGAATCGCGTGTTAATGCGTGCGCATATTTTTAATGGTAATTCAAAATGGCGTCCACCCCGCAGCGAACGCGTTGCTATCCGTTGCCAGGGGCAACCGCCGTGGTCCGCGCCGGCCGGCAAGAGTAAATAAATAAATAAAGCGTTAAATAAATAAATAAAGATACATCGCACTAAATCGATAATCGGTCCGATTTAAAGTTTAGAGACGAAAAATCGGAAATGCCTAAGTTTACCGCGGGGCCGGGGGCGTGCCCACCTGCAAAATTTAATCTCGCCGAACCCCACGGTCCGAGAGCTAAATCCCCCGGTAGGGAGCGTACGCGGACGGACGGACGGACGGACAAAAAATGAATTATATAGGTTAGATTGCCGACCGGCACGTGACGAAGCACAACGTTGCGCATGCGCGAGACGCCGACCAGGGCGGTTGCCCCTGGCAACGGGCAGCAACGCCGTCGCTGCGGGGTGGACGCCATTTTTAATTCCCGTTAAAAATATGCACACGCATTAACACGCGACGCTGAGGTAAATACATCAAAGTTTCACTTCCCCCCCACCCCAATGTGTGCACTTACTATTATAGGGTCGGTAGATAATAAAATTATAGCGATTAGACAGTATTTTTGTAGCGCGGGGTGGGGATAGCGGCCCAGCCCCCAGCCTCGGCCGGGTGGGCAATCTAGGCGAGGCCGGAGGCTCTGCACGGTACTAAGCCTCAACACCCCACACGTGTCAGGTGAAGACTTTGTGCTATAAACTCGATATGCCCAGCGTTGCCCGGGGGGAAAATACATTTAAAATCTTCTGAAAACTTTAAAACATAACATACCAATGAAAATACAACTGTGTAATTAAAATTTTAAACCCGACCGAGCCAAGAATCGATTCTCTGAATCGCGCACAGGAATCGAAGGTTGTAGACTCCTTTAGAATCGCCGATTCCCGTTTACTATAAGTTGGTTATAGAGTCGATATAAACTGCTACGAACGGGAAATATCCGGAGTTGCCCGGGGCAAAAATATAATTAAAAACTCCTGAAAACTTTAAAACATAACATATCAATGAAAATAAAGCTCTGTAATTAAAAATGTAAATCCCCAACACGCCAGGAATCAATTCTTTGAATCGCACAAAGGACTCATCGAAGGTTGTAGATTACTTTACAATCGCCCTATTCCCGTTTTAAAATCTGCGTGTCGCCAAGCTTGCTTGACATTTCCAACAGACACACAGATTCACACATTTAGCTTTTACATTTAACATACAAAACGCCAGCATGTACTGCTGTCATCATAGGCAAAAATATATACACCCTCACCACTCTCCCTCACCACTCACCCACAACACTCACCCTCACCACTCACCACTCACTCTCACTACTCACCCTCACCACCACCACTCACCCTGACCACTCACACTCAACACTCACCCTCACCACCACCACTCACCCACAACACCCTCACCACCACCACTCACCCTCACCACTCACCCTCACCACTCACCCTCACCACTCACCTCTCACCACTCACCATTCACCCTCACCACTCACTCTCACTACTCACCCTCACCACTACCACTCACCCTCACCACTCACCCCTCTCCCTCACCACTCACCCTCACCACTCATCTCTCACCACTCACCCTCACCGCTCATCATTCACCCTCACCACTCACCCTTACCACTCACCCTTACCACTCACCCTCACCACTCACCACTCACCCTTCTCCCTCACCACTCACCCTAACCACTCACTCCTCTCCCTCACCAATCATCCTAACCACTCACCCCTCTCCCTCACCACTCACGCTCACCACTCACCCTCACCAATCATCCTCACTTCTCACCACTCACCCTCACCACTCACCCTCACCACTCACTCTCACCACTCACGCTCATCACTCACCCTCACCACTCACCCCTCTCCGTCACCACTCACCCTCTCCAATCACCCTCACCGCTCACCACTCACCCTCACCACTCATGTTCACCCTCACCACTCATCCCTCACTAATCACCACTCACAACCGCCACTCGCCCTCACCACTCACCCTCACCAATCATCTTCACTACTCACGCTCACCCCTCTCCCTCACCACTCACGCTCACCAATCATCCTCACTACTCACCACTCTTCCTCACCACTCACCCTCACCACTCCCCACTCACTCTCACCACTCACGCTCACCCCTCTCCCTCACCACTCACCCATCACCACTCACCCTCACCACTCACCCCTCTCCCTCACCACTCACCCCTCTCCCTCACCACTCACCCTCACCACTCACCCTCACCACTCACCCTCACCAATCATCCTCGCCGCTCACCACTCACCCTTACCACTCACCCTCACCACTCAACCTCACCACTGAACCTCACAACTCACCACTCCCCACTCACGCTCACCCTCACCACTCACCCCTCACTAATCACCACTCACAACCGCCATTCGCCCTCACCACTCACCCTCACCAATCACCACTCACCCTTACTGCTCACCCTCACCACTCACCCTCACCACTCGCCCTCACCACTCACCCTCACCACTCACCCTCACCACTCACCTCTCACCACTCACCATTCACCCTCACCACTCACTCTCACTACTCACCCTCACCACCACCACTCACCCTCACCACTCACCCCTCTCCCTCACCACTCACCCTCACCACTCATCTCTCACCACTCACCCTCACCGCTCATCATTCACCCTCACCACTCACCCTTACCACTCACCCTCACCACTCACCCTTCTCCCTCACCACTCACCCTAACCACTCACTCCTCTCCCTCACCAATCACCCTAACCACTCACCCCTCTCCCTCACCACTCACGCTCACCACTCACCCTCACCAATCATCCTCACTTCTCACCACTCACCCTCACCACTCACCCTCACCACTCACTCTCACCACTCACGCTCATCACTCACCCTCACCACTCACCCCTCTCCGTCACCACTCACCCTCACCACTGAACCCTCTCCCTCACCACTCACTACCACCACTCTTCCTCACCACTCACCCTCTCCAATCACCCTCACCGCTCACCACTCACCCGCACCACTCACGTTCACCCTCACCACTCATCCCTCACTAATCACCACTCACAACCGCCACTCGCCCTCACCACTCACCCTCACCAATCATCTTCACTACTCACGCTCACCCCTCACCACTCACCCCTCTCCCTCACCACTCACACTCACCACTGACCCTCACCACTCACCCTCACCACTCACCCTCACCACCCACCCCTCTCCCTCACCACTCACCCTCACCACTCATCTCTCACCACTCACCCTCACCGCTCATCATTCACCCTCACCACTCACCCTTACCACTCACCCTCACCACTCACCCTTCTCCCTCACCACTCACCCTAACCACTCACTCCTCTCCCTCACCAATCACCCTAACCACTCACCCCTCTCCCTCACCACTCACGCTCACCACTCACCCTCACCAATCATCCTCACTTCTCACCCTCACCACTCACCCTCACCACTCACTCTCACCACTCACGCTCATCACTCACGCTCATCACTCACCCTCACCACTCACCCCTCTCCGTCACCACTCACCCTCACCACTGAACCCTCTCCCTCACCACTCACTACCACCACTCTTCCTCACCACTCACCCTCTCCAATCACCCTCACCGCTCACCACTCACCCGCACCACTCACGTTCACCCTCACCACTCATCCCTCACTAATCACCACTCACAACCGCCACTCGCCCTCACCACTCACCCTCACCAATCATCTTCACTACTCACGCTCACCCCTCACCACTCACCCCTCTCCCTCACCACTCACACTCACCACTGACCCTCACCACTCACCCTCACCACTCACCCTCACCAATCATCCTCACTACTCACCACTCTTCCTCACCACTCACCCTCACCACTCCCCACTCACTCTCACCACTCACGCTCACCCCTCTCCCTCACCACTCACCCTTACCACTCACCCTCACCACTCACCCTCACCACTCAACCTCACCACTCAACCTCACAACTCACCACTCCCCACTCACGCTCACCCTCACCACTCACCCCTCACTAATCACCACTCACAACCGCCATTCGCCCTCACCACTCACCCTCACCAATCACCACTCACCCTCACCAATCACCACTCACCCTCACTGCTCACCCTCACCACTCGCCCTCACCACTCGCCCTCACCACTCATCCTCACCACTAACCGCTCACCCTCACTACTCACCCCTCACTAAACACCACTCACAACCGCCACTCGTCCTCACCACTCACCCTCACTCACCCTCACCAATCATCTTCACTACTCACGACTCACCACTCACCCTCACCACTCAACCTCACCACTCACCCTCACCACTCACCACTCACCCACAACACTCATCCTCACCACTCACCCTCACCAATCACCCTCACCGCTCACCTCTCACCTTCACCACTCACCCTCACCAATCACCACTCACCCTCACTGCTCACCCTCACCGCTCACCACTCTTCCTCACAACTCACCCTCACCATTCACCCTCACCACTCACCACTCTCGCTCACCTCTCACCCTCACCACTCTCGCTCACCACTCACCCTCCCAACTCACCCTCACTACTCACTCTCACTACTCACCCTCACCACTCTCCCTCGGTTGTGAGTGGTGATTAGTGAGGGGTGAGTGGTGAGGGTGAGCGTGAGTGGTGAGCGTGAGTGGTGAGCGTGAGTGGTGAGGGTGAGTGGCGGTTGTGAGTGGTGATTAGTGAGTGGTGAGGGTGAGCGTGAGTGGTGAGTAGTGAGGGTGAGTGGTGAGCGTGAGTGGTGAGGGTGAGTTGTGAGTGGTGAGGGTGAGTGGTGAGAGAGTGGTTACTAGTTAGGGTGAGTGGTGAGGGTGAGTAGTGAGAGTTAGTGTAGAGTGGTGAGGGTGAGTGGTGATTGGTCAGTAGTGATTGGTGAGGATGAGTATTGAGTAGTGAGGGTGAGGTTGAGTGGTGAGTGGTGATGGTGAGTGGTGAGGGTGGTTAGTGAGGGTGAGTGGTGAGGGTGAGTGTAGAGGGAGAGGGTGAGTGATGAGCGTGAGTGGTGAGGGTGAGCGGTGGTGGTGAGGGTGAGTGGTAAGCGTGAGTGTTGAGGGAGAGGGCGAGTGGTGAGGGTGAGCGTGAGTGATGAGTATTGTCAAAGCCTGGTGGGCTTTGACAATACCTTAGTATCTGTGTATATATGTAAGGTTATTAAGAAATATATTTTTTACCCGAGCAACGCCGGGTACTTCTGCTAGTCTAACCTATATAATTCATTTTTTGTCCGTCCGTCCGTCTGTCCGTCTGTCCGTCTGCTTACACTCGCTTCCGGGGGATTTAGCTCTCGGACCGTGGGGTTCGCCGAGATTAAATTTTGCAGGTGGGCACGCCCCCGGCCCCGTGGTAAACTTAGGCATTTCCGATTTTTCGTCTCTAAACTTTAAATCGGACCGATTATCGACTTAGTGCGATTTCTCTTTATTTATTTATTTACTATTGCCGACCGGCACGTAACAATGCACGCCGTTGCGCATGCGCGAAGGCGGTTGCCCCTGGCAACGGGCGGTTGGCCCCTGCCAACGGGCGGTTAGCCCCTGGCAACGGGCAGCAACGCCGTCGCTGCGGGGTGGACGCCATTTTTAATTCCCGTTAAAAATATGCGCACGCATTAACACGCGATGCTGAGGTAAATTCATCAAAGTTTCACGTCCTCTTCACTCCCCCCCCCCCCACCCCAATGTGTGCAATTACTATCATAGGGTCGGTAGATAATAAAATTATAGCGATTAGACAGTATTATTGTAGCGCGGGGGGGGGGGGGGTAACAGCCACAGCACCCAGCCTCGGCCGGGTGGGCAATCTAGGCGAGGCCGGAGGCTCTGCACGGTACTAGGCCTCGACACCCCACGCTTGTCAGGCGACGACTTTGTGCTATAAACTCGATATACCCAGCGTTGCCCGGAGAGAAAATACATTTAAAATCTTCTGAAAACTTTAAAACATAACATACCAATGAAAATACAACTGTGTAATTTAAAATGTAAAACCGACCGCGCCAAGAATCGATTCTCTGAATCGCGCAAAGGAATCGAAGGTTGTAGATTCATTTAGAATCGCCCTGTTCCCGTTTAATATAAGTTGGTTATAGAGTTGATATAAACTGCTATGAATGGGAAATATCCGGCGTTGACCGGGTCAAAAATATAATTAAAAACTCCTGACAACTTTAAAACATAACATATCAATGAAAATAAAACTCTGTAATTAAAAATGTAGCCCAAGCGCGAAAAGAAGCGATTCTTTGAAATCGTTGTGAAGGAATCGAGGGTTGGAGATTACTTTAGAATCTCCCTATTCCCTTTTTAACAAACTGCGTGTCGCCAACAGACGCACACATTCACACATTTAGCTTTTACATTTAACATACAAAACGTCAGCATGTACTGCTGTCATCATAGGCAAAAATATATACACCCTCACCACTCCCTCACCACTCTTCCTCACTCACCCTCACCACTCACCCTCACCACTCACCCTTCTCCCTCAATACGCTCACCCTCACCAATCATCCTCGCCCTCACCACCACCACTCATCCTCACCACTCACCCTCGTCACCACCACTCACCCTCGACACTCACCCTCACCACCACCACTCACCACCACTCACCCTAACCTCTCACCCTCAACACTCACCCTCACCACTCACCCTCACCACTCACACTCAACACCTCACCACTCACCACCTCACCACTCATCACTCACAACTCACACTCACCACAGACCCCTCACCACTCACACTCACCACAGACCCTTCACCACTCACCCTCACCACTCACCCTCACCACTCACCCTCACCACTCACGCTCACCCCTCTCCCTCACCACTCACGCTCACCACTCACCCTCACCACTCTTCCTCACCAGTCTTCCTCACCACTCTTCCTCACTCCTCACCACTCACGCTCACCAATCACCCTCACCACTCACCCTCACTACTCACTAATCACCACCACTACTCTTCCTCACCACTCTCCTTCACCACTCACCCTCACTATTCACCCCTTTTCCTCACCACTCACGCTCACCACTCACCCTCACCAACCATCCTCACCCTCACCACCACTCTCCCTCACCACTCACCCTCACCTTAACCATTCACCTTCACCACTCACCCTCACCTCTCACCACTCACCCTCTCCACTCAACCTCAGCACTCACCACTCACCCTCACCTTCACCACTCACCCTCACCACTCACCACTCTCACCACTCACCCTCACCATTCACCCTCACCACTCACCACTCACCTTCTCCACTCACCCTCATCACTCACCCTAACCACTGACCCTCACCACACACCCTCACCACTCACCACTCTTCTTCACTACTCACCCTCACCACTCACCCTCACCACTCACCCCTCACTCCTCACTACACACCACTCACCCTCACCACTCACCGCTCTCCCTCACCACTCACCCTCACCGCTCACCACTCACCCTCACCACTCACCATCACTGTGGTGGTGGTACCTGCTATCATGACAGTAGTACAAGCTGACGTTTTGTATGTGTAATGTCAAAAGCTAAATTAGTGAATGTGTGTGTCTGTAAGAAATGTTAAGCATACTTGGCGACACGTAAGCAAGTTTTTTTTAAAACGGGAATAGGGTGAGTGGTGGTGGTGAGGGTGAGTGGTTAGGGTGAGTATTGAGGGTGAGTAGTGAGGGTGAGTGGTGAGCGTGATTGGTGAGTGGTGAGCGTGACTGGTGAGTGGTGAGGTTGAGTGGTGAGGTTGAGTGGTGAGGGTGAGTGATGAGGGTGAGTGGTGAGGGTGAGTGGTGAGGGTGAGTGGCGGTTGTGAGTGGTGATTAGTGAGTGGTGAGGGTGAGTCGTGAGCATGAGTGGTGATGGTGAGTGGTGAGCGTGAGTGGTGAGGGTGAGTGGTGATTGGTGAGGGTGTGATTGGTGAGGATGAGAGGTGATTGGTGAGGGCGTGATTGGTGAGGGTGAGTGGTGATTGGGGAGGGTGTGATTGGTGAGGATGAGTGGTGAGTAGTAAGGGTGAGTGGTGAGGGTGAGTGGCGGTTGTGAGTGGCGGTTGTGAGTGGTGATTAGTGAGTGGTCAGGGTGAGTGGTGAGGGTGAGTGGTGAGCGTGAATGGTGAGTGGTGAGCGTGACTGGTGAGTGGTGAGGGTAAGTGGTGAGGGTGAGGGTGAGTGGTGAGGGTGAGTGGTGAGGGAGAGTGGTGAGGGTAAGTGGTGAGTGGTGAGGGTGAGTGGCGGTTGTGAGTGATGATTAGTGAGGGGTGAGTGGTGAGGGTGAGCGTGAGTGGTGAGCGGTGAGGGTGAGCAGTGAGGGTGAGTGGTGATTGGTGAGGGTGTGATTGATGAGGGTGAGTGGTGAGTGGTGAGGGTGAGTGGTTGTTGTGAGGGTCAGTGGTGAGGGTGAGTGGTGAGAGTCAGTGGTGAGGGTGAGTGGCGGTTGTGAGTGGTGATTAGTGAGTGGTGAGGGTGAGTGGTGAGGGTGAGTGGTGAGCGTGTGTGGTGATTGGTGAGGGTGTGTGGTGATTGGTGAGGGTGTGATTGGTGAGGATGAGTGGTGAGTAGTGAGGGTGAGTGGTGAGGATGAGTGGTGAGGGTGGGTGGCAGTTGTGAGTGGCGGTTGTGAGTGGTGAGGGTGAGTGGTGAGGGTGAGTGGTGATTGGTGAGGGTGTGATTGATGAGGGTGAGTGGTGAGGGTGAGAGTGAGTGGTGAGGGTGAGTGGTGAGGGTGAGTGGCGGTTGTGAGTGGAGATTAGTGAGTGGTGAGGGTGAGTGGTAATAGTGAGTGGTGAGCGTGAGTGGTGAGGGTGAGCGGTGAGCGTGAGTGGTGAGGGTGAGTGGTGAGGGTGTGATTGGTGAGGATGAGTGGTGAGTAGTGAGGGTGAGTGGTGAGGGTGAGTGGTGAGCATGAGTGGTGAGGGTGAGTGGTGATTGGTGAGGGTGTGATTGGTGAGGGTGAGTGGTGAGTGGTGAGCGTGACTGGTGAGTGGTGAGGTTGAGTGGTGAGGTTGAGTGGTGAGGGTGAGTGGTGAGGGTGAGTGGTGAGGGTGAGTGGTGAGGGTGAGTCGTGAGCATGAGTGGTGAGGGTGAGTGGTGAGCGTGAGTGGTGAGGGTGAGTGCTGATTGGTGAGGGTGTTATTGGTGAGGATGAGAGGTGATTGGTGAGGGCGTGATTGATGAGGGTGAGTGGGGATTGGTGAGGGTGTGATTGGTGAGGATGAGTGGTGAGTAGTAAGGGTGAGTGGCGGTTGTGAGTGGCGGTTGTGAGTGGTGATTAGTGAGTGGTCAGGGTGAGTGGTGAGGGTGAGTGGTGAGCGTAAATGGTGAGTGGTGAGCTTGACTGGTGAGTGGTGAGGGTAAGTGGTGAGGGTGAGGGTGAGTGGTGAGGGAGAGTGGTGAGGGTAAGTGGTGAGTGGTGAGGGTGAGTGGCGGTTGTGAGTGATGATTAGTGAGGGGTGAGTGGTGAGGGTGAGTGTGAGCGGTGAGGGTGAGCAGTGAGGGTGAGTGGTGATTGGTGAGGGTGTGATTGATGAGGGTGAGTGGTGAGTGGTGAGGGTGAGTGGTTGTTGTGAGGGTCAGTGGTGAGGGTGAGTGGTGAGAGTGAGTGGTGAGGGTGAGTGGCGGTTGTGAGTGGTGATTAGTGAGTGGTAATGGTGAGTGGTGAGCGTGCGTGGTGATTGGTGAGTGGTGAGGGTGAGTGGTGATTGGTGAGGGTGTGATTGGTGAGGGTGTGATTGGTGAGGATGAGTGGTGAGTAGTGAGGGTGAGGGTGAGTGGCGGTTGTGAGTGGTGATTAGTGAGTAGTGAGGGTGAGTGGTGAGCGTGAGTGGTGAGTGTTGAGCGGTGAGGGTGTGATTGGTGAGGATGAGTGGTGAGTAGTGAGGGTGAGTGGTGAGGATGAGTGGTGAGGGTGGGTGGCGGTTGTGAGTGGCGGTTGTGAGTGGTGAGGGTGAGTGGTGAGGGTGAGTGGTGAGCGTGAGTGGTGAGTGGTGAGCGGTGAGGGTGAGTGGTGATTGGTGTGGGTGTGATTGGTGAGGGTGTGATTGGTGAGGATGAGTGGTGAGTAGTGAGGGTGAGGGTGAGTGGCGGTTGTGAGTGGTGATTAGTGAGTAGTGAGGGTGAGTGGTGAGCGTGAGTGGTGAGTGTTGAGCGTGACTGGTGAGTGGTGAGGGAGAGTGGTGATTGGTGAGGGTGTGATTGATGAGGGTGAGTGGTGAGGGTGAGTGGTGAGAGTGAGTGGTGAGGGTGAGTGGTGAGGGTGAGTGGTGGTTGTGAGTGGTGATTAGTGAGTGGTGAGGGTGAGTGGTAATAGTGAGTGGTGAGCGTGAGTGGTGAGGGTGAGCGGTGAGGGTGAGTGGTGAGGGTGTGATTGGTGAGGATGAGTAGTGAGTAGTGAGGGTGAGTGGTGAGAGTGAGTGGTGAGCGTGAGTGGTGAGGGTGAGTGGTGATTGGTGAGGGTGTGATTGGTGAGGGTGAGTGGTGAGGGTGAGTGGCGGTTGTGAGTGGTGATTAGTGAGGGGTGAATGGTGAGGGTGAGCGTGAGTGGTGAGGGTGAGCAGTGAGGGTGAGCAGTGAGGGTGAGTGGTGATTGGTGAGGATGGGTGGTGAGTGGTGAGGGTGAGTGGTAAGGGTGAGTGGTGAGCGGTGAGGGTGAGTGATTGTTGTGAGGGTGAGTGGTGAGGGTGAGCGGTGAGAGTGAATGGTGAGGGTGAGTGGTGAGGGTGAGTGGAGGTTGTGAGTGGTGATTAGTGAGTGGTGAGGGTGAGTGGTGAGTGGTGAGTGATGAGTGGTGAGGGGTGAGAGAGTGGTTAGTGGTGAGGGTGAGTGGTGATTGGTGAGGGTGTGATTGGTGAGGGTGTGATTGGTGAGGATGAGTGGTGAGGGTGAGGGTGAGTGGCGGTTGTGAGTGGTGATTAGTGAGTAGTGAGGGTGAGTGGTGAGCGTGACTGGTGAGTGGTGAGGGAGAGTGGTGATTGGTGAGGGTGTGATTGATGAGGGTGAGTGGTGAGTGGTGAGGGTGAGTGGTGAGGGTGTGATTGGTGAAGATGAGTGGTGAGTAGTGAGGGTGAGTGGTGAGCGTGAGTGGTGAGGGTGAGTGGTGATTGGTGAGGGTGAGTGGTTGTTGTGAGGGTGGGTGAGTGGTGATGGTGAGTGGTGAGGGTGAGCGGTGAGAGTGAGTGGTGAGGGTGAGTGGTAATAGTGAGTGGTGAGCGTGAGTGGTGAGTGGTGAGCGTGAGTGGTGAGGGTGAGTGGTGATTGGTGAGGGTGTGATTGGTGAGGATGAGTGGTGAGTAGTGAGTGGTGAGGGTGAGTGGTGAGCGTGAGTGGTGAGAGTGGGTGGTGAGGGTGAGTGGTGAGGGTGAGCAGTGAGGGTGAGCAGTGAGGGTGGGTGGTGATTGGTGAGGGTGTGATTGGTGAGGATGGGTGGTGAGTGGTGAGGGTGAGTGGTGAGCGGTGAGGGTGAGTGGTGAGGGTGAGTGGTGAGGGTGAGTGGCGGTTGTGAGTGGTGATTAGTGAGTGGTGAGGGTGAGTGGTAATGGTGAGTGGTGAGTGGAGAGCGTGAGTGGTGAGCGTGAGTGGTGAGGGTGAGTGCTGAGCGGTGAGGGTGAGCGGTGAGGGTGAGTGGTGATTGGTGAGGATGAATGGTGAGGGTGAGTGGTGAGGGTAACTGGTGATTGGTGAGGATGAATGGTGAGGGTGAGTGGTGAGGGTGACTGGTGATTGGTGAGGATGAATGGTGAGGGTGAGTGGTGAGCGGTGAGGGTGAGTGGTTGTTGTGAGGGTGAGTGGTGAGGGTGAGTGGTTACAGTGAGTGGTGAGGGTGAGTGTTTAGAGTGAGTGGTGAGGGTGAGTGGCGGTTGTGAGTGGTGATTAGTGAGTGGTGAGGGTGAGTTGTGAGTGATGAGTGGTGAGGGGTGAGAGAGTGGTTAGTGGTGAGGGTGAGTGGTGAGGGTCAGTGGAGAGTGGTGAGGGTGAGTGGTGATTGGTCAGTGGTGATTGGTGAGGATGAGTGGTGAGTAGTGAGGGTGAGTGGTGGTTTTGATGGTGAGTGGTGAGGGAGATTGGTGAGTTGTGAGGGTGAGTGGTGAATAGTGAGTGGTGAGGATGAGTGGTGAGGGTGAGTGGTGAGGGTGAGTGTTGAGGGTGAGTGGTGAGTGGTGAGGGTGAGTGGCGGTTATGAGTGGTGATTAGTGAGGGATGAGTGGTGAGGGTGAGGGTGAGCAGTGCGGGTGAGTGGTGATTGGTGAGGGTGTGATTGGTGAGTGAGTGGTGAGTGGTCAGGGTGAGTGGTGAGGGTGAGCGGTGAGGGTGTGAGTGGTTGTTGTGAGGGTGAGTGGTGAGGATGAGTGGTGAGGGTGAGTGACGGTTGTGAGTGGTAATGGATGAGTGGTGAGCGGTGAGGGGTGAGTGGTGAGCGTGAGTGGTGAGCGTGAGTGGTGAGCGTGAGTGGTGAGGGTGAGTGGTGAGGGTGAGTGCTGAGTGGTGAGGGTGAGTGGTGAGGTTGAGTGGTGAGGGTTAGTGGAGAGTGGTGAGTGGTGATTGGTCAGTGGTGATTGGTGAGGATGAATGGTGAGTAGTGAGGGTGAGGTTGAGTGGTGAGGGTGAGTGGTGGTTGTGACGGTGAGTGGTGAGGGTGAGTGGTGAGGCTGAATGGTGAGGGTGAGTGGTGAGGGTGAGTGGTGAGGGAGATTGGTGAGGGAGATTGGTGAGTGGTGAGTTGTGAGGGTGAATGGTGAATAGTGAGTGGGAGTGGTGAGTGGTGAGAATGAGTGGTAAGGGTGAGTTGTGAGTGGTGAATGGTGAGGGTGAATGATTAGTACAGTCAATATGCACTGCTGTAATCATAGCAGGTACCACCACCACAGTATGTACTGCTCTCATCAGAGCAGGTACCACCACACTCGGTATGTACTGCTGTCATCATAGCAGGTTCCACCACCACAATATGTACTGCTGTCATCATAGCAGGTACCACCACCACAGTATGTACTGCTGTCCTCCCCTGTCGTCATAGCAGGTGCCACCACACTCGGTATGTACTGCTGTTATCATACCAGGTACCACCACCACAATATGCACTGCTGTCATCATAACAGGTACCAACACAGCAGTATGCACTGCTGTAGTGATAGCAGGTACGACCTCAGTCGGTATACACTGCTGTAGTGATAGTAGATACTGCTATCGAGTTGGTAGATACCGCTATAGTAAATACTAAAACAGTCAGTATATACCACTACAGTCAGTCAATACTGCTACAGTCAGTATATACTACTATACAGTCAGTACATACTACCACGGTGAGTAGCGACTAGAGTCAATAGATATTATTATAGAGTGAGTAGATACTGCTATAGATTTTGTAGTTACTACTATAGTCAGTGGATACAACTATAGAGTCAGCAGATACTATATAGTTAGTCGTTACGAGTATATAGTCGGTAGATACTACTGTAGGCCCAGTAAATACTACTATGGTCAGTAGTTATTACAGTCACTTAATACTACTACACAGTCAGTAGCTACTACTGGCTCAGTAGACACTACGGTACAGTCAGTAGATACTACTACAGAGTCAATAGATACCACTTCCTCTGTTGTATGTAAGGTGTTGTTAGTATATATACCTACGAGGGATAAAGATATTTTTTGAGGGGGGGGGGGACCACAATTTTCGGAAACCTTTTGACATCAACTATTTACCCCACACTTTCTACAACTTTTTGGACTTGTGAAAGCCTCTTATATCTTCTTGGTTCTTTCGGTAAAGTCACGTAGAAGGGAAGTAATAAAATAATAAAAATAAAAATAAAACATAATAAAACAATTCTCACGACGTTTCGGCCACAACGCAAGCAGCCGTCCTCAGGTGAAAACCAGGTCCGTCGAGGCGACAGAGTCTGAATGAAACAGCACACGAGCTTGGAGCATATATCTAAGCTGGGCGCATTGACAAAGGAATTTGCATATCAAAAGGAATTTAGCATATTTATGGGAAATGCAGGAATGTGATTAGTACTGCATATGCATGTGCATTATGCAGGATTAACAGCATCAAAGGGAGCTGCAGTTACTGCTGCTGCAGCAGTTGCTGCTGCTGCAGTTTCTGCTGCTGCTGCAGTTGCTGCTGCTGCTGCACTTGCTGCTGCTGCTGCACTTGCTGCTGCTGCTGCACTTGCTGCTGCTGCTGCACTTGCTGCTGCTGCTGCAGTTGCTGCCTTATCCATTTTAATATAACACTATGTATTATTCTACCCACCCTAATGTGTATCATACTGCTATATGTTTACTGTACAATTACGACACCATACATTACTCTGCACACTGCACCATGCCAGTGAGTGGAACGCGGTCTGAAAGTCACCGTAAACGTGAACACAATCAGTTAAGATCCGAAATGGTTTATTACGTCCTTCCAATGATTGCTAAGCCAGAATCCATCTTCTCGGTTGAAATTGTCTCTGTGTTTGTATATGTGGATCGCCTCATGAACGAATCTCTCATGATAGCCAGATGGCTTGCAGAGAACCTCTGTCTTGGAGAAGTCAATGTCATGTGAGCCCACTGAATTGTAACAGTGATCTGCCATGGCTGAGGTGTTTGTCCTACCGTGTTTCAGGTCTGCCTTATGTTCACGGATGCGGTCCGAGACATGTCGTTTGGTTTCTCCAATGTAACTGCTACCACAGAGGCAACTTAGTTTGTAGACGCCAGGGTACTGTATGTCTGGAACCACATCTTTTACAGATGGGACCAGATCACGGATTTTATGTACTGTGTTGAATCGGACCTGGATCTTGTGTTTAATCAGGATTTTGGAGATCTTTTTTGTGACCCCAGCAATGTAGGGTAAGGTCTTGAAAGGCTCCTCAACAGGATCCTTCTTGATGGTTGGAGTGATGGCTTTGCGGATTGTGTAGTCGGAGTAACCATTAGCCTTAAGAGCTTGGCGTACGTGTTTGAGTTCACTGGAAATGTGTTCATGGTCGGAGATGCATTGGGCTCTATGATATAGGGATGGATGGTGGTGGGAATCCGGTTTTAGATAAGCATCCGTGTGGGTGGCTTTCCTGTAGACAGAGTGGCTCATTGAACCATCAGGTCTCCTTTTGATTAGGACATCCAAAAAGGGTAGCTTGCCATCATTTTCGACTTCCATGGTGAATCTGATGGCTGGGTGTATGGAATTGATGTGGTCGAGAAATTGGTCTAGAGCAGGCCGGCCATGTGGCCAGATGACAAAAGTGTCGTCTACGTACCTCTTCCATAAGGTCGGGCGTAGAGTGGCAGTCTGGATGGCGTCCGTCTCAAATTTCTCCATGAAGATGTTGGCTACAACCGGAGATAGGGGGGAGCCCATTGGGGTGCCCTCAATTTGCTTGTAGAAGGTTCCATTCCAGGTGAAGTATGTATTGGTTAAGCAGTGTCTCACCAGGGGGGGTACCCCAGCATTCAGTCCTTGATGAACCAAGTCTTCAATGATTGCGATGGTGTCAGGCACAGGCACCTTGGTGAACAAGGAAACCACATCAAAACTGACAAGCAGGTCGTCTGGGGACAGGGCAATCCCCTTGATTGTCGATACCAGGTCAGTAGAGTTTAGTACTGCAGAGGTGGTTTTTCCAGTGAAAGGCCGTAGGATTTCGGACAAAAAACGAGCCAGTTTGTAAGTGGGGGAGTTGATAGTAGAGACAATGGGACGAAGAGGTGTATCTTCTTTATGTATCTTTGGCAAGCCGTACAATCTTGGTGGCCTGGCTGCAGAAGGTTTCAACGAGAACTGTTTGGTCTGATCAATTAATGCGGTTGAAGCAGAAATGATGTTGTTGGTTTTGGAGACGAGGCTGTTGGTGGGGTCTCTTTTTATTTTTTTGTATAGCTGCCATCGTTGAGTAGTTCTTGAATTTAGTTGTTGTATTCTATTTTGTCCATGATGACAGTGGCATTGCCTTTGTCGGCTGAGAGGATGACAATGTCATCCCTCTTTTTTAATTGAGCTAATTCAAAACGCTCATCTTTGCTGATGTTGCTAGCTGGCATCTTAGCGTTTTTGAGGGTTACAGAGATTTCAGATCTTGCTACGTCTGCAGCGATGTGACTCAAGCCCTTGAGAGCTACATGTACTCGAGCAATTATATCATTAACTGGTAAGTGTCTAGGTGTGACTGCAAAGTTTAGTCCTTTAGCTAAAACGGATTTCAGACCTTCAGAAATAGGACTGTTACTACGATTAATTACGACTTTGTTAACATCTAGCTTTTCAATGTGTGGGTCCGGTTTCTTGTTTGAGAGGCGGTTGAATTTGGAAATCAAGTTGTCCTTACATTTAGTCGACATAGCGGCAGCTGAAGAGGCAGTCATTTTTTCCACATGTTCCCAATCCGATGTGGACATTGTTACACTCAAAGATAAGTGTGATTTGTAGAGTGTCTTGTCTAACTGATCTAGTTCGGTGCGCGTAAGTCTGATTTTCTCTGAGATAAGAGCTAAGCTAGTTCTAGACAGAATTCGTTTCGCATTAGAAGAAGTTACAGCAGCAGATGTTAGTGTAAATGCGTTTGGTATTACCTTAGAGTCGCGGCATCTCTTCAGAAAGGTGAGAGACTCGATTAGCTGAGCCTTCTTATCCCGGAGCTTGTTGAAGGATCTCAAAGTTATGTGGAAACCCTCCCCGTAGAGGCGGTTAAATTTCGATTTAAAGCTTTCGTGACTGCAGGGATTCATCTTCTTGGTTCTTTCGGTAAAGTCACGTAGAAGGGAAGTAATAAAATAATAAAAATAAAACATAATAAAACAATTCTCACGACGTTTCGGCCACAACGCAAGCAGCCGTCCTCAGGTGAAAACCAGGTCCGTCGAGGCGACAGAGTCTGAATGAAACAGCACACGAGCTTGGAGCATATATCTAAGCTGGGCGCATTGACAAAGGAATTTGCATATCAAAAGGAATTTAGCATATTTATGGGAAATGCAGGAATGTGATTAGTACTGCATATGCATGTGCATTATGCAGGATTAACAGCATCAAAGGGAGCTGCAGTTACTGCTGCTGCAGCAGTTGCTGCTGCTGCAGTTTCTGCTGCTGCTGCAGTTGCTGCTGCTGCTGCACTTGCTGCTGCTGCTGCACTTGCTGCTGCTGCTGCACTTGCTGCTGCTGCTGCAGTTGCTGCCTTATCCATTTTAATATAACACTATGTATTATTCTACCCACCCTAATGTGTATCATACTGCTATATGTTTACTGTACAATTACGACACCATACATTACTCTGCACACTGCACCATGCCAGTGAGTGGAACGCGGTCTGAAAGTCACCGTAAACGTGAACACAATCAGTTAAGATCCGAAATGGTTTATTACGTCCTTCCAATGATTGCTAAGCCAGAATCCATCTTCTCGGTTGAAATTGTCTCTGTGTTTGTATATGTGGATCGCCTCATGAATGAATCTCTCATGATAGCCAGATGGCTTGCAGAGAACCTCTGTCTTGGAGAAGTCAATGTCATGTGAGCCCACTGAATTGTAACAGTGATCTGCCACGGCTGAGGTGTTTGTCCTACCGTGTTTCAGGTCTGCCTTATGTTCACGGATGCGGTCCGAGACATGTCGTTTGGTTTCTCCAATGTAACCGCTACCACAGAGGCAACTTAGTTTGTAGACGCCAGGGTACTGTATGTCTGGAACCACATCTTTTACAGACGGGACCAGATCACGGATTTTATGTACTGTGTTGAATCGGACCTGGATCTTGTGTTTAATCAGGATTTTGGAGATCTTTTTTGTGACCCCAGCAATGTAGGGTAAGGTGATGGTCTTGAAAGGCTCCTCAACAGGATCCTTCTTGATGGTTGGAGTGATGGCTTTGCGGATTGTGTAGTCGGAGTAACCATTAGCCTTAAGAGCTTGGCGTACGTGTTTGAGTTCACTGGAAATGTGTTCATGGTCGGAGATGCATTGGGCTCTATGATATAGAGTCTTGATGAGGGAATTCTTCTGGGATGGATGGTGGTGGGAATCCGGTTTTAGATACAGGAAAGCCACCCACACGGATGCTTATCTAAAACCGGATTCCCACCACCATCCATCCCAGAAGAATTCCCTCATCAAGACTCTATATCATAGAGCCCAATGCATCTCCGACCATGAACACATTTCCAGTGAACTCAAACACGTACGCCAAGCTCTTAAGGCTAATGGTTACTCCGACTACACAATCCGCAAAGCCATCACTCCAACCATCAAGAAGGATCCTGTTGAGGAGCCTTTCAAGACCATCACCTTACCCTACATTGCTGGGGTCACAAAAAAGATCTCCAAAATCCTGATTAAACACAAGATCCAGGTCCGATTCAACACAGTACATAAAATCCGTGATCTGGTCCCGTCTGTAAAAGATGTGGTTCCAGACATACAGTACCCTGGCGTCTACAAACTAAGTTGCCTCTGTGGTAGCGGTTACATTGGAGAAACCAAACGACATGTCTCGGACCGCATCCGTGAACATAAGGCAGACCTGAAACACGGTAGGACAAACACCTCAGCCGTGGCAGATCACTGTTACAATTCAGTGGGCTCACATGACATTGACTTCTCCAAGACAGAGGTTCTCTGCAAGCCATCTGGCTATCATGAGAGATTCATTCATGAGGCGATCCACATATACAAACACAGAGACAATTTCAACCGAGAAGATGGATTCTGGCTTAGCAATCATTGGAAGGACGTAATAAACCATTTCGGATCTTAACTGATTGTGTTCACGTTTACGGTGACTTTCAGACCGCGTTCCACTCACTGGCATGGTGCAGTGTGCAGAGTAATGTATGGTGTCGTAATTGTACAGTAAACATATAGCAGTATGATACACATTAGGGTGGGTAGAATAATACATAGTGTTATATTAAAATGGATAAGGCAGCAACTGCAGCAGCAGCAGCAAGTGCAGCAGCAGCAGCAAGTGCAGCAGCAGCAGCAAGTGCAGCAGCAGCAGCAAGTGCAGCAGCAGCAACTGCAGCAGCAGCAGAAACTGCAGCAGCAGCAACTGCTGCAGCAGCAGTAACTGCAGCTCCCTTTGATGCTGTTAATCCTGCATAATGCACATGCATATGCAGTACTAATCACATTCCTGCATTTCCCATAAATATGCTAAATTCCTTTTGATATGCAAATTCCTTTGTCAATGCGCCCAGCTTAGATATATGCTCCAAGCTCGTGTGCTGTTTCATTCAGACTCTGTCGCCTCGACGGACCTGGTTTTCACCTGAGGACGGCTGCTTGCGTTGTGGCCGAAACGTCGTGAGAATTGTTTTATTATGTTTTATTTTTATTATTTTATTACTTCCCTTCTACGTGACTTTACCGAAAGAACCAAGAAGATGAATCCCTGCAGTCACGAAAGCTTTAAATCGAAATTTAACCGCCTCTACGGGGAGGGTTTCCACATAACTTTGAGATCCTTCAACAAGCTCCGGGATAAGAAGGCTCAGCTAATCGAGTCTCTCACCTTTCTGAAGAGATGCCGCGACTCTAAGGTAATACCAAACGCATTTACACTAACATCTGCTGCTGTAACTTCTTCTAATGCGAAACGAATTCTGTCTAGAACTAGCTTAGCTCTTATCTCAGAGAAAATCAGACTTACGCGCACCGAACTAGATCAGTTAGACAAGACACTCTACAAATCACACTTATCTTTGAGTGTAACAATGTCCACATCGGATTGGGAACATGTGGAAAAAATGACTGCCTCTTCAGCTGCCGCTATGTCGACTAAATGTAAGGACAACTTGATTTCCAAATTCAACCGCCTCTCAAACAAGAAACCGGACCCACACATTGAAAAGCTAGATGTTAACAAAGTCGTAATTAATCGTAGTAACAGTCCTATTTCTGAAGGTCTGAAATCCGTTTTAGCTAAAGGACTAAACTTTGCAGTCACACCTAGACACTTACCAGTTAATGATATAATTGCTCGAGTAGATGTAGCTCTCAAGGGCTTGAGTCACATCGCTGCAGACGTAGCAAGATCTGAAATCTCTGTAACCCTCAAAAACGCTAAGATGCCAGCTAGCAACATCAGCAAAGATGAGCGTTTTGAATTAGCTCAATTAAAAAAGAGGGATGACATTGTCATCCTCTCAGCCGACAAAGGCAATGCCACTGTCATCATGGACAAAATAGAATACAACAACAAAATTCAAGAACTACTCAACGATGGCAGCTATACAAAAAAATAAAAAGAGACCCCACCAACAGCCTCGTCTCCAAAACCAACAACATCATTTCTGCTTCAACCGCATTAATTGATCAGACCAAACAGTTCTCGTTGAAACCTTCTGCAGCCAGGCCACCAAGATTGTACGGCTTGCCAAAGATACATAAAGAAGATACACCTCTTCGTCCCATTGTCTCTACTATCAACTCCCCCACTTACAAACTGGCTCGCTTTTTGTCCGAAATCCTACGGCCTTTCACTGGAAAAACCACCTCTGCAGTACTAAACTCTACTGACCTGGTATCGACAATCAAGGGGATTGCCCTGTCCCCAGACGACCTGCTTGTCAGTTTTGATGTGGTTTCCTTGTTCACCAAGGTGCCTGTGCCTGACACCATCGCAATCATTGAAGACTTGGTTCATCAAGGACTGAATGCTGGGGTACCCCCCCTGGTGAGACACTGCTTAACCAATACATACTTCACCTGGAATGGAACCTTCTACAAGCAAATTGAGGGCACCCCAATGGGCTCCCCCCTATCTCCGGTTGTAGCCAACATCTTCATGGAGAAATTTGAGACGGACGCCATCCAGACTGCCACTCTACGCCCGACCTTATGGAAGAGGTACGTAGACGACACTTTTGTCATCTGGCCACATGGCCGGCCTGCTCTAGACCAATTTCTCGACCACATCAATTCCATACACCCAGCCATCAGATTCACCATGGAAGTCGAAAATGATGGCAAGCTACCCTTTTTGGATGTCCTAATCAAAAGGAGACCTGATGGTTCAATGAGCCACTCTGTCTACAGGAAAGCCACCCACACGGATGCTTATCTATAACCGGATTCCCACCACCATCCATCCCAGAAGAATTCCCTCATCAAGACTCTATATCATAGAGCCCAATGCATCTCCGACCATGAACACATTTCCAGTGAACTCAAACACGTACGCCAAGCTCTTAAGGCTAATGGTTACTCCGACTACACAATCCGCAAAGCCATCACTCCAACCATCAAGAAGGATCCTGTTGAGGAGCCTTTCAAGACCATCACCTTACCCTACATTGCTGGGGTCACAAGAAAGATCTCCAAAATCCTGATTAAACACAAGATCCAGGTCCGATTCAACACAGTACATAAAATCCGTGATCTGGTCCCGTCTGTAAAAGATGTGGTTCCAGACATACAGTACCCTGGCGTCTACAAACTAAGTTTCCTCTGTGGTAGCAGTTACATTGGAGAAACCAAACGACATGTCTCGGACCGCATCCGTGAACATAAGGCAGACCTGAAACACGGTAGGACAAACACCTCAGCCGTGGCAGATCACTGTTACAATTCAGTGGGCTCACATGACATTGACTTCTCCAAGACAGAGGTTCTCTGCAAGCCATCTGGCTATCATGAGAGATTCGTTCATGAGGCGATCCACATATACAAACACAGAGACAATTTCAACCGAGAAGATCGATTCTGGCTTAGCAATCATTGGAAGGACGTAATAAACCATTTCGGATCTTAACTGATTGTGTTCACGTTTACGGTGACTTTCAGACCGCGTTCCACTCACTGGCATGGTGCAGTGTGCAGAGTAATGTATGGTGTCGTAATTGTACAGTAAACATATAGCAGTATGATACACATTAGGGTGGGTAGAATAATACATAGTGTTATATTAAAATGGAATAAGGCAGCAACTGCAGCAGCAGCAAGTGCAGCAGCAGCAGCAAGTGCAGCAGCAGCAGCAAGTGCAGCAGCAGCAGCAAGTGCAGCAGCAGCAGCAAGTGCAGCAGCAGCAGCAAGTGCAGCAGCAGCAGCAACTGCAGCAGCAGCAGAAACTGCAGCAGCAGCAACTGCTGCAGCAGCAGTAACTGCAGCTCCCTTTGATGCTGTTAATCCTGCATAATGCACATGCATATGCAGTACTAATCACATTCCTGCATTTCCCATAAATATGCTAAATTCCTTTTGATATGCAAATTCCTTTGTCAATGCGCCCAGCTTAGATATATGCTCCAAGCTCGTGTGCTGTTTCATTCAGACTCTGTCGCCTCGACGGACCTGGTTTTCACCTGAGGACGGCCGCTTGCGTTGTGGCCGAAACGTCGTGAGAATTGTTTTATTATGTTTTATTTTCATTATTTTATTACTTCCCTTCTACGTGACTTTACCGAAAGAACCAAGAAGATGAATCCCTGCAGTCACGAAAGCTTTAAATCGAGCCTCTTATATATTTGTTGGTGGAGAAATGTACAAACAGCCCACCGGGCTTTGACAATACCTTAGTATCTGTGTATATATATGTAAGGTTTTTAAGAAATATATTTTTCACCCGGGCAAATCCGGGTACTTCCGCTAGTTATTATATATAATAGTCTCCGCTCGCGCTTACGGGGGATTTGGCTCTCGGACGGTGGCCTTCAAGTAGAAAATTTTTTTTGCCAGGCGGCACGTCCTAAGCCCTGCGGTGGGAATAGGCTAGTCCGTTTTCCCATCCCTAAACTTTAAAGTCGTTTAATTAACACATTTGTGCCGTTTCTATTATTAATTATTTACTTATTCCTCGACATCGACCGTACCAACTGACACAATTGCGTCGGGGGGGCGGACCCTGCCAAGTGATGCGCGTTCGCTCGAGCTCACAGGGGACATTTCCTTTTATGCGTTTTACAGGCAATACATACACACATAACGCTGCGGTTATTTCTTCAAAGTGTGATGTCGTCTTTGCCCCCCCTAACACGATGCGTCCAGTTTATACTACAGACTCCATAGATTATAATATTTTACTGCTTGCATAGCATTCTTCTTGCACGGGCGGGGGATGCCGGGGGGGGGGGGGGGGGGTAGCGGCCCAGCCCCTAGCCTGGCAACACGCCAACTCCGCAGCCTCGCCAATGTACGCATGGCACAAGGCCTCAACACGGCTATGGTAAGTACAAATTTCCTTGCTACTTGCGCTAACAACTCAAGTCCATTGTTTACTATTGTTAAACACATTCGTTGACAAACATTACAATCATAATGTTTGTGTGCTGATAAAAAATCTGCTTCATTGCTTACTATTATGAAACAACAATGTTGCCAGATATTACTATATTTATCTTTGTGTGCACATACCAACTCGGGTTCATTGCTTACTATTATTGCACTAAACAGTTGCCAGATCTTACTATAATAATATTTGTGTGCACATAATAATCCCGTTCATTGCTTACTATTATGAAACAAATAAGTTTGCCGATATTACAATAATTATGTTTGAGTGCAGATAACAACTCTGGTTCATTGTTTACTATTATTAAACAAGTTGACAGATGTTACAATAATAATGTTTGTGTGCACAATTTTTTTTTAATTTGCTAAATTTTCACTTTCTTTGCTGCGCTTTTATGATGCAACGGTCTACTACCAGTCTATCATGTGGCCTGCTGATTAATTAACGTCAGTGCACTGCCAACCTATCATCTACACTGCTAATTTTCATTTTCAACATTTACAGTGTATGCCAGTCTATAATCTGTTGCATGCTTCTTGACCTCACTCAGTGTACTACCTGCCTTTCATGTCGACTGTAGCAATGCTTATGTCATTGAGTCGGCATACTGCCAGTCTATAATCTCGACTGTAGCCTGCTTCTCACCTTACCTGTGCATACCGCTGCTCTTTCATTTACACTTATTTCTGCTTATTTCTTCAATGCATTTATATTGTTTCCATCTCTCACGTCACGCTATTTACTCATACGAAGTACTGCGATACTGTTAGCTGTGCCACCATCGGGGATTGCTGTGCCCGTCGATGTGTGTCTTTGAGTCCATATGTGTGTGCGTGTAGAGCCATGCGTGTCTTTAAGTCCATGTGTGTGTCTGTCTTTTTCGAACGGACAACGCCCCATGTGTGTGTGTACATCAAAGTGTTTATGTGTCTGTGTCAGTCCAAGTGTGCGTGTCAGTCCATTTGTGTGCGTATCAGTCGCTGTGTCTGTGTGTTAGTCCATGTGTGTGTGTTAGTCGATGTGTGTGCATGGCTCCATCTGAGTGTGTAAGTCAATGTGCGTTTGTGTGTCTATGTGTGTCTATGTGTGTCAGTCGATGTGTGCGTGTACGTCCATGTGTATGCGTGTGTAGGGCTATGTGTGTGTCAGTCTATGTATGTGTGTCTAAGTCCATGTGTGTGTGTCTTAGTCCATATGTGTGTGTGTAAGTACATATGTGTGTTTACGTCAATGTGTGTGTGAGTCCACGTATGTCTGTGTGTGAGTCGTGGTGCCGGACGGGCAACACTGTCGTGGACAGTGCTGTGGGGGGAGGGCCAATGCCCATTGGCCCTCTCCCCTCATGGCGTCTGACCACCACAGTGGCTAAACGGGGGCTCTGGATGGGTGCGAGGGGCTGGTAACCCATCCACCTTAAATTCATTACCACGAGACTACGAATTAAACATAAATATGTAACAAATAAGCTTGTGCCGGAGGCCCCGGGGGGACAGGCGTGTATGACGTCTCCTGGCCAAACCCCAATTGGCGAAGCCAGGAGATTGAATCTTCACCCTCGGGGCTCCTCCAGAAACAACGAAAAACCTACTACAGATGGTCACGTGGAATGTTCGAACACTCACTGCGGAGGAGAGGCTGCCACTCCTTTGTCGGGAGCTGGACCGGTACTGCCTGGATCTCGGTGGCATTCAGGAGGTCCGGTGGACCGGTTCGGGCTCCTGCCACCATGAGGGGTGGACAGTCCTCCACTTGAGGCAGGAGACTGCCAAACAACAGGGTGTGGCTCTTCTTCTGAACAAAATATTGAAGGGGGCGTTGGAGCGTGGCGGTGAGGTGTGGGAAGCTGTAAGCCCCAGGATACTTTGGGCTCGCCTTCCCATCAACCGGAGGCGAGGAGTGGTGGTCGTGGTTACTTATGCCCCCACCGAAGACGAACATCCGTGCAGGGATGCAGGCAAAGCCAATGAGTCAGATGCCTTCTATGACCTGTCACAGGTGCTGGCTAAAGTGGCCTCTCGGGATAAAGTCATCTTGTTGGGCGACTTCAATGCCCGAGTTGGTCATGATACTGGCACCTGGTCTGGAGTGATTGGAAGGCAT
Source organism: Lethenteron reissneri (assembly GCF_015708825.2). Lineage (NCBI taxonomy): Eukaryota > Metazoa > Chordata > Hyperoartia > Petromyzontiformes > Petromyzontidae > Lethenteron > Lethenteron reissneri. Next base: position 296,025 of record NC_083831.1, on the reverse strand, counting down.
GGGCCAGATCAGCTCAATAACAACGGTAGGAGGCTGCTAGATTTGTGTGCAGCCCATGGGCTTGTAATTACCAACACGCTCTTCCGGCATCGGCGCATCCACACAACATCATGGATGCATGCCGGGTCCAAGCAAGAACATCTGCTGGACTACATAGTGACGGACCAGCGGATGCGAGCCCATGTCCTTGACACCAGGACCTACCGTGGAGCTGATCTGCCCTCTGACCATCGACTAGTCATCTGTAAGATGCGCCTGCCATTCTTCCACTCCGGTGGTGGGTGTACACCCAGGACCCCATTCCAACCTAAAGTGGCCTGGTCTCAGCTGATGAAAGTTGTAAGCGAGAATTTCATCATCGCTTGCAGCTGAGGTTGGCATCGTCCCCCACTCCTCCTGATGTCGAGGGTAAATGGGCGAGGTTAAGGACTGTGACTCATGCAGCTGCAATGGCTGCTTTGGGTACGCAGTCCAGACCTCCCCAGAAACCCTGGCTGACAGAGGAGGTGTTGAGGTTAGTTGAGAAAAAGCGACAGGCCCACTCATCGGCTACAGCATCCCACGTCAGAGAATGAGGAGGTTTACCGCAGCCTTCGCTCGGAGGTTCGGAGAGCCGTAAGGCGCTGCAAGGATGGGTGGTGGTCGCGGATTGCTGAGGAGATGGAGTCTGCCTCAGTGGCCCGCGATCACAAATCACTATTTAACTCCATCAAAAAAGTGACCTGCAGCGACACACTTATTACCATCATTAGGGGAAAAAACGGTGATCCAATCTCCGACCCCCAGGAACAGGTTTAAAAATTTGCTGAGCATTTCTGTGAGGTCCTGGGGGAGGGGAAATCCCTCAGCCAGGAAAACATCATGGCATAATGTGGGGATAACTCTGCTGAGGCTGCGGTGCCTCAAATATTGGAAGAGGTCACCCCCTGTGAGTGGCTGGCTGAGGTGCCATCTATTGAGGAAGTACTGAAGGCGATCCGGAGTCTGAGACCAGGAAAGGCACTGGGCAGAGATTATCTCCCAAGCGAAATGCTCAGGGAGGGTGACGTTTGTGCACAGACTGCCCTATATGACATCATAACAACAGTCTGGACCACTGGACGGGTTCCGCAGGATTGGAAGGATGCCCTGGTTGTCTCCCTCTTTAAGAAGGGGGACTGCACAGACTGTAACAACTACAGGGGCATCTCACTCCTCAGTGTGCCGAGAAAGGTCCTGGCAAGGATTATTCAACATCGCCTTGCTAGGCACGCTGAGGAGAGGCTTGCGGAGCCCCAATGCGGTTTCAGGAAAGGGCGGTCCTGCACAGATGCCATATTTTCTGTCCGTCTGCTACAGCATAGATGTAGGGAATTCCAACAAGACCTACATCTCTGCTTTATGGACCTGGTCAAGGCCTATGATACCATCAGTAGGCCTGGGCTCTGGGTTCTTCGTGCTTTCGGAGTCCCTGACCCTCTGCTCACGATCATTAAGGACCTTCATGCTGGTGAGCGGGCCCGGGTAAAACTACGTGGCCGGGAGTCAGAGCCTTTCCCTGTACACCTTGGGATGCGACAGGGATGTCCGCTGGCTCCCACATTATTTAACATCTATTTTGACCACGTAGTTCATGAGGCCTTCAATAGCTGTACCGGGGGAATTTCCATTTGGTACAGATATAATGGGAGGCTGATCGATGCCCGGGTGCGATCAAGGTATGGCTCCCTATTGGTCAATCACGTTATGTATGCCGATGATTTGGTAATAGCTGCTCATTCAGAGGAGGATTTCGAGACGCTGCTGCTGAGACTGGAGCATGCCACTAAGAGGTGGGGCCTTACCATCAGCCCCACCAAAACTAAGCACCTGCCTGGGTATTTTGTACCATTGGACACTCCACTCCCACAACTCTCAATCGGTGATGGGGCAGTAGTGGAGAGAGTGGAGAGTTTCCCATACCTGGGCAGTGTGCTTATGACCGGCTCCAGTTTAACAGCAGAGGTCTCACTCCGAATCAGTCGAGCGGCAATATATTTGCATCGGTTGCGTAACGCTGTGTGTAAGCTACCTGGTCTGTCGCTCCGCACAAAGCTTCAGGTCTTCTCGGCCACAGTCATTCTCTCCCTTCTCTACGCTTGCGAAACATGGACCCCCCTAATGGAGCATCTTCGCTGGTTGGAAACATTTAGGCTGGCCTGCCTACGATCCATCCTGGGTTTAACCAGGCTGGATTTTGTGAGGAGCTCACAAATCCTTGAAAGATCTGGGCAAAGTCCCATCGGTGAGCTCCTCCGGCAGGCAAGTCTGCATTGGCTGGGTCATATAGCCCGCATGCCCAGCCACCGCATGCCTAAACAGCTTTTGTCCGGCCGGATCGAGGGGGCTAAACGGGCGCGGCACGGGCTAGAGAAGAGATGGAGTGATGTGGTACAGGAGGACGTGGAGCTTAGTGGACTTGCCGATGACTGGTACCAGCGATGTCAAGATTGGCCTCTGTGGAGGAGGCTCGTGAAGGACGCTACTGGGCAGTTGGAGGCAGTCGCCCTCCAACAACAACGGAGGGCGGAGGAGCGACGCTTACAACAACGAGCGGAGCGCCGGGTGGCTAAAGCACAGCAAGTTGGTACAGTAGGGGGCACAGATGGTGCATCAGCCAGTCATCTCGGTCATCTCAGTTAGTCGACCCGTGACACCTGGGACCTCCTGCCAGCGGGCGTTCGACACTTCACGTAGCCTCAAGGTGCACAGGGCCTGGCACAAGCATCGTGGCGACGTCACCGCCACTTAGTGGCGAATGGCGGTTGTTGTTGTTGTGTGTGAGTCGCTGTATGCATGTACGTCCATATATGTGTGTGTAACTCAATGTGTGTATATCTCAAGTGGATGTCTATGTGTGACAGTCCATACAGTGAGGGAAAAAAGTATTTGATCCCCTGCTGATTTTGTACGTTTGCCCACTGACAAAGAAATGGTCAGTCTATAATTGTAATGGTAGGTTTATTTGAACAGTGAGAGACAGATTAACAACAACAAAATCCAGAAAAACGCATGTCAAAAATGTTATAAATTGATTTGCATTTTAATGAGGGAAATAAGTATTTGACCCCCTCTCAATCAGAAAGATTCCTGGCTCCCAGGTGTCTTTTATACAGGTAACGAGCTGAGATTAGGAGCACACTCTTAAAGGGAGTGCTCCTAATCTCAGCTTGTTACCTGTATAAAAGACACCTGTTCACAGAAGTAATCAATCAGATTCCAAACTCTCCACCATGGTCAAGACCAAAGAGCTCACCAAGGATGTCAGGGACAAGATTGTAGACCTACACATGGCTGGAATGGGCTACAAGAACATCGCCAAGCAGCTTGGTGAGAAGGTGACAACAGTTGGTGTGATTATTTGCAAATGGAAGAAACACAAAAGAACTGTCAATCTCCCTCAGCCTGGAGCTCCATGCAAGATCTCACCTCGTGGAGTTGCAATGATCATGAGAACGGTGAGGAATCAGCCCAGAACTACACGGGAGGATCTTGTCAATGATCTCAAGGCAGCTGGGACCATAGTCACCAAGAAAACAGTTGTTAACACACTACGCCGTGAAGGACTGAAATCCTGCAGCACCCGCAATGTCCCCCTGCTCAAGAAAGCACATATACATGCCCGTCTGAAGTTTGCCAATGAACATCTGAATGATTCAGAGGACAACTGGGTGAAAGTGTTGTGGTTAGATGAGACCAAATTGGAGCTCTTTGGCATCAACTCAACTTGCCGTGTTTGGAGGAGGAGGAATGCTGCCTATGACCCCAAGAACACCATCCCCACCGTCAAACATGGAGGTGGAAACATTATGCTTTGGGGGTGTTTTGCTGCTAAGGGGACAGGACAACTTCACCACATCAAAGGGACGATGGACGGGGTCATGTATCGTCAAATCTCGGGTGAGAACCTCCTTCCCTCAGCCAGGGCATTGAAAATGGGTCGTGGATGGGTATTCCAGCATGACAATGACCCAAAACACACGGCCAAGGCAACAAAGGAGTGGCTCAAGAAGAAGCACATTAAGGTCCTGGAGTGGCCTCGCTAGTCTCCAGACCTTAATCCCATAGAAAATCTGTGGAGGGAGCTTAAGGTACCAGTTGCCAAACGTCAGCCTCGAAACCTTAATGACTTGGAGAAGATCTGCAAAGAGGAGTGGGACAAAATCCCTCCTGAGATGTGTGCAAACCTGGTGGCCAACTACAAGAAACGTCTGACCTCTGTGATTGCCAACAAGGGTTTTGCCATAAAGTAGTAAGTCATTTCTAGATTTGAAGCTTTCATTACTGCAAGGATTCATATTCATAGGTTTTTTTCGGCAACACAAGCTTCCGTCTTCAGGTGGAACCGTCACAGCACAATTGCTGTATCAAGTAAGATAATTTCTAAGAGACCCATCCTTGTATATATACTGGTTGAGGGGGGGAGGAGCCAAGGTAGGCACCTGGATCGGAGTTTTGTATTATTATTGTGAGGTTGGTGTGGCTGAGGCTGATGCTAGGAATGAGCCTTTGTTGTGTAGACTGGTTGAACTGGGAGATGCCACAGTTGTTAAGGTTCGGCTGCTGTAAATGGGACTGAGCCTTTGTTATGTAGATGAAACAGCCCTTTGCTATGTTGCTGGGTGGGTAAAACTTAAAGCAGGAAACCAGTGTGTGATAAGAGAAGCTAAATATGATAAAACAAAACTGGCTGTCTATCAGTAAACTGTACGGTAACTAAAGAATAGTGCCTGTCAAATAAGATGATCCAAATATATGTAGTTAAATCTTTTTTGCATGGTTAATAACATCTTTCCAATGATTACTCAGTTTGTACCCATCATCACGGTTGAAATTATGTCTGTGTTTGTATATTTGTATGGCTTCGTGTACAAACCTTTGATGGTAGCCAGGAGGTTTGCAGTCCACAGCGTTGTAGCAATGATCGGCAACGGCGGAAGACTCAGTTTTGCCATGTTTCAGATCTGACTTGTGCTCGCGGACACGATCAGAGATATGACGTTTCGTTTCTCCAATGTAACAATCACCACAGCTGCAACTCAGTTTGTAGACTCCAGGGTATTGTAAGTCAGGAATGACATTATTCACAGATGGAATTAGATGACGGATTTTATATCCTGTACTGAATCGGACTTGGATCTTATGTTTGTTTACAATTTTGGTGATCTTTTTGGTCACGCCTGCTATTTATGGCAACGTGATAGTTTTGATCAGAGTTTCAAGGGGCTGTTTCTGTATGGTGGGAGAAACAGCTTGGCGGATGGTGCGGTCAGAGTATCCGTTCATCCTGAGGGCCCGATGTACATGTCTTAATTCACTGGCCAGGTGGTGTTGGTCAGAAATGCCATGAGCTCTGTGGTATCGTATTTTGATGAGATAATTATTTTGAGATGGGTGGTGGTGGGAATCAGGTTTCAAGTAGGAATCTGTGTGGGTGGCTTTCCTGTTGACAGAATGTCCCAAGGATCCGTCAGGTCTCCTCTCAAACAGAATATCCAAGAATGGTAGTTTGCCATCTTTCTCCACTTCCATGGTGAATCTGATGGATGGGTGTCTGGAATTGATGTAGTCCAAGAAGTGGTTCAATGCTGGGAGGCCATGTGGCCAAATAACGAAAGTGTCATCCACATACCTCTTCTACAGGGAAGGACGCAGGGTGGATGTCTGGATGGCATCTGATTCAAACTTTTCCATGAACATGTTGGCTATCACTGGTGACAAGGCGGGAGCCCATTGGGGTACCCTCATTCTGTTTATAGAAGGCGCCATTCCAGGTAAAATAAGTGTTGGTGAGGCAATGCCTAACCAGCGCAGGTACATCCGAATTCAATCCATGTTGGACCAAGTCCTCAATTATTGTTAGGGTGTCAGGCACTTGGACTTTGGTAAACAGAGATACTACATCAAAACTGACAAGGATATGATCAGGAGATAGTACCATGTCCTTGACCATAGAGACTAATTGGGTTGAGTTGAGTACTGGCAAAGAGGTCTTGCCTGTGAAGGGAAGCAGAGTATCTGATAGAAAACAGGCTAGTTTGTAGGTAGGAGAGTTGATCGTCGACACGATGGGTCGTAGCGCGGTGCCTTTATGGATCATGGTAAGGCCATAGAGTCTGTGAGGTCTTGCCGCCGATGGTTTTAGAGAGGGACGTTTGGTTGGTTCGATTAGGGAAGTTGAACTCGTGATGATTTTGTTAGTTTTTGTCGTTAGGCTGTTAGTAGGATCGTTTTTAATTTTGGAGTAACTCCCATCATTAAGTAGGTCCAGGATTTTGTTGTTGTATGATTCTTTATCCATGATGACCGTGGCATTGCCCTTGTCTGCCGAGAGGATGACTATATCATCTCTCTTTTTTAGGTTCGCGAGTTCAGAGCGTTCGTTTTTGCTAATGTTACTAGTGGGTTTCTTAGCATTCTTAAGAATAGTGGCTATTTCAGCTCTTGCTACATCCGCATGGATGTGTCCTATGCCTCTGAGGGCTACATCAATCTGAGAAATCACATCCTCTATTGGTATATATTTAGGGGTGACAGCGAAATTTAGCCCTTTGGCCAGTACCGTTTTCAGATTGTCAGAAATTGGGATGTTACTCTGATTAATAACGGTCTTGTTGACATCCAGCCTTGTGATGTGTGGCTCTGGTTTCTTCTTAGATAGGAGGTTGAATTTAGAAATCAGGTTAGCTTTGCATTTGGCTGACATTGAGTCAGCAGAAGCAGAAGTCATGTTGTCAACGTGGTTCCAATCAGAAGGGGACATTTTTAGTATTAACATTAAATGTGTTTGTAAGAGAGTCTTGTCTAAATTATCGAGTTCAGATCGGAGTAACCTTATTCTCTCCGAGATTAGTGATAGGCTAGCTTTAAATAAAATCTGTTTAGAGTTCGGTGAGGACACAGCAGCAGATGTGAGTGTGAAAGCTATGGGTATTATCTTGTTATCACGGCATCTCTTGAGGAAGGTCAGCGTCTCGAGAAGCTGTGACTTCTTGTCTCGTCTGTTAAAAACTCTTAACAGATAGGTGAAATTCCTCCCCGTAGAGGGTATTAATTCTAGATTTGAAGCTTTCGTGACTGCAAGGATTCATACTCTTAGGTTTTTTCGGTAAAGTCACATAGGTAAAAAATACAATTAAAATTAATAAAAGTAAAATAAAATAAAAATCACGACTTTTCGGAGGCAACACAAGTATATATACTTGTTAAGGGGGGGAGGAGCCAAGGTAGGCACCTGGATCGGAGTTTTGTATTATTATTGTGAGGTTGGTGCGGCTTTTATTAATTTCAATTTTATTTTTTACCTACTAAGTCATGTTTTGCAGAGGGGTCAAATACTTATTTCCCTCATTAAAATGCAAATCAATTTATAACATTTTTGACATGCGTTTTTCTGGATTTTGTTGTTATTCTGTCTCTCACTGTTCAAATAAACCTACCATTACAATTATAGACTGATCATTTTTTTGTCAGTGGGCAAACGTACAAAATCAGCAGGGGATCAAATACTTTTTTCTCTCGCTGCATGTGTATGTGTGTGTACGGCAATGTGTGTGTCACTCTGTGTGTATGTGTGTGAGTCGCTGTATGTGTGTACGTAGATATGTGTGTGTAACTCCATGTGTGTGTATCTCAAGTGGATGTCTATGTGTGAGTCCAAATGTGTGTGTGTAAGTCGATGTGTTTGTGTGTGTTAGTCCATGTGTGCGTGTTCGTCGACGTGTGAGCATGCCTCCATCTGAGTGTGTAAGTCAATGTGCGTTTGTGTGTCTATGCGTGTCAGTCCATGTGTGTGTGTAACTCCATACATGTGTGCGTGTCACTCGATGTGTGTGTGTGTAACTCAATGCGTGTGTGAGTCGATATGTGTGTGTTCATCTATGTGTGTGTATCTAAAGTTGGTGTCTGTGTGTGAGAGTCCGTATGTGTGTGTATGGCAATGTGTGTGTTAGTCTATGTATGTGTGTGTGCGTCTATGTGTGTTTGTGGGTGAGTCGATATGTGTGTGTGTCTCAGTCCATGTGCGTGTGTGTTAGTCGCTGTGTGTGCATGCCTCCATGTTAGTCGGTGTAAGTCCATTTATTTGCGTGTCTGTAGGTCCATGTGTGCGTCTTAGTCCATGTGTGTGCTTTATTGACCTGCTCAAGGCCTATGATACTTATTTATATACTAGCTGTAAGTACCCGGCGTTGCTCGGGCGAAAAAAATCGACTGACACACACATATAGAGTTACACACACATATCGACTCACACATACATACATAGACTGAACAACAACAATCGGCATTAGCCAGTAAGTGGCGGTGACGTCACCACAACGCTTGTGCCAGGCTAAGTGCACCTTGAGGCCACGTGAAGTGTCGAACGCCCGCTGGCAGGAGGTCACAGGACAGACCCAGATGGCACAGGTCGACTGACCGAGACGACTGGCTGATGCACCATCTGTGCCCCCTACTGTGGCCACTTGCTGTGCTTTAGCCACCCGGCGCTCCGCTCGTTGTTTTGAGCGTCGCTCCTCCACCCTCCGTTGTTGTTGGAGGGCGACTGCCTCCAACTGCCCAGTAGCGTCCTTCAGGAGCCTCCTCCACAGAGGCCAAACTTGACACCGCTGGTACCAGTCATCGGCAAGTCGACTCAGCTCCACGTCCTCCTGTACCACATCACTCCATGTCTTCTCTAGCCCATGCCGCGCCCATTTATCCCCCTCGATCCGGCGGAACAAAAGCTGTTTAGGCAACGCAGCCTTGCCTGCCGGAGAAGCTCACCAATGGGACTTTGTCCACATCTTTCAAGGATTTGTGAGCTCCTCACACAATGCAGCTTGGTTAAACCCAGGATGGATCGTAGGCAGGCCATCCTAAATGTTTGTAACAGGTGAAGATGTTCCATTAGGGGGGTCCAAGTTTCAGAAGCGTAGAGAAGGGAGGGAATGACCGTGGCCGAAAAGGCCTGAAGCTTCGTGCGGAGTGATAGACCAGGTAGCTTCCACACAGCGTTACGCAATCGATCAAAAGATATTGCCGCTCGACTAATTCGGAGTGAGACCTCTGCTGTTAAACCGGAGCCGGTCATTAGCACACTGGCAAGGTATGGGAAACTTTCCACTCTCTTTACAACTGGCCCATTAACAATTGGGAGTTGTGGGGGTGGAGTGTCCGATGGTACAAAATACCCAGGCAGGTGCTTAGTTTTGGTGGGACTGACGGTAAGGCATCACCTCTTGGTGGCACGTTCCAGGTTCAGCAGCGGCACCTCAAACTCCTCCGAGTGAGCAGCAATTAGCAGATCATCGGCATACATAACGTGGTTGAGCAATAGGGAGCCATCCCTTGACCGCACCCGGGCATCGATCAGCCTCCCATTGTATCTGTACCAGATGGGAATTCTTCCGGTACAGCCATTGAAGGCTTCACGAAGTACGTGGTCCAAATATATGTAAAATAATGTGGGAGCCAGAGAACATCCCTGTCGCACCCCAAGGTGTACAGGGAATGGCTCTGACTCACGGCCATGTAGTTTGACGCGGGGCCGCTCACCATCATGAAGGTCCTTAAGGATGGTGAGCAGTGGGTGAGGGACTCGGAAAGCACGAAGAACAACCCAGAGGCCAGGCCTACTGATGGTATCATAGGCCTTGAGCAGGTCAATAATGCACACGCTTGGACTAAGACACACACATGGACCTACAGACACGCAAATAAATGGACTTACACTGACTAACACAGATGCACATGGACTGAGACTCACACACATATAGACTGACACACACACATATAGACTGACACACACAAACACATCGACTTACACACACACATATGGAGTCACACACACATATACATCGACTTGAGATACACACACATGTCGACGTACACACATACAGCGACTCACAAACATACAGCGACTCACATACATACATACATAGAGTGGCACACACATTGCCGTACACACACACATATGGACTGTCACACAGACATCCACTTGAGATATACACACATGGAGTTACACACACATATATGGACGTACACACATACAGCGACTCACACACATACACTGACTCACACCAATACGTGGACTCACACACACATTGACGTAAACACACATGTACTTACACACACACAGCGACTGATATGCACACAAATGGACTGACACGCACACTTGGACTGACACACACACATAAACACTTTAGACGTACACACACACATGAGGCGTTGTCCATTCCAAAAAGACAGACACATATGGAGTTAAAGACATGCATGGCTCTACACGCACACACATATGACTCAAAGACACACATCGACGGGCACAGCAATTCCCGATGATGGCACAGCTATCAGTATGGCAGTACTACGTATGATGAAATAGCGTAACGTGAGCGATGGAATCAATAGAAATGTAGAAATAATCAGAAATCACAGACTGGCAGTAGACCATTGTAGCGTCATAAAAACGCAGCAAAAAAGGGAAAAATTAGCAACGTAAAAATCCAAAAAGACTTTTGTGCACACAAACATAATGATTGTAACATCTGTCAACTTGTTTCATAATGGTAAACAATGAACCTGAGTTGTTATCTGCACACAATATCTTGCAAGGTATTTGTTTCATAATAGTAAGCAATGAAGCTGAGTTTTGATCTGCACACAAACATAATTATTGTAATGTTTGTCAACTAATGTGTTTAACAATAGTAAACAATGGACTTGAGTTAGCATAAGAAGCAAGGAACGTTGTACTTATCATAGCCACGTTGAGGCCTTGTGGCATGCGTGGCCCCCCGTCCTGGCTTACATTGGCGAGGCGGCGGACATGACACTGTGAAGAAATATCGGCAGCATGATGTGTGTATGTGTTGCCTGTAAAACGCGTAAAAGGAAATGTCCCCGTTAGGTGGAGCGAAGGCGCATCACTTGGCAGGGTCCGCCCCCTTCCACGCAATTGGCGGCAGGTGGTACGGTCCATGTCGAGCAATAAGCAAATAATGAATAATTGAAACGGCACAAATGTGTTAATTAAACTGCTTTAAAGTTTACGGATGGGAAAACAGAATAGCCTATTCCCACCGCGGGGCTTAGGGCGTGCCGCCTGGCCAATTTTTTTCTACGTGAAGGCCACCGTCCGAGAGCCAAATCCCCCGCAAGCGCGAGCGCGCGGAGACTTTTTTTTATATATAAGATAAAAGTCTCCGCGCGCTTGCGGGGGATTTGGCTCTCGGACGGTGGCCTTCACGTAGAAAAAGATTTGCCAGGCGACACGCCCTAAGCCCCGCGTTGGGAATAGGCTATTCCGTTTTCTCATCCGTAAACTTTAAAGTAGTTTAATTAACACATTTGTGCCGTTTCTATTATTAATTATTTAATTCTAGATTTGAAGCTTTCGTGACTGCAAGGATTCATATTCTTAGGTTTTTTCGGTAAAGTCACGTAGGTAAAAAAATGTAAATTAATAAAAGTAAAATAAAATAAAAATAAAAAATCACAACGTTTCGGAGGCAACACAAGCTTCCGTCTTCAGGTTGGAACCGTCACAGCCACGACAGCTGTATCAAGTAAATGAGAGATTACAAGAGATGCCACTCCGTATATATAATGGTTGAAGAGGGGAAGGGCCAAGTACGGCACACTTTTTATTAATATGGTAAGGTGAGGCTTATGACTAAGAATAGACTGCATATCAAAAGACTGAGCCTTTGTTATGGAGAGGTGCGGTTTGTGACTACGCCTAGCCTACATAACAAAAGTGTGAAAAAAGAAAAAACTAAACCTGGTAAAACAAAACTGGCTGTCTATCAATAACCTGTAATAGTTGTCTGTCAAATAAGATGGTCCAAATAAGTGTAGTTAAATCTTTTTTGCATGGTTAATCACATCTTTCCAATGATTACTCGGTTTGTAACCATCATCACGGTTGAAATTATGTCTGTATTTTTATTTTATTTTACTTTTATTAATTTTTTACCTACGTGACTTTACCGAAAAAACCTAAGAATATTAATTATGTACTTATTGCTCGACGTCGACCGTACCAACTGACACAATTGCGTGGGGGGGGGCGGACCCTGCCAAGTGATGCGCGTTCGCTCGACCTCATGGGGGACATTTCCTTTTATGCGTTTTACAGGCAATACACACATGACTGCGGATATTTCTTCACAGTGTGATGTCCTCATCGCCCCCCCCCCCCCCCCCCCCCCCAACACGATGCGTCCAGTTTATACTACAGACTCCGTAGATTATAATATTTAACTGCTTAATTAGCATTATTCTTGCACGGGCGAGGGATGCTGGCGGGGGGTAGCAGCCCAGCCCCTAGCCTGGCAACGTGACAACTCTGCCACCTCGCCCAGGATGGGGGCTACGCATGGCACAAGGCCTCAACATGCCTATGGTAAGTACAAATTTGCTTGCTTCTTAGGCTAACAACTCAAGTACATTGTTTACTATTGTTAAACATTAGTTGACAAACATTACAATAATAATGTTTGTGTGCAGATCAAAACTCAACTTCATTGCTTACTATTATAAAACAAATACGTCGCCAGATATTACAATAATTATCTTTGTGTGCACATAACAACTCTGGTTCATTGTTTACGATTATTAAAGTAATCAGTTGGCAAATCTTACTATAATAATGTTTGTGTGCAGATTATTCATCACGTTCATTGCTTACTATTATGAAACAAATATTACAATAATAATGTTTCTGTGCAGAAAACTAATATTTCATTATTAGCTTCCTCAATTCTTGTTTACCTGTGTTTTTATTACGCTGCGACGGTGTACTGCCAGTCTGCGATATGGCCTGCTGCCTGCTGATTCATTAATGTCATTGCACTGCCACTCTATTATCTACACTTAATTTTGCTTTTGCCCATTATGATTGTATGCCAGTCTATAATCTGTTGCCTGCTTCTTTACCTCACTAAGTATCCTGCGAGCCTTTCATGTCACTGTATCCTGCTTTTTTAGCTGCTGCCCGTATTGCAAGCTTTTTATGTCGGCTGTGGAAATGCTTATATCATTGAGTCGGCGAACTGCCAGTCTATAATCTAGACTGTAGCCTGCTTCTCTACTTACCTGTGCATACTGCTGCTCTTTAATTTACACTCATTTCAACGTATTTCTTCTATGCATTTCTATTTCGATTGCTCACGTCACGCTATTTACTCGTACGTTGTACTGTGATGCTGATAGCTGTGCCATCATCGGGGATTGCTGTGCACGTCCATGTGTGTGTGCGAGTCGATGTGTGCGTGTTTGAGTCGATATGTGTGTGCGTGTAGGTCCATGTGTGTGTCTGTCTTTTTCTAACGGACAACGCCCAATGTATGTGTCTGTACGTCTAAGTGTTTGTGTGTCAGTCCAAGTGTGCGTGTCAGTCCATTTGTGTGCGTATCAGTTGCTGTGTGTGTGTTAGTCCATGTGTGCGTGTTCGTCGACATGTGTGCATGCCTCCATCTGAGTGTGTAAGTCAATGTGCGTTTGTGTGTCTATGCGTGTCAGTCCATGTGTGTGTGTAAGTCCATACATGTGTGCGTGTCACTCGATGTGTGTGTGTAACTCAATGCGTGCGTGTGAGTCGATATGTGTGTGTTCATCCATGTGTGTGTATCTAAAGTCGGTGTCTGTATGTGAGAGTCCGTATGTGTGTGTATGGCAATGTGTGTGTTAGTCTATGTATGTGTGTGTGCGTCTATGTGTGTGTGTGTGGGTGAGTCGATATGTGTCAGTCCATGTGCGTGTGTGTTAGTCGCTTTGTGTGCGTGCCTCCATGTGAGTCAGTGTGAGTCCATTTCTTTGCGTGTCTGTAGGTCCATGTGTGCGTGTGAGTCCATGTGTGTGCTTTCTTGACCTGCTCAAGGCCTATGATACCATCAGTAGGCCTGGCCTCTGGGTTGTTCTTCATGCTTTCGGAGTCCCTCAACCTTTGCTCACGATCCTTAAGGACCTTCATGATAGTCAGCGGGCACAGGTCAAACTACGTGCCCGGGAGTCAGAGCCATTCCCTGTTCACCTTGGGGTGCCACAGGAATGTCCTCTGGCTCCCACATTATTTCACATCTATTTTGACCACGTAGTTCGTGATGCCTGCAATGGCTGTACCGGAGGATTTACCATATGGTACAGATACATTGGAAGGCTGATCGATGCTGGGGTGCGGTCGAGGGATGGCTCCCTATTGCTCAACCATATTGTGTATGCCAATGCTCTGGTGATTGCTGCTCACTCAGAGGAGGAGTTGGAGGCACTGCTGCTGAACCTGGAGCTTGCCACTATGAGGTGCGGCCTTACCATCAGCCCCACCAAAACTAAGCACCTGCCTGGGTATTTTGTACCATCGGACAATCCACCCCCAGAACTCACAATTGCTGATGGGCCAGTTGTGGAGAGATTACAGAGTTCCCATACCTGCCCGGTTATTTGGGCCAGTTGTGGAGAGATTACAGAGTTCCCATACCTGCCCGGTTAAACAGCAGAGGTCTCACTCCGAATCAGTCGAGCGCCATTATCTTTTCATCCGCTGCGTAACGCTGTGTGGAAGCTACCTGGTCTCTTGCTCCGCATGAAGCTCCAGGTCTTCTCGGCCACGGTAATTCCCTCCCTTCTCTACGCTTGCGAAACTTGCACCCCCCTAATGGAACATCTTTGCCGGTTATAAACATTTAGGCTGGCCTGCTAACGATCCATCCTGGGTTTAACCATATGTGTGTGTGCGTCTAAGTCGATGTGTTTCTATGTGTGTGGGTCGATGTCTGTGTGTAAGTCCATGTGTGTGTCTGCCTTTTTTGCCCGAGCAACGCCGAGTACTTACCGCTAGTGGTTAATATACTCAGTCTCATTTGCAAGAGTGGGTGACCTGGGGGCATCAATTTGCCAGTGGGGGGCAACTATTGCTGCTGTATGTGTGCGATCCAATTACAAGTGATTCACAATGTCGTTTTTCAAAAGTTGACCAAGTTTCGATTAAATGGGATCAAATTAATGGGTCTGAATGAAGACATGGGTGAGATGGTGTACAGTTGTAGGGATTGAGTGATGGGTTGTGTTGTTGTTGCTGCTGTTTTACAGTTGCGAGGCTGTGGAACAGGACCCTCACATTCCCCTGCAGATCATGAAGCAAAAGGTTGAACCAGTGCATAGTGCTTACACAGCGGGGGAGTGAGCAGGCTGCAGCATGGACACTGTGCAGGGACAATTACTCGCCATAGCCTCTTATAAGCAAGTGGTGTGTCACTGCATCTTACAGGGATGTACGCAGAGAGCTACAGATTTGTAAAGATTCCCACAGACTCGCGCAGACACCCAGACTCGCACAGAGGCACAGTCCAACACGTGTCACTCTGTGTGTGATATCGCTTCTAGACGCAGCAGCTGCCATCATTTGTAGTCGTAACCTACAATGGGTTTTTGTCTCTTGGACACAATTGCCTCCAGGCAATAGCTGGCACAGAGAGAGTCAGAGAAGGTGCCTCCTTCCAAATTGTTACCAGCTCTTCCCCACTCGTCATTTGGCATTTTATTCTTAGAGTAGGATGGTGGATGTCAGGGGGGTGTTGAATTGTTTAATGGACTTGGGCTGGATGTGTCACGGCCGGAAGGGATGGCAGCACCAATGTTTTGGAACAACGTTTCCTCCCTTAACATCGTACATTCACATTTCCTCCCACATTTGCAAATGTGATTTGAAACGTTTATCCTCACTTGTGTATCGATCAATGTTAATGTGAGATACTGTGTGTTGTTGTCTTGGTGTGGTCTGAGACTGTGGTTGTTGTTTTTTTGCCTTGCCCAAGCTTGAATTTAGTGTTGAAAAACCAGTAGGAATTGATGTACTTATACCATTTGTACTTATATACTTGATTTATTTTTCTAATTTTTTTGTGACTTTCTTACCTCTTCTCTATGTTGCATTCCAAGTCTTTGTTTTGTATTATTTGTTATTGTAACTTGCTGACCACCCACCCTTATTGGACATCTGGAAAAGAGAGCTGCATAGCTCATCAGATTCCTCCTCCAGGATAAAAAAAGGTTATGATTCTGACTAGCAGAGCGCCAGGCAAAGGAAGGGAACGAGTGCCAGAGAGGAGGGACGTCCACACACGGGAAACGGAGCGATTAATTTGTGTTGTGCGCAGGAAACTGGAACCGAGTCGTTGCATGGTCAGACCCCAAGAGGTGGCAACTGCTTGGGGTGGATGGGGGGTGGCCATCATCCAGCAGTGGATAAAACATGGCTGATGAATGATGATGGCGGTGAATGGCAGTTGCGCAAGAGTTGAATGCCACAATGGGGCATCATTGCTCAACAGATTCCTCCTTCGCTCTAAATAAAAATTCTGATTTTAATTTGTCTTTTCTATACAGGTTGCGCGTAGTTCTGGCGGCAGCTCGCACGCTTGCAGAGACAGCCCCAGCACCTCCTGTGGCTCCACAGCTCGGGGGAAGAAGCGACGGATAACGACGAGGGTGGGGTTGCACGTGGAAATCATCGCCCCCTACTGGCAGACTAATGCACAGGGACTGCTGCTACTGGGCCGTGCCCCTAGGCTTGACCCCAAACTAGTTTACGTTATTAACATCAATTGAACCTTATGGCGGGACCCCGGTGTCCCATAAGCCCCCGGCTCTCACATAAACTGCGTTGTGACGTAATTTTATGTCTGTTGAAGGCGAACGATACGGCAATCTATTCCTCTCGACGAGATCTACACGATGCGCTAATCAAAGTTTAAAAGTTACGTTTCTTCTGCGCATTTGTCCTTGCTGCGCTTGGATGACATGACAACAGAATGATCCGCGCCAGGTGGTTCGCGGAGTTTATGTGCGCGGTGGGACTGAGTCGCCAAAAATAAATACACGATTTTGACTTCCGTTTATTCGGAACCCCGGGGTCCTGCCATAAGTTCAATTCATGATGCATTAATTATATTTATTTATGAATTTAGTATTTTTTCTTTTTAACATTACAGGGGTAATCCATCAACATTCATCAATTATGTTTTGTTTCGATTCAGTCAATTTTATTTCCATTTAAATGTTATCTAAATAGGAAGCATACAAAGATATATTAATAATTATAATAGATAAAATATAACCCTATGTGTCCTGACTTTTGGGCCCCCTGTATATATATTTTTTATTATAAATGGTTCCTGCAGAACGAAGAAGCGAGCGTTACGGTCATCATTTCTAGCAGCTCGGAAACAGAACAAGGAGGAGGAGAAGAGAGCGACACCTCTTCTGATCCCAAGCGCAGATCCCAGCAGAGCAAGGTTTTCGACTGCCTGCTACACACGAGCAAAGACAAATGTCCCCCGTAAAGCCTTTAACGGACTGTTCTGGCAAGCGCTGTAAGCGAGTAACAGCGCCTATGTAATGTTTACTACACACCGCACCATGTACTAATTTCATTACTGGTGTTTGTGGTGGCTGACATCAATTTTAGATTTGAAGCTTTCGTGACTGCAAGGATTCATATTCTTAGGTTTTTTGCGGTAAAGTCACGTAGGTAAAATATTTTAAATTAATAAAAGTAAAGTAAAATAAAAATCACGACGTTTCGGAGGCAACACAAGCTTCCGTCTTCAGGTGGAACCGTCACAGCCACGACAGCTGTATCAAGTAAATGAGAGATTACAAGAAATACCACTCCGTATATATAATGGTTGAGGGGGGAAGGGCCAGGAACGGCACACTTTTTATTAATATGGTAAGGTGAGGCTTAAGACTAAGAATAGACTGCATAACAAAAGACTGAGCCTTTGTTATGGAGAGGTGCGGTTTGTGACTACGCCTAGCCTACATAACAAAAGTATGAAAAAAGAAAAACAAAACTGGCTTTCTATCAATAACCTGTAATAGTTGTCTGTCAAATAAGATGGTCCAAATAAGTGTAGTTAAATCTTTTTTGCATGGTTAATCACATCTTTCCAATGATTACTCAGTTTGTAACCATCATCACGGTTGAAATTATGGCTTCGTGTACAAACCTTTGATGGTAGCCAGGAGGTTTGCAGAGCACCTTGGTCTCGGAAAAGACAATTTCATGAGAGCCTACAGAGTTGTAGCAATGATCGGCAACGGCCGAAGAATCAGTTCTGCCGTGTTTCAGATCTGACTTGTGCTCGCGGACACGATCAGAAACATGACGTTTCGTTTCTCCAATGTAGCAATCACCACAACTGCAACTCAGTTTGTAGACTCCAGGATACTGTAAGTCAGGAACGACATCCTTCACAGATGGAATCAGATCACGGATTTTATGCACTGTACTGAATCGGACTTGGATCTTATGTTTGTTTAGAATTTTGGAGATCTTTTTGGTCACGCCTGCTATGTATGGTAACGTGATAGTTTTGGTCGGAGTTTCATGTGGCTGTTTCTTTATGGTGGGAGAAACAGCTTGGCGGATGGTGCGGTCAGAGTATCCGTTCATCCTGAGGGCCCGATATACATGTCATAATTCACCGGCCAGGTGGTGTTGGTCAGAAATGCCATGGGCTCTGAAACCGGATTCCCACCACCACCCATCTCAAAATAATTCTCTCATCAAAACGCTATACCACAGAGCCCATGGCATTTTTGACCAACACCACCTGGCCGGTGAATTAAGACATGTATATCGGGCCCTCAGGATGAACGGATACTCTGACCGCACCATCCGCCAAGCTGTTTCTCCCACCATACAGAAACGGCCACATGAAACTCCGACCAAAACTATCACGTTACCATACATAGCAGGCGTGACCAAAAAGATCTCCAAAATTCTAAACAAACATAAGATCCAAGTCCGATTCAGTACAGTGCATAAAATCCGTGATCTGATTCCATCTGTGAAGGATGTCGTTCCTGACTTAGAGTATCCTGGAGTCTACAAACTGAGTTGCAGTTGTGGTGATTGCTACATTGGAGAAACGAAACGTCATGTTTCTGATCGTGTCCGCGAGCACAAGTCAGATCTGAAACATGGCAGAACTGATTCTTCGGCCGTTGCCGATCATTGCTACAACTCTGTGGGCTCTCATGAAATTGTCTTTTCTGAGACCAAGGTGCTCTGCAAACCTCCTGGCTACCATCAAAGGTTTGTACACGAAGCCATACAAATATACAAACACGGACATAATTTCAACCGTGATGATGGTTACAAACTGAGTAATCATTGGAAAGATGTGATTAACCATGCAAAAAAGATTTAACTACACTTATTTGGACCATCTTATTTGACAGACAATTATTACGGGTTACTGATAGACAGCCAGTTTTGTTTTACCAGTTTTAGTTTTTCTTTTTTCACACTTTTGTTATGTAGGCTAGGCGTAGTCACAAACCGCACCTCTCCATAACAAAGGCTCAGTCTTTTGTTATGCAGTCAATTCTTAGTCTTAAGCCTCACCTTACCATATTAATGAAAAGTGTGCCGTTCCTGGCCCTTCCCCCCTCAACCATTATATATACGGAGTGGTATCTCTTGTAATCTCTCATTTACTTGATACAGCTGTCGTGACTGTGACGGTTCCACTTGAAGACGGAAGCTTGTGTTGCCTCCGAAACGTCGTGATTTTTATTTTATTTTACTTTTAGTAATTGTAATTTTTTTTTACCTACGTGACTTTACCGAAAAAACCTAAGAAGGCTGACATCAAGTTTGTAGTGCAGCACACTAACCGTTGCACCACCGCTCTCACTGCACTTTAACACCTTCAGAGGTGCCCTAATTGATGACGTATCCTTCACAAGCAGTGGCTTGAGTCTGCAATTTCAGGGGCTCTTCCTTTACCTTTCCTCCACTTTCTCAGGAGCGTAACGAGACGACACGGACAGAGGCCGGCGTGTCGCGTGACGCCGATGTCGTGACTGGGATATCCGACCTCTTCAGGTGATGGTCATAATGGTGGTGGTGTTGATAGTGGTGGTGATGAATATCTGAACCTGTCTTGGGCCTCCCCTTGGTCGGCTCGGCCTCAAATGAATACCTGGTGCAGTGTGTAAACATTGCCACTGAGGAGGTCAAAGGCAGCCCGGCGTGGTTTTATCCACCCACCCCCTCATGTGCCGTGCCGGCCTCCATAGGTGCTACTCGCTAACAATTGCCTCAGCATTCTATTAAGGCTATACGGGGGATCTTTGTATTTGGTGGGCCCAACCTCGGTCAGCAGCTCCACTGGGCGCACCGTGACCGCAGAGATCTCCTGTTCGACTCCACCTCCCGACCCTCCAGAATCATCTGATGCGTGGTGGGCTAAAGTGGGAGGTAACTCCCACTTAAATGCTGGCGAATGGTACGAGAGGTTTATTTATTACTAGCGGGAAGTGCCCGGCGTTGCCCGGGGGAAAAATATATTTCAAAACTTCTTTTAAAAACATAACATATACATTTCTAAGCTATTATGAAAGATCAGCGTGCCGTTTGTCCATTTGTCCGTCAACAATATTATAAGAGGCTTGCAGAATTTCGATTTAAAGCTTTCGTGACTGCAGGGATTCATCTTCTTCATTCTTTCGGTAAAGTCACGTAGAAGGGAAATAATAAAAATTAAACATAAAATACAATTCTCACGGCGTTTCGGCCACAACGCAAGCAGCCGTCCTCAGGTGAAGAACAGGTGTGTCGGAAAGACAGCGTCTGAATGAACACCACCAAGCTTGGCAGCGTATATTTAAGCTGGGTTGGAGGGGGAAGGGCGCCTTGACAAAGGCATTTGCATATCAAGAGGAATGTAGCATATTTATGGGAAATGCAGATATGGGATTAGTCACTACTTGTGGAATGCGTAGGAGGTAGGGGGGGTTTCAAAGTCATATTATGCCCGTGCATTGTGCAGGAATAGCAGCATCAAAGGGAGGAATTAGGGTTAGCAGTAATAAAGGGAAGGAATTTTAATAATAAGGAGCTGCAGCAGCTAAACCACCATGTAAAAAACTAAAATATAAACTACATCAGTATCATCAATATACTAAATATACTCCCAATAAGCTGAGCTACTAACAGTAAGTCATACATTACATCTTCTTGGTTCTTTCGGTAAAGTCACGTAGAATGGAAATAATAAAATAATAAAAATGAAACATAAGATAATTCTCACGACGTTTCGGCCACAACACAAGCAGCCGTCCTCAGGTGAAGAACAGGTCTGTCAGAAAGACAGCGTCGAAATGAACACCACCAGGCTTGGCAGCGTATATTTAAGCTGGGTTGGAGGGGGAAGAGCGCCTTGACAAAGGAATTTGCATATCAAGAGGAATTTAGCATATTTATGGAAAATGCAGGTATGTGATTAGTACTACTTATGCCCGTGCATTTTGCAGGATTAGCAGCATCAAAGGGAGGGGATATGGGAAATGCAGGTATGTGATTAGTACTACTTATGCCCGTGCATTATGCAGGATTAGCAGCAAAGGGAGGGGATAGGGGTAGCATTAATAAAGGGAAGGAGTGTTAATAATATGTAGCTGCAGTACCTAAAACCACCACGTAAACAAAGTATAAACTACATAGTATCATCAGTATACTAAATACACTCTACAATAAAGCTGAGTTACTAACAGTAAGTAATACGTTACAATTCTACGTCGTAAAAAAAATATATGCTTCCATCTAAACTTTATTTTCTTACATCAAACGAGTCTACACCGTACTATATACTGCCATAGACAAACCCAATGTTAAATTATATACTGTATTGCTATAAACCACCCTAAACCTTATACATTGTATTATACAGTATGTATTATTCTACCCACCCTAATGTATATCACACTGCTGTATATTCACTATACAATTACGATACTATATATTACTTTGTACATTGTATTAAGCATATAATTTTTTAATACTATTTGTTATTATACACTGTACCATTGACCGTCGTATGAAAGATACTAAGAGGAAGCATCGAAATATGTCAATGGGAGAGAAGTGAGGGAAACTTGCAGCGGAGCAAAGAATCCATTCCCTGCAAAGAATACAATGCCAGTGAGTGGAACGCGGTCTGAAAGTCACCGTAAACAATCAGTTAAGATCTGAAATGGTTTATTACGTTCTTTCAATGATTGCTGAGCCAGAATCCATCTTCTCGGTTGAAATTGTCTCCGTGTTTGTATATGTCGATCGCCTCATGAACGAATTTTTCATGGGAGCCAGATGGCTTGCAGAGAACCTCTTTCTTGGAGAAGTCAATGTCATGTGAGCCCACTGAATTGTAACAGTGATCTGCCACGGCTGAGGTGTTTGTCCTACCGTGTTTCAGGTCTGCTTTATGTTCACGGATGCGGTCCGAGACATGTCGTTTGGTTTCTCCAATGTAACTGCTACCACAGAGGCAACTTAGTTTGTAGACGCCAGGGTACTGTATGTCTGGAACCACATCTTTTAAAGACGGGACCAGATCACGGATTTTATGTACTGTGTTGAATCGGACCTGGATCTTGTGTTTAATCAGGATTTTGGAGATCTTTTTTGTGACCCCAGCAATGTAGGGTAAGGTGATGGTTTTGAAAGGCTCCTCAACAGGATCCTTCTTGATGGTTGGAGTGATGGCTTTGCGGATTGTGTAGTCGGAGTAACCATTAGCCTTAAGAGCTTGGCGTACGTGCTTGAGTTCACTGGCAATGTGTTCCTGGTCAGAGATGCATTGGGCTCTATGGTGTAGAGTCTTGATGAGGGAATTCTTCTGGGATGGATGGTGGTGGGAATCCGGTTTTAGGTAAGCATCCGTATGGGTGGCTTTTCTGTAGACAGAGTGGCTCATTGAACCATCAGGTCTCCTTTTAATTAGGACATCCAAAAAGGGTAGCTTGCCATCTTTTTCGACTTCCATGGTGAATCTGATGGCTGGGTGTATGGAATTGATGTGGTCGAGGAATTGGTCTAGAGCAGGCCGGCCATGTGGCCAGATGACAAATGTGTCATCTACATACCTCTTCCATAAGGTCGAGCATAGAGTGGCAGTCTGGATGGCGTCAGTCTCAAATTTCTCCATGATAGGGGGGAGTGTCTCACCAGGGGGGGTACCTCAGTATTCAGTCCTTGATGAACCAAGTCTTCAATGATTGCGATGGTGTCACGTACAGGAACTTTGGTGAATAAGGAAACCACATCAAAACTGACAAGCAGGTCGTCTGGGGACAGGGAAATTCCCTTTATTGTCGATACCAGGTCAGTAGAGTTTAGTACCGCAGAGGTGGTTTTTCCAGTGAAAGGCCGCAGGATTTCAGACAAAAAACGAGCCAGTTTGTAGGTGGGGGAGTTGATAGTAGAGACAATGGGACGAAGGGGTGTATCTTCTTTATGTATCTTTGGCAAGCCATATAATCTTGGTGGCCTGGCTGCAGAAGGTTTCAACGAGAACTGTTTGGTTTGATCAATTAATGCGGTTGAATCAGGAATGATTCTGTTGGTTTTAATGACGAGGCTGTTGGTGGGGTCTCTTTTTATTTTTGTATCGCTGCCATCGTTGAGTGGTTCTGGCCTTACTGTTAGTAGCTCAGCTTATTGGAGAGTATTTTTAGTATATTGATGATACTGATGTAGTTTATATTTTAGTTTTTTACGTGGTGGTTTAGCTGCTGCAGCTCCTTACTATTAAAATTATTTCCCTTTATTACTGCTAACCCTACTTCCTCCCTTTGTTGCTGCTAATCTTACATAATGCACGGGCATAATATGATTTTGAAACCCCCCCCACCTCCTACACATTCCACAAGTAGTGAGTAATCCCATATCTGCATTTCCCATAAATATGCTGAATTTATCTTGATATGCAAATTGCTTTGTCAAGGCGCCCTTCCCCCTCCAACCCAGCTAAATATACGCTGCCAAGCGTGGTGGTGCTCATTCAGACGCTGTCTTTCCGACAGACCTGTTCTTCACCTGAGGACGTCTGCTTGAGTTGTGGCCGAAACGTCGTGAGAATTGTTTTTTATTACGTGTTATTTTTATTATTTCCCTTCTACGTGACTTTACCGAAAGAACCAAGAAGAGGCTTGCAGAAGTCCAAAAAGTTATAGAAAGTAGGGGGTAAATGGTTGATCTAAAAGGTTCCCGAAAATTGTTGACCCCCCACCCCTCAAAAAATATGTTTACCCCCGCGTAGGCTAAACACCCTACATTCACTAGAGTGAGTAGTATCCAGTGACTATAGTAGTATCTGACTCTACAGTAGTATCTTCTGACTATAGTAGTATCTATTTACTCTTTAGTAGTATCTACTGACTCTATAGTAGTATCTGCTGACTAGTTTTATCTACTGACTGTACAGTAGTATCTACTGAGCCCAGTAGTAGCTACTCACTGTTTAGTAATATCTACTGACTAGTAACTACTGACCGTAGTAGTAGCTACTGACACTACAGTAGTATCTACCGACTCTATAGTAGTAACTACTAACTCCATAGTAGTATCTGCTGACTCGATAGTAGTGTAGAGAAGCTCCCACGGACGCACTCGGAGACGGAGGTAAGTTATGGGCTTTCGCCGAGGATTTATTAAAGCTGTTACAATAACACACAGCAGGGTACACAACTCCCAGGGGCTAGGGGTCCTACTCTGAGTCCGGGTCCCTGCCGGCTAGCTCCGGTCTCTCTCTCTCGTGTCGGATCGGGGACTCTGCCGACTCCACCGACCGGAGAGATAAGCACCTCTATCGGCTACCACCGGCTTCTCCCCAGACTCACTACTCGATCCCTCTCTACCCCTGGTTCCCTCTTCACCCTTCTTACTCTACCCGTTCCCACAGTGACCCCGCTTACGTCACGGGGTATCCCTTAAGTACCCTAGGAGACGTGACGTCATCACACTGAACGGCACACCTGACGTCACGTCCCCATTTTACTCCTCTACAGTAGTATCCACTAACTATAGTAGTAACTACTAACTCGATAGCAGTATCTACTTACTCTATAGTTGGTATTACTGACTGCAGCAGTATATACTGACTGTAGTGGAATCTACTGACTGTAGTATTATCTACTGACTATAGTATCTACTGACCGTACGGTAGTATCTAATGACTAGAGTAGTATCTACCGACACTATAGCAGTAACTACTGACTGCAGAAGTATCTAATGACTTTAGTAGTACCTACTGAATCTATATTAGTATCTGCAGACTATAGGAGTACCTGCAGACTCTATAGTAGTATCTACTGACTATAGCAGTATCTACTGACTCTGTAGTAGCATCTACTGACTTGACAGTAGTATCTACCGACTTGACAGTAGTATCTACCGACTTTACAGTAGTATCTCCCGACTTTACAGTAGTATCTACCGACTCTACAGTAGTATCTACTGACTCAACAGTAGTATTTACCGACTTTACTGTCGTATCTCCCGACTTTACAGTAGTATCTACCGACTTTACAGTAGTATCTCCTGACTTTACAGTAGTATCTACCGACTCTACAGTAGTATCTACCGACTCTACAGTAGTATCTACCGACTCAACAGTATTTACCGACTTTACTGTCGTATCTCCCGACTTTACAGTAGTATCTACCGACTTTACAGTAGTATCTTCCGACTTTACAGTAGGATCTACCGATTCTACAGTAGTATCTACCGACTCTACAGTAGTATCTACCGACTCAACAGTAGTATTTACCGACTTTACAGTCGTATCTCCCGACTTGACAGTAGTATCTACCGACTTGACAGTAGTATCTACCGACTCTACAGTAGTATCTCCCGACTTTACAGTCGTATCTCCCGACTTTACAGTCGTATCTCCCAACTCTAAAGTAGCATCTCCCGACTCTGCAGTAGTATCTACCGACTCGACAGTAGTATCTACCGACTCTATAGTCGTATCTATCGACTTTATAGCAGTTAACTGCTACTTAACAGAGTGTCGTGGTGAGGCCTAGTCCCGTGCAGACCCCTCGGCCTCGCCTAGATTGCCCAGCCCGCCGAGGTAGCACCTTGGCAGGCTGGGGCTGGGCTGCTATAACCCCCCTCCCCCCCATCGCTCGCTCTACAGTAGCAGTAACTACAAACTTTACAGTCGTATCTACCTACTCTATAGTCATATATACCGACTCTATAATAGTATATATAAACTCTATAATAGTACTAACTTAACAGAGTGGTGTGGTGAGTCCTAGTAATGTGCAGAATCCCCGGCCTCGCCTAGATTGCTCAGCCGGCCGAGGTGGCACCTTGGCAGGCTGGGGCTGCGCTGCTACCCTCTCCCCGCCCGCTCTACAGTAGTAGCTACGGACTATAGTAGTAGTATCTACCGACTATATAGTAGTAAGTGCACACATTGGGGCGGGGGGGGAGAAGAGGACATCACACTTTGAAGAATTTACCTCAGCGTTGTGTGTACTTTTTTCTGCATTGTTGACGCGAATGAGAATTACCCCCACCGATCGCGTGTGTGCATTGCTAGGGGCAACCACGGTTCAACTTTCTTGAGCATGCGCAGATGCGTGCTTTGGCACGCGCTCAGCATAGTAATATAATAATTAATAGTAATAAATTGTTAAATTAACTACTTGAAAGTTGACCGGCGTGAAATATGAATAGCGCTGGCTCACCACGGGGCTGATCACGTGGTATCTGGGCAAGTTTCGTCCACAGACAGACAAAAAAATTACTTTTAATTCGATACAAAATCTACACATTACACAACACAACAATCATTAGCTTTGTTTGCTTGCGTTGAATGGAGGCACTCCCAGAAGGCCATGTGTCCGTATACTTCACGGCCAGAAGTCATGGTAGCCAGTGGTCAAGAATAGCGATGGAGTGAGAGCCAAAGCAGGGAATGCCTCCAAGAAAATTACGTCCCACCGCGGAGATGGAACGGTGATGGAATGATTCAATCTTCTCGTGCGGAGGGGGTAGATGGATAGTGTTGCATCGTGAAATTGGGAGAGCATAGAAAATAGCAATGGTGCGGGGGAGCTCGGTGGGGTTGGGGCGTCATTCAGCAGTGAATAGATTTTGGCCGATAATTTGAATTTTCAACAGGAATTGTCTGGAGTTCCTGTGGTTCCCCGAATACCACATTTCTCTGGACAACATCCGCACCATGAGCGTGGAAGAACTCAACGCTTTTCCACTGGTAAGAGGCGTTTCTGTGTAAGTCTCAATGTCTGCATCTCTGCTTGTTTCTGTGTGTATGTAAATCTGTGTCTATATGTGTCTCTAAGTGAGTATGTGTGTCTGTGAGTTTGTATCTATGTGAGTCTATCTCTCTGTAAATCTCTATCTCTGTGCGAGTCTGTGTGTCTTTATAAATGTATAGCTCTGTACGAATCTGTGCGGTGGTGATGGTGGTCATGACAATGGTGGTAGCGATGGTGGTGACCGTTGCTGCCTACAGTGCTAGAGGCAAGCGAGGCTGCACTGGCTGGGTCATGTAGCCTATATATGCCCAGCCACCGCATGCCCAAGCATTTCCTGTTTGGCCGGATAGATGGGGCTAAACGGGCAAGGCATGGGCTAGAGAAGATATGGACGTATGTGATCCAGAAGGATGTGGAGTTGATTGGACGTGCCGATGGCTGGTACCAGCAGTGTCCAGATCGGCGTCTGTGCGGTTCGTGAAGGATGCTGATGGGGAGTTGGAAGCCGTCATCCTCCAGCAATAACAAAGGGCAGAGGAGCGATGCTCAAAAGGAGCAGAGCGCCGGGCTGCTAAAACACAGAAAATTGATAGTGCATCTGTTAGTCAACTCATGACACCTGAGTGTTTCATGACCTTCTGCCAGCGGGCCTCAAGATGCAGATAACATGGCACATGCACTATGGTGACGTTACTGCCATTTAGTGGTGAACGGCGGTTGTTGTCGGTGGTTGTTGTGATGGTGTTGGAGATGGTGGTGGTCGTGATGATGATGGTGTTGGTGGTGATAATGGTAGTGGTGATGGTATCTATGGGACCCCTTTTTTCCATTATCAAGATATTACAAGATAGACAAGGCGAGCAGTACAAGGAAATTGCAAGTACCAAAGTATTCATAGCTCGGGTTAAACATTTGTCATAGTGGTGATGCAAGTCCATGGGTCTTACCATTTTTAAATCCTTTATATTAAGTTCGCATGCTTGCTTGCTTGCGTGCTTGCTTGCTTAGGACCGTGCAAATCTTTCAGTCGTTTTTTAACCCACTTCCCGTGATCCAATCGAGCTGACATTTTCCACACAGACTCGTTGTGCCAGACAATTATTGTTCGTGAAAAAAAAATTCCCAAAATTGTACACTTCTTAGGCAAAAAAAAATTATTTTACATATATTCAAATATAACTCATCGCTTTGGCTGAACGTCACAGTATAAGAGCCCAGAGCGTAACCCCTCCACAGGCCGTGGCGGAGTAGCGCAGTTGGTAGCGCCCTCGCTTCCCATGCCAAAAGTCGTGGGATCGATCCCCGCGTCCTCCACAGGCGAATATATTTTAAATCCTTTATATTAAGTTCGCTGCCACGCATATAAAGGATTTATAGTGAAAAACTTTGTTTTTACGGGTTATACTTATTCAGGCTGGTGTTGCGTACACCTTGTGCCACACAGAGACAACTGCTGCTGGGATTATGGGTGGTGGGGGGGACAGTAGGTTCTCCCAGGCTAATCTGCAGCAGCGCATTTAAATGCTCGAGATGACCTATGAGTGATATAAGGTGATTATTGCCTCATCTATCAATAAAGAGCCTTTACATCCTTCTTTCCCTCTTGTTTGTGCCCACATCTCCTTTGGTGCTCTGTGTTGCTTGGCTTGCGACAGGTGCAGCTGTTGCAGATGTACCAGCAGAGGATGTTTCAAATTATGGAGCAGGTGGTGGTGCAGAACCAGCAGCACCTTGAGGAGCAGCTATGCTGCTTCCGCGAGAAAGTGCGAGTGCTTAGAAGCGTCATGGTGAAGGTGCGTGTACATGGTGGAAGTGTTTACCCAGTCTACCGTGGGCTCGCCTCCCTATCAACGCGAGACAAGGAATGGTGGTGGTGGCTTATGCCCCCACTGAAGATAAACATCAGTGGAGGGATGCAGGCAAGGCCAAGGATTTGGGTATTCTTGGCCACGGTCACGCCCTCTTTCTCTATGCTTGCGAAACCTGGTTCCCCCTAATGGAACATCTGCGCCGGTTAGAAACATTCAGGCTAGCCTGCCTACGATCCATCCTGGAACTAGGTTATATTCTGTGAGGAGCTCACAAATCTTTGGAAGATGTGGACACATTGCCATAGGTGAGCTCCTCCAGCAGGCAAGGCTGCATTGGCTGGGGCACGTAACCCGCATGCCAAGCCACTGCATACCCAAACAGCTTTTATTTGGCCAGATATAGGGGGCTAAATGGGCGCGGTACAGGCTAGAGAAGAGATGGACTGATGTGGTACAAGAGGATATGGGGCTGAGTGGATTTTATGATGACTGGTTCCAGCGGTGTCAAGATCAGCCTCTGTGGATGATACTCATAAAGAACGCTACTGGGCAGTTGGAGGCAGTCACCCTCCAGCAACAACGGAGGGCAGAGGAGCAACACTTGCAACAACGAGCTTAGTGCCGAGTAGCTAAAACACAGCGATTTAGCACAGTAGGGGGCACAGGTGGTGCATCCGCCAGTCATTTCAGTAAACCCGTGGCACCTGGGTCTGTCCCTTGACCTGCCAGCGGGCCTTTGACACTTCATGTGGCCGTAAAGTGCACCTACAACAACTGCCATTCACCACTTAGTGGTGAATGGCAGTTGTTATCTACGTGACTTTACCGAAAGACCCAAAGAATATGGTGAATGGCAGTTGTTGATTTTTACTTGTCGTGATTGCTCACCCAGAACAGCTTTGCGGAGTCTCATTTAGCAGACGGGTCCTGCTGAGTGTTTAGCAGTTTGGGGGGGTGGTGGGTGAGCGATCATTGCAGGTGCTGCGCTTAATTTCAATCCAATAATTGCCGTGGTGTATCCTTGTGTTGTTTTGACTTTTGCGACGTTGGCGCAGCGGCTTAACTTTTACCGAGTGCCGTCACGGCATCTTTCACGACCACTGCGAACTAAACAGACGGCGCGGTGGTAGCGTTAATACGCACCGCCATGGTATTAACCGGGGCGGCCTGTGGGATTTGAGCTGCGAATCTCTACCGTCGTACACCCTCCTCCTCTCCCTCTCACGCAGGACGAAAATCCCGTCGACAACACGGACGCCGGCACGGACGCCTTCTTCGCGCGACTGGTCGCAACCTATGCGCAGACGGCAGAATCCAAGCGGTCGAGCGATGACGCAGGGGGGAAGGATGACACGGGAGGGGGGGGGGAGGCCCACGCCCAGGAGGGCCCCCACACCGTGCTTTTCGCTGACTATGAGGAGGAGGGGCAGGAGAACGATGCTGCGTCCCCGCTCAGCCTGGGCCCACAGGACAGGCCCACGGTGGATGTGCAGACCCTGCAGGACGTGACGATGGATGTGCCGGTGGCGGAGTAGAAGGTCGTGGAGGTTCTGTTAGAGGAGATAGACCCCCTTCCCCTGCATAATTAGCCCTCCCACCCCCTCATACGATTAACATTTGTGCACTAGTAGCATCTAAATGCAAGCGGGTCTCCAAACACTTCAGAGGGGGGAAAGATTGTGTATATGCATAGCAAAATATAAATATACTCTTTGGTTTTTTCGGTAAAGTCACATAGTTAAAAATAAAAGAAAAAACAACTGAATTAAATCACGACGTTTCGGAGGCAACACATGCTTCCGTCTTCAGGTGGAACCGTCACAGCAAAATTACTTGATACAGTTATTTTTCTGTGACGGTTAAAAAGTGCCCGCGAGCACAAGTCAGATCTGAAACACAGCAGAACTGATTCTTCGGCCGTTGCCGATCATTGCTACAACTCGGTGGGCTCTCATGAAATTGTATTTTCTGAGACCAAGGTTCTCTGCAAACCTCCTGGCTACCATCAAAGGTTTGTACACGAAGCCATACAAATATACAAACACAGACATAATTTCAACCGTGATGACGGTTACAAACTGAGTAATCATTGGAAAGATGTGATTAACCATGCAAAAAAGATTTAACTACACTTATTTGCCAATCTTATTTGACAGACAACCATCACAGTTTTACCATGTCTAGTGGTGGTCTCCCTGTTACAGGTTGAGTCACAAACCGCACCTCTCCATAACAAAGGCTCAGCCTTTGTTATGCAGTCTATTCTTAGTCTTAAGCCTCACCTTACCATATTAATAAAAGTATGCGGCCCTTGCCCCACCACCTTCTCCAACCATTATATAAACGGAGTGGTAGCTTCTGCAATCTCTCATTTACTTGATACAGCTGTCGTGGCTGTGACGGTACCACCTGAAGACGGAAGCTTGTGTTGCCTCCGAAACGTCGTGATTTTTATATTATTTTACTTTTTAATGTTTTTTACCTACGTAACTTTACCGAAAAAACCTAAGAATATGAATCATTACAGTCACGAAAGCTTCAAATCGAGAATTAATTTTATTATTTTATTTTTAACTACGTGACTTTACCAAAAAACCCAAAACGTATGAATCCTTGCAGTCACGAAAACTTTAAATCTATATAAATATATATTACGATATATATGTACAGGAAAACTAATGGGGAGTTAAATCTTGACTTCAACCAGGGCAGGAATGGAGTTTATACTGGTTTGGAGTTGCAGAGACGTAGATAATTCCCAGGCTTGCACACATGCGTAGGGAGTGGTAAGTGTTAAGGTTAGCGCGCTGCACTTTGATCTCGGCATGTTCACAATGCATGGCTCACAGTGGAAGTGAAACATTTAGGCTGTAATCCGCCTGTACACTCGGCATGCTCACAATGTGTGGGAACTACAATTTATAATCTGGCTGTACTATAATGGGATAACTTGAGGTGATATGTTTAACATATAAAACATACTGGACATTAATGAACCAAAGCTAAGGGGAATTGTGAGGGTGGGATGAGTTATTACATGGCTACTTAATGCCACCCATCCACTCACCGCATCAACCATTCACTCGTCCACTCACCTGCTCACTCACCAGCCCACTCACCCGCTCAACCATTCACCCACACACCCGCTCACTCACCAGCTCAACCACTCACCCACCCACCCCACTCAGTCACCCGCTCAACCATTCACCCACCCAACCACTCACCCACTCAGCTGCTCACCCATGCACCCGCTCACCCGCTCACCCATGCACCCACTCAACCGCTTACTCACCCACTTATCCACTCATCCATTCATTCACTCACTCGCCCCATTCATTCACTCGCCCAATCACCCACTCACCCATCCAGCAATTCACTTACCCACTTATCTGTTGGCCTATCATGGCACACAGTGTGAGTGCAAGTGGTCAGCATTATGCCTGGAGGCTGTTATATCTTCAAAATCAATGTTAACCCATGAATCCACCTGTATATAATCTGTCTGGCTCCTGAAGACATTTATTTAAACAAAATTCAGGGAACACTAGCAAAGCGTGTTAATATAACTCTTGATTTTTGCGTATACATTTTGAGAAATGGACAAATTAATGTTCAATCGCAACTTAGAGGTGTGACTCCAGGCTCAGATTTCTCTTTAGCTGTTTTCGTATTCTGCCTTCATGCTTGTAAAAAGTTCCATAGGAAAAAAAATATAGTTTTATTTAAATCTACAAGTTTAATTGGGTTAATATGTATGTTGAACGTCTTTTGCATTTCTTTCGCACCGCACCGTGTGTGGCTAATTGAAGGATGCCGGGAATCAGTAAAACTTTACACTCACAGGCACAGTGAACAAGGTGGTGGTGTGGTCAACCATGCCTGGCCACCTTCATCTGCTCAACTGAGTAGCAATAAACCCGATGAAGGTCCACAATAAGTTCAGCTATCACTTTTCAATAATATTTGCCATCAGCAACAAACTGTCGGGTTCATAAGGGAGTGCATCAACAAGTGCACCACCGCACCCCACACATACACTTCCGTATGTATACATTTCACGCGGGTCGGTAACAATATAAATACAATGGCAATCATTCGCTTCTCATTGGATGTGATGCCGTTTTGACGTAAAACTTTTGTGACTGAAGGAATTAATATTCTTGGTTATTTCGGTAAAGTCAACGTAGATAGAAAATAAAAGAAATACAAATAATAAAGTTAAATAAATAATAAATTTCAAATTATACAAGCAAAAAACCCACGACGTTTCGATCGCAACACAAGTGGTCTTCATCAGGCGGAGAGAAAAGAGGGGGCAAGCCTCCAAATGCAACTCCTTATAAGGGCTTTCAAATTGAGCAAAGCTGTGCGGCGTAAATAGCATAGGTGGGGCAGCCAGCGCACATGTAAGAGCAAAGCACCAGAAGTACAAGTAAAGCGAGTGCGTTAGACAATGGGGGAGGGAGAGTATGGGGGGTAGAGCTGAAAGGCGAGGGCGCAGTCCAAGTGTTAAACAATGGAGGGAGGAAGAGGGTAGAGATGGGGGGGAGAGAAGGGAATAGAGGTGGGGAGGGGGCATTGCACCTCGCTACACCCATCCACACTGCTGACGGTAGAGGTTGACAAGAAAACAAATCAAGTCATGACCCAAAGTGGTTGATGACATCTTTCCAATGATTGTTGAGTTTAAAACCGTCGTCTCGGTTTAAATTGTGTCTGTATATATGGATGGCTTCGTGAAGTACCATCGTCCTAGATAAATCGATTTCGTGTGAGCCAGCCGCATTAAAGTAATGATCAGCCACGGCAGAAGTATTGGTCCTGCCGTGTTTCATATATGCCTTATGTTCACGAACACATGTTGTTTAGTTTCCCCAATGTAACTGCGGCCGCAGATACAGCTTAGTTTATAGACGCCGGGATATTGCATGTCAGGAATCTTGTCCTTCACAGATGGGATCAGATCACGAATTTTATGCACTGTGTTAACTCGGACCTGGATCTTATGTTGTGTTTGTTCAAGATTTTGGAAATCTTTTTGGTTATCCCTACTATATAAGGCAAGGTGATGGTTAAGATTGGATCTTCAGATGGCTCCTTCCTCACAGATTGAGTAGTCAGAATATCCATATGCCTTGAGAGCCTGGTGTATGTGTTGAGTTCACTGGTCATGTGTTCATGGTCGGAGATACATTGAGCTCTATGGTCTAGCGTTTTGATGAGGGAATTCTTCTGTGATGGATGGTGGTGGGAATCAAGTTTTGGTAGGCATCAGTCATGGTTACTTTCCTGATGTGGCGCTTTCGTGACTGCAGGAATTACTCTTTGGTTCTTTTGGTAAACAGAGTGGCTCAATTAGCTATCTGGTCTCTTTTTGATTAAGACATCCAAGAAAGGTAGCATTCCATCCTTTTCTACCTCCATGGTGAATTTGATTGCTGAGTGTATGGAATTGATGTGGTTGAGGAATTGTTTCAGAGCCGGTCGGCCATGTGGCCAGATGACAAACGTGTCATCTACGTATCTCTTCTATCTACGTGACTTTACTGAAAGAACCAAGAATATGTGATGTCATTGCAGCCCCCCCCCCCCCCACCAGAGTTCCACCCCTCCCCCTGTTTCGTGCTGTTTGTTGTGGGAAAGGGGAGGCGATACCCGGGAGGCCCCACCCCGGGAGGGTAGGGCAAGGCTGAGTGAGTGACAGGAGGGCCACGAGAGACGGCCATCGGCGCGGCACGACTGCGTGGTCGCCTTAAATGTAGTGTTAAGAGGATGGAACTCGAGGCAGCTGCCTCCATCCACCTCCAGCACGTTCTGCTGGTGCAGCATGCGAGTGGGTTGGTTAAAGTGTGGGTTGGTTAAAATGGTTAAGTGTTTTATTAAAGTTTTATTTGCAAGAGCCGATGGTTCGTTTTGGTCAACTGCGCTGAGGAGTGGCTGTGTGCTGGGAGCTCGGGTGGGCTGGACTGCTTCACGAGGGGTTGGAGAGAGGTCATTTCGGACCCACCCCTCATAATTTGGATAAATTATACAGGAAGGAACAACAGTTCTAGATTTGAAGCTTTCGTGACTGAAAGAATTCATACTCTTAGGTTCTTTCGGTAAAGTCACGTAGGTAAAAAAATGATATTAAAATAAATGAAAATAACTAAATTAAATCACGACGTTTCGGAAGCAACAAGCTTCCGTCAGGTGTAACTTCTCCAGTAAAATTAATGTAGCGTATGAAGAAAGCTATTCAAGACACGTGTTTTTTATATAGGGTGCTGGGCAGGGAGGAGCCAATGAGTCGGGGGGGGGGGGATAACCATCTCGGTGCTTTTACACTGCTAGTACGGTGCTTGTACACTGCAAGTACGGTGCTTGTACAATGCATGTACGGTGCTTGTACAATACATATACGGTGCATTGGACGCTGAATGGCGAATGGGAATGAAACACTGTTGTAAATCAGACTTTTTTCTCCTTAGTGTGGGTGGTGTATAAGGCTGGATATGACTGTAAAATTATAATAATAAATATGGATATGATTATGGGAGTAAATATAAACTGGCTGAATCTTAATTTTGTAAACAATGTCCCAATGAGCCATCAGGTCTCCTCTCAAACAGAGCATCCAAGAATGGTAGTTTGCCATCTTTCTACACTTCCATGGTGAATCTGATGGATGGGTGTCTGGAATTGATGTGTTCCAGGAAATGGTTCGATGCTAGGAGGCCATGTGGCCAAATGACGAAAGTGTCATCTACATATCTCTTCCACAGGGAAGGACGCAGGGTAGACGTCTGGATGGTGTCTGATTCAGACTTCTCCATGAAAACATCAAGTTCATCTTGAGGGCCAGATGTACATGATATCGTCAGGAGACAGTACCATGTCCTTGACCGTAGAAACCAATTGGGTTGAGTTAAATACTGCTGAAGTGAAGGGAAGCAGAGTATCTGATAGAAAACGGGCTAGCTTGTAGGTAGGAGAGTTGATCGTGGACACTATGGGCCATAGTGGGGTGCCTTTATGGATATTGGGAAGACCATAGAATCTGGGAGGTCTTGCAGCCGAGGGTTTTAGGGAGGGACGTTTGGTTGGTTCGATTAGGGAAGTCGAACTCGTGATCTTGTTGGTTTTTGTCGTTAGGCTGTTAGTAGGATCACTTTTAATTTTGGAGTAACTACCATCATTGATGAATAGGTCCTGGATTTTGTTGTATGAGTCTTTATCCATGATAACCATAGCATTGCCCTTGTCGGCCGAGAGGATGACGATATCATCTCTTTTTTTAAATTTGTGAGTTCAGAGCGTTCGTTTTTGCTAATGTTGCTAGTAGGTTTCTTAGAATTCTTGAGAATGGTGGCTATATCAGCTCTTGCTACGTCCGCTTGGATGTGTCCTATGCCTCTGAGGGCTACCAACAAGATCATCCACTACGGCCTATAGTGTCCACGATCAACTCCTACCTATGTAGTACCATTGAGGACTCTTGGACACTCGGGGTTGAGGCACACGTATTTATTCCGCAACAGTGGTTACAACCGCGGACATACGATACTGGAGGGGGTATCGGCCCCCTCACCCGGCTAGCTGGGAATACACTGCTAGCTATCTCTGACCTACCTCCTAGTCCTCCACTAACGGGCTAGGGGAGGCTGTCTGGCCCGACACTGGTAAGTCGGGCTGCGGTACCCGGAGTCCCAGAGCACTAGCTCTGGTTCTCGGGACCACGCCGCTGGCTCGGTCCTGCGCGGCCCTGACAAGGGCGGCGTCCCAGGGGAGTCCAGGGCTCTAGCTAGACGATCTTGGGTCTTCACTCCTTTAGCTGTAACATTGTGCCCCGAGCCCTCCGGCTCATCCCCCTTTATACCACAACCCCCCGCTGAGGGGTGGGGCCCCCGGGGGATCACAACTCCGGGCCAGCCCCCCAGGCTGCCCGGTGCGGACATCGCTGCGAGCACCTCCCCGTGTGCTCCCGGAGCCCCGCCCACTGTGTTTGTTTCCCGTGTGATCCTATGTATACAGCCCCTCCGTAACACCCCTACATCACCCCCCCTACATAGCCCGCAGCCGTCCCGGCTGCAAAAACAACAATAAAAGTTTATTTACCCCTTGACCCCGCGTGTGCCTCACAATTTTTGAACCATAACGCGACGAGAACAACAAGAAAAACCAGAAAAGCCAGAAGGGAAAATAACCCGACGCACCCCACCCCCGAATAAATACGAATTCCGTAAAACCAACCTATATACAATTTTCAGGGAACCCCAGCACACACACAACACACCAGGAACACAACATACGTACGATCCATTGTGCCAGGAACACACCACCAACGCAGCACACAGTGAACATAACATGTGAAAAAAAAAAAATTTCATCACAAGAGTCTGCGCATTCTTGCGCGCGTCCTTGCCGCTGGCCCGTCACACGGGGCAACCCCGGATGGCGGCCCGTCGGGTGGCAACTGTCCATTTCCGAGTGGGTCTGTTCTTGATGTCGCGAGACCCTCGGCATCCCCCGTCGGGGTTGTCGGGCGTGAGCCCGTCATTCCTGGTGCACCTGGGGGCGGGACAGCCGGCAACACGTCAGGCGAGAGCAGCGGAGACGGACCCTTTGAGTCGGTCGACCCCCCACATGTTTGGCCACGCGTGTGTGGAGTGGGACCTCGCACCGCAACGAAGGGTTTCAGTCTGGAGGGGTGTACAAACCACCGGCGCTTCCTCCATTTGATGCGCACGCACTGAGGGCGCAAAACCTCAACCACCTCGACGGGGCCCCGCCACGGCCGCACCAGTTTTGAGGAGGTCGCGAGTGGTACCTGGGGACAGTGCAGCCATGCCCTGTCTCCCGGCTTCCACTGTAGCACGTGCACGCGACCCAATCTGAGCCGCTCATTAGCTTTCTGACGCATGTCGGAATTTTGCATGGCCGCATCCCGCGCCTCTGTCAATTTCGCAAGGTTAAATTTAACATGGTCAGCCAATTTAGTTTTTCCCTGCGGCGCGGGGATCTGCAGCTGGGCCCGAACAGGTGGGTCAGGTTCGCGGCCATACACGAGGAAGAAGGGGGAAAATCCCGTCGCAGCATGGGGGGCCAATCTGTATGCTGCGAGGACCCCTTGAATTTGCAAGTCCCAATCGGTCTGTGAGTCCGAAACCTGCTGTGACAACATATACGTGATGGTTCGGTGCAGACGCTCGACCATCCCGTCAGTTTGCGGGTGATAGGGAGAGGTACGAATTTTTTTCGTGCCCAGGAGCTCACAGACCTGTTGGAGCAGTTTGCCGGAAAATTTTTTGCCCTGGTCGGTCAGCAGCCGCTCCGGAGCACCTTTGTCCAGGACGTATCCCTGGACAAAGGCCTCCACGATGGCTGCTGCCGACTGGTTGGCCAGGGGCCAGGCCATAGGCCAGCGCGTAAAGTACTCCACCCCGGTCAACAAATATCTATTTCCCCTGGGGGTGGCGGGGAATGGGCCCAGAATATCCAGCGCGACAAGTTCGTTCACTCTGGAGACTCTGATAGACTGCAAAGGCGGGTTTGACTCCCGTGCTGGTGGTTTTCGCTGCGCACACTGAGGGCATGACCCCAACAGATCTGCGACATCCCTCGTCATGCCTGGCCAAAAAAAATAAAGCTGGAGCAAGGCGAGGGTCTTATGGGTCCCCAGGTGGAGGAGGCGCTCATGAGCGGCCCACACCACCTTACCCCGTAACCCCGAAGGGACCACCAGCCGGTGTCGATGGGATTTCCCGTCCCAATGCATCAGCAGACCCGCGAGCATTTCCCATGCGTCGGTATCACCCCTCCCCCGTCCAGCATCCCCGACGCGACGACGCAACGTGAGGAGGGAGGTATCCTCCATCTGCAAGCGCCCCCATTCAGTGACAGGCAACCTGTTGTGTATATACCCCCTTTTTATTTTTTTTAATGTTATTTTTTTTTTTTAAGAATTATTCTGCCATCATATATAATATGTTTTTTTTTAATAGACACGGGGCAACGTGGAACGAACACGCCCCCACACTTCCACAGAGGCCCCCACACTACCACAGATGTGCGCACACCTCATTTCAAAGGAAAGAGGACATGAAAGGGGGGCAATAAGGTAATAAAAACTCCCCTAAATTCACACAAGAGAAACAAGGGAGGGGGGGAATGGCAGGCGGGGGGTTGCAGGGCCGGGCACCATGGAGGAAGAGATAATTATATTCTGAACAAAGATAAGCCGGGATATCAGATTAAATAATCACAAGAAGTCAAATAATAAGTACGGAATTAAAGTAGAAGAGGAATCAAGGGCGGAGAAGGCTCTCAAAATTAACCAAACACAACAACCCATGGGAAGCGAGCAACACGGCCGTCTTTGTCTTTCCGAGAGGATCTCCACACGCAGGCACAAAGCTAGGAAATGACACCCATAAAGGGGGCAATGGCTCAAAGGAAATTAACACGTCTTCGAAGATCAATAAATAAAAGCATGCGCCGGGTGCTTCCACCGTGGAAACAACCGTCTTTGTCTTCCCACAACACGGACAGGAAAAAAATTGCACACGCGAGGAAATAACATCGTGAACACGGTTTCGGCATAACTGTGCAGATGGAACCAAGCAGCAAATAAGTTGCATTTCAACTTCCAAACCAAAACAACTTAAGCTGTGTGAGACAAAAAATATGATCCCCGAGCAAGGGAGAGAACAATTAAGCTCGCTTAACGCGTAGGTTTTCTCGACAAATATTATTCAGTAACAAAACATGGATTCGAATGTTTTTTTTATATATAACTCGACGCGAATCATCGGTCTGGCTAATGGATAACTTCGGTGGCGCCGTCACGAGGCACCCCCACCCCTTTCTTCCAGAACGACACAGCTGTGTCTTCAAAGCTAATAAACACACGGACAAACACGCACGCGAAACACACGGACGGACACACACACAACGAACACAGATGGTTCAGCCCACAGGAGGGTTTTATGACAGCCTTTGAACAACTCGGGAAACTGAGTGGAATTTCCAGATATAAACCGAAGAAAAATCCATTCAAAGCAGATCTCGTCCGGGCTTCGGCTCCAACACAGATCATCCGGGCCACGAGCCCATCTCGTCGCCAGGGCTTCGGCTCCACCACAGATCGCCAGGGCTCTGAGCCCCAACTCGTCGCCAGGGCTTCGACTCCACCACAGATCGCCAGGGCTCTGAGCCCCATCTCGTCGCCAGGGCTTCGACTCCACCACAGATCGCCAGGGCTCTGAGCCCCAACTCGTCGCCAGGGCTTCGACTCCACCACAGATCGCCAGGGCTCTGAGCCCATCTCGTCTCCGGGCTAAGGCCCACCAGAGATCATCCGGGCCACGAGCCCATCTCGTCGCCAGGGCTTCGGCTCCACCAGCAGATCGCCAGGGCTCTGAGCCCCAACTCGTCGCCAGGGCTTCGACTCCACCACAGATCGCCAGGGCTCTGAGCCCATCTCGTCTCCGGGCTAAGGCCCACCAGAGATCATCCGGGCCACGAGCCCATCTCGTCGCCAGGGCTTCGGCTCCACCAGCAGATCGCCAGGGCTCTGAGCCCCAACTCGTCGCCAGGGCTTCGACTCCACCACAGATCGTCAAGAAGTTTTCGTCACTCAGAATGACGAGGTTCGCGGAGTAGCGACGCGTAGCTACAAGCCGAGGTCTGCACCACCTGAGAAGAATCGCTACCCTGAGTCGCAGAGCTGCGAGTGAAGCCAACAAAGACGCCAACGTCCACCCTGCCACGAACGAAGCATCGCTCCTCGTCAGAGTGACGACCAGCCAACAACCCGCAGGAAAGGCGGAGATCGCTGAACGAGCGCCAACGTGCGCCACCGTGCGCCACCTTGCGCCACCGTGCGCCACCGTGCGCCACCTTGCGCCACCGTGCGCCACCTTGCGCCACCGTGCGCCACCGAGCGACAACGAGCGACACCGAGCGACAACGAGCGACACCCAGATCGACCAGCATCAACCAAAACCGACTCGTCATCCCGCCGTGGAGAAAAAGAGTCAAAGTCTTCTGAACGAGCGCCGCCGCTCACCTCACAGCGGAGAAAGTCTCAGCTGCCGCTCGCACAGACAGCAGAGAGGTCGTATCGCTCCCCACATACAGACTCAAGGAAACAGAGAAATCTTGTCAAACCGGTTCCTTTGTCAAAGAGTCTCGCTGAAGAATTAATTAAAACAGAGCCAGATTAGCTCTCCCGCAACACGCCCTCACCCACCATTGTATCAAACATTCCGTTAAGAGGATTTTTATACTTGCCGATGAATCTATTGACATATACTTTCGCCTCTTGGGTATAATAAGTGCTATATTACCGCCATAGGAAGTGTGTCATGCTTGTTTTCAAACTCGACCAGTCGCCGATTGTGATCGATACATGGGCGAACTAATGAGATGCCTGGTAGGAAAAGTAGAGGTTACAATTGATAGAAGTGTTTTTAGTCATTCAATTCGTTA
This sequence comes from Lethenteron reissneri, assembly GCF_015708825.2. Lineage (NCBI taxonomy): Eukaryota > Metazoa > Chordata > Hyperoartia > Petromyzontiformes > Petromyzontidae > Lethenteron > Lethenteron reissneri. Next base: position 254,656 of record NC_083831.1, on the reverse strand, counting down.
AATGCATAAGTGTTTATTCATTCATTTTAGTCAAATGCATAAGAGTTTTCGTTATTCATATTGCATAATTGCATAATTTCGCAACTGCATAAGTTTTGTCGTTCATATTAGTTAATTGCATAATCTTGCCCATGAATTATTGACGCATGTTTGACCTGCGTGATAGAATGTCACGTGTTTGTTAGAATAAAATTGTTATCACAGAAGCATATCGAGTGTTCTTTCCAAGTCCATGCAAAACTGTCTTATTCATAAGAGCTGTTACCTGCGATGAGATATGAAAATGGAGACCTAAAATATTATAACACACACTAGGATAATCGGTAAACGTTTAATTGATGATAATCGTGTTATCCTGATTGATAACTCTGGATAAACGAAACTAAGCAAATTATCATAACTGCACACATTAACATAATCGCAAGCCTCCGCATAAATTACTACGATTATCTCCGTGATTATCATAAATTATGCATATAATTACATGCATTATCATAATTTATGCATGTTAATACACACACTATCATAATTAATGCGATTTGCGCATTTTTCGGAAAATTATTAATTTTTATTATTTTTATCAAAATTTCATAACCCGATACATACAACAAACCCCAACAGGGAATCTGATCCCTGTTGTGCGATCGAATTCGTCATTGACGCTGCGTCGTCTGCGGCCGCCAAGACCGGAACAGATATTTCACCCGGATGCCTGCAACGACCCGACCCTAGGAGGCATGCGCATTCGGGGGTGGTTGGCATGCGCGACAGAGCGTCCGCATTGGTGTGGCGAACGCCCTTACGGTACGTGGTTTCAAAATCAAAAATCCTGGAGAACCTCCAACCATCGAGACAATTGTCCCGATGGTTGTTGAACTCGCAGGGCGTACTGTAGTGCCGCATGATCTGTACGGACGGTGAACCGCTGACCGTACAGATATGGCCGGTACTGTTGGATGAAATAGACAATTGCCAACAGTTCCTGACGGGTGACACAATATCGTTGCTCCGCTGGAGACAACACCCGACTGCCATACGCGACTACCCGTTCCACGCCATCAACCACATCAACCACCTGGGAAAGCACGCCCCCAATACCTGTGTTGCTCGCATCGGTGTCGAGCACAAAGGGTTTAGAAAAATCGGGGTATACCAAGGGAGGGGCTTTAACCAGAGCGTCCCGAAGGGAGCTGAAAGCAGCCTCCTCCTCCTGTCCCCAATGAAAGCGGACCCCCTTTGACGTCAAAGCGTGTAGGGGCTTAGCAATCGTGGCAAAATCCGCGACAAAGCGTCGGTAATATGACGCGAATCCAATGAAACTCCTGACCTCTCCCACAGAGGTGGGAGTCGGCCAGGAGCTGACGCACTGCGTTTTGGCGGGATCGGTAGCAATACCTGAGCGTCCGACGATGTGCCCCAAATAACGCACCAATTCGCGTAACAGATGACATTTTTGGGGTTTAAATTTCAAATTAGCAGCCCGCATTTTGAGGAAAACCGCCCGCAACCTCTGGAGATGCTCGTCAAATGTTCTGCTAAAGACGATAACGTCATCCAAATAAATTAAACACGAATCCCATTGCAATCCAGCCAAAACCAATTCCATCAATCGCTGGAAAGTCGCCGGCGCCGAGTGGAGTCCCATCGGCAACCGGTTGAATTGGAAGAGACCGTGCGGTGTACGGAATGCAGTTTTAGGCTTAGAATCATCGTCCAGAGGAAGCTGCCAGAATCCCGAAAGCAAATCCAATGTGGAGAAGAATCGCGCTCCCGCCAAGGCGTCCAGCGATTCGTCAATCCGTGGGAGCGGGTATGCGTCGGCAACGGAAATTTTGTTAAGGCGGCGAAAATCGACGCAAAACCGCAACGAGCCATCCTGTTTCTTAACCAGGACGATCGGCGCTCCCCACGGGCTGGTAGAGGGAGAAATGATGTCGGCGGCTAACATGTCATCAACAGCCGATTTGACATGGTCCTTTTCGGCGGGACTTAACCGAAAGGGATTTTGGCATATTGGCGCGCTGTCACCCGTATCAATATGGTGACGCAGCAGATGGGTACAGCCTAAATCGAATTTGTTCTGACTGAAAACGTCGGAAAAATCGCGCAGCAGTGTACTAAGTTTTTGATGCTCTAAATCCGACAGGTCCGTCGATCCCGCACAAAGCGCCTCGAGCCACCCTTCATCGGTGTCCGAATGTGGATGCGGCAGAGGGACAGTGCCGACGTGATTCGCGACAGGTTCCTCACAGGGCACCGGCGTTGCGTGAGCAAGCACGGTCCCTTGAGGAACTACCACTGTCTGCGACCCCACATTGAGGACCGCGATGAAAGGGTCCCCGTCCCCCTTTACGATGGTCTGGGCCGGAATTAAATCAGGTCCGCTAACCCCGGCCCTAGATGGCCCCAGCAGAATTCCCTGGTCCCCAATGCCCTTAGCGAAGGGCCGACGAAGTTTGAGAGGCACCAACATTTGTGCCCCTGGCGGTACGCGAACCGTTTTGACGACGAACGCCGGTACTGTCGCGAACGCCGTCCGAGCCGCAGTAGGGGAAGGCAGAAACGCCATGCGTCGTCCCGACGGGAGCTCAATGCAGCCCTGGTCTATTAAAATACGAATCGGCATTTTGCCCAAGAAGTCCGTCCCCAGCAGGCACGGAACCGCCAGCGAGGAGGAAACAAAAATCGGGCCGGACAATTTGATATCACCGATACAAATTTGGGCTCGAATCTGTCCAATGATGCCCAGTGAGCCCCCGTTAGCAGAATAGAATGGGACGTTAACCGGCAGTAAAGGACGGCTCTGGACAGGGAGAATATTGTAAATTAGTTCCGAAATGATGGTCGCCGATGCTCCTGTATCGACCAGGATGCGCACCTCAACCCCGTCAATGTGCCCTACCACGGCCGACGAGCCCGACGACGCAGCCACAACGCGATGGGCCAACATGGACCACTGGCTGGGTTCGATTTGAGTCCCCATAGTGGTGCGTGTTGGCCCGACGGTGCGCAATGTCGGCCCCCCGTTCGTTGCGGTGTGCGAGTGTGTGACGGGTGTGTGCATGGGCCAAACATGAGGGGTGCCGCGACTCGCCGGGTTATGTTGATGGAGCTTGGGAGGAGGAGGGCCGGCGTCCTGTCAAGGCGTCGCCCCGCGCTGCCGAGGAGAGCGGCACCCCGAGGCGACATGGCCCCGGATGCCGCAGTTGTAACAGCGCGGGAGCGCTGGCGGCGATGAGGGACGGTCGGAGCGGCTCGACCCGTCGCGGCCCGCCCGTACACCCGCCCTCTGCTGCTGTCGATGGTCGATGGCGTAAACCTCCTCCGTCGGGAGGGCGGCTGCAGCCACCGTACGCCTGGCCGCTGCCCTGCTGGCCTTCCGTCGCTGCGACAGCAGGTTGGCGTGGAGGAGCCGCGCCGCCTGGAGGGAACCCATTTCTGTGTCCTCCTGTGCAACGACGGCGATGTCCAGGTCGTCCGCCAGCAGGAGGATTTTTTCCGTTACCATCGCGTCCACGCCTTCGTCGTCCATTCGAGGGAAGGCCGTCTTCGCCAGCGCCAGGAGACTCGTACGGTACGCGAGGGGCGACTCCTTTGCACCCCGCTGGCGATCATTAAAGCGCTGCCTGCATTCCGCTGAAGGTCCGTAGACCGCAGCCAGCAACTGCAGCGCCATTTGTAGCGTGGAGCGTTTTTCCTTCGGCGCCGATGTAAGAGCGGCGAGGGCGTCGCCGTCGAGGAGCGCCGGCAGCGCGCAGAGCGCCTCGGCATCCGACCACTGCGCCATTTCCTGGTGCGCGAGGAAGCGCCGCTGGAAGCCGCCCCAGTCGCCCTCCTCGCCCACAAACTCTTTGAGCGGGGGTAGCCGTTGGTGCAGCGCAGCGGTCGCCGTGGAAGCTCGCACTTTGCTGTCCCCGTTACTCGTCTGTGCCTCGGCGCGAACGACGGATGGCATCGCCGGTCGCACCAGTGGTGACGCTCTGTCCGCTGGTGATGACGCGGCAGCCCCTGTGAGGCCGATGTCGGACCCGAGGTTCAGGCCGGCCACGCCCTCAGCAGCTGCAGCGGCGATGGCGGGAGATTCAAAGTTGGAGTCCGTTGAAATGGCGGGAAGGCGCGCCGGTCGTCGGCTATCCTCGCCCCGTGGCGGTCCACCAGCGCCCAGCCGTGTGATGTGTTCGAGCGTGGCGGCAGCAGCGTACAGCAGCTCCGCCAGCCTCGCGTGAGCCAGCCTCAGTCCTTCTGATGCCGGCTCCCCTTCATCCCGACGCCCAGGTAAGGATGCGTCCGGCCCCGGCTGCTCGATGCCTTCTGCAGCCGTCTCGGGCTCCACAATTTCAGCGGTGTCCTCCGCCTCCGGTACCCCGGCTCGAGCTGTCCGGCGCGTGTCCATGTTCGTGGTCGTTCACTTCTGTCACCAGATGTAGTACCGTTGAGGACTCTTGGACACTCGGGGTTGAGGCACACGTATTTATTCCGCAACAGTGGTTACAACCGCGAACATACGATACTGGAGGGGGTATCGGCCCCCTCACCCGGCTAGCTGGGAATACACTGCTAGCTATCTCTGACCTACCTCCTAGTCCTCCACTAACGGGCTAGGGGAGGCTGTCTGGCCCGACACTGGTAAGTCGGGCTGCGGTACCCAGAGTCCCAGAGCACTAGCTCTGGTTCTCGGGACCACGCCGCTGGCTCGGTCCTGCGCGACCCTGACAAGGGCGGCGTCCCAGGGGAGTCCAGGGCTCTAGCTAGACGATCTTGGGTCTTCACTCCTTTAGCTGTAACATTGTGCCCCGAGCCCTCCGGCTCATCCCCCTTTATACCACAACCCCCCGCTGAGGGGTGGGGCCCCCGGGGGATCACAACTCCGGGCCAGCCCCCCAGGCTGCCCGGTGCGGACGTCGCTGCGAGCACCTCCCCGTGTGCTCCCGGAGCCCCGCCCACTGTGTTTGTTTCCCGTGTGATCCTATGTATACAGCCCCTCCGTAACACCCCTACACCTATAGGCATTGCCTCACCAACACTTTACCTGGAATGGCACTTTCTACAAACAGAATGAGGGTACCCCTATGGGCTCCCCCTTGTCACCAGTGATAGACAATGTTTTCATGGAGAAGTTTGAATCGGACGCCATCCAGACATCTACCATGCGTCCTTCCCTGTGGAAGAGATGTGTGGATGACACTTTCGTCATTTGGCCACATGGCCTCCCAGCATTGAACCATTTCCTGGACCACATCAATTCCAGACACCCATCCATCAGATTCACCATGGAAGTGGAGAAAGATGGCAAACTACCATTCTTGGATGCTCTGTTTGAGAGGAGACCTGATGGCTCATTGGGACATTGTTTACAGGAAGGCCACCCACACAGATTCCTACTTGAAACCTGATTCCCACCACCACCCGGCTCAAAAGAATGCTCTCATCAAAACACTATACCATAGAGCTCATTGCATCTCTGACCAACACCACCTGACCAGTGAATTAAAACATGTACACCTGGCCCTCAAGATGAACAGATACTCTGACCGTACTATCCGCCAAGCTGTTTTTCCCACCATACAGAAACAACCACCTGAAACTCCGATCAAACCCATCACGTTACCATACATAGCAGGCGTGACCAAAATATCTCAAATTCTAAACAAACATAAGATCCAGGTCCGATTCAGTACAGTACATAACATCCGTGATCTAATCCCATCTGTGAAAGATGTCATTCCTGACTTGCAATACCCTGGAGTATATAAACTGAGTTGCATCTGTGGTGATTGTTATATTGGGGAAACGAAACGTCATGTCTCCGATCGTGTCCGCGAACACAAGTCAGATCTGAAACACGGCAAAATTGAGTCTTCCGCCGTTGCCGATCATTGTTACAACGCTGTGGGCTCTTATGATATTGTATTTTCCGAGACCAAGGTGCTCTGCAAACCTGGCTACCATCAAAGGTTTGTGCATGAAGCCATCCAGATATACATAGACATAACTTCAACCGTGATGATGGGTAAAAATTGAGCAATCATTGTAAAGATGTTATTAACCATGTAAAAAAGATTTAACGCCTCGTCAAAGCCACCTCTTAGACACACTTAAGCTGTTGTGCTTACGCTTCGCATTCCCCACCTGAAGAAGGATGTAATTAACCAAGTTTAAATTTTAGCTGCCGTGCATTTTACTGCTAAACAGCCAGTTTATATTTACTCTCAATCATATGCATATTGATTCTTATAATTTTACAGTCATCCAGCCTGATACACCACCATCACTAAAGAGAAAAAAGTCTGATTTACAACAGTTTTTCATTCCCATTCGCCATTCAGCGTCCAGGCATCGTACAAGCACCGTACATGCAATGTACAAGCACCGTACATGCATTGTTCAAGCACCGTACATGCATTGTTCAAGCACCGTACTTGCAGTGCACAAGCACCGTACTTGCAGTGTACAAGCACCGTACTTGCAGTGTACAAGCACCGTACTTGCAGTGTACAAGCACCGTACTTGCAGTGTACAAGCACCGTACTTTCAGTGTAAAAGCACCGTACTTACAGTGTAAAAGCACCGAGATGGTTATCTCTCCCCCGACTCATTGGCTCCTCCCTGCCCAACATTTTATATAAAAAAAAACACGTGTCTTGAATAGCTTTCTTCACACGCTAAAGTAATTTTACTGGAGCAGTTATTTTAATTTATTATTATTTTTTTACCTACGTGACTTTACCAAAAGAACCTAAGAGTAGGAACAACAGGTTCCACACTGCCCAACAGGGATTATTTGTCGTGCATATGGGGAGGGGCTGGGAGGGGAGGGGCTGGGTGGGGAGGGTGGGGCTGGGTGCGGAGGGCCTGCTCACCCCGTGGTGCCCTTATAAAACTTAACGTTTAACCAACACACTACACTATACAACGACACGATACACTACACTTATACAGGTAGGAACACCAGGTTTTACACTGCCCACAGGAATTATTTGTCTGTCGTGCACAAATGCGCTGTACAACCAAGTACCTACCTGTCCACTCCGAAGGAACGTGTATTTTTTTTGGATATATGGTGTGGATAAAATGCAATTTTTTACTATAAACGTCCAATGGAGGTAATACAATCAAGTCACGGGCAAATGTACGTATTGATTTGTTTTCTAGGCAAACTGGAGTGAAAATTCTAGATTTGAAGCTTTCGTGACTGCAAGGATTCATATTCTTAGGTTTTTCGGTAAAGTCACGTAGGTAAAACATTAAAATTAATAAAAGTAAAATAAAATAAAAATCACGACGTTTCGGAGGCAACACAAGCTTCCGTCTAGGTGGAACCGTCACAGCCACGACAGCTGTATCAAGTAAATGAGAGATTGCAGGAGCTACCACTCCGTTTATATAATGGTTGGAGAAGGGAGGGGGGGTAAAGGCCAAGTGCAGCACACTTTTTATTCTTCGGCCGTTGCCGATCATTGCTACAACTCTGTGGGCTCTCATGAAATTGTCTTTTCCGAGACCAAGGTTCTCTGCAAACCTCCTGGCTACCATCAAAGGTTTGTACACGAAGCCATACAAATATACAAACACAGACATAATTTCAACCGTGATGACGGTTACAAACTGAGTAATCATTGGAAAGATGTGATTAACCATACAAAAAAGATTTAACTACACTTATTTGCCAATCTTATTTGACAGACAACTATTACAGGTTTACCATGTTTAGTGGTTGTCTCCTTGTCACAGTTTGAGTCACAAACCGTACCTCTCCATAACAAAGGCTCACCCTCTTAAGCCTCACCTTACCATATTAATAAAAAGTGTGCTGCACTTGGTCCTTACCCCCCTCCCTTCTCCAACCATTATATAAACGGAGTGGTAGCTCCTGCAATCTCTCATTTACTTGATACAGCTGTCGTGGCTGTGACGGTTCCACCTGAAGACGGAAGCTTGTGTTGCCTCCGAAACGTCGTGATTTTTATTTTATTTTACTTTTATTAATTTTAATGTTTTACCTACGTGACTTTACCGAAAAACCTAAGAATATGGAGTGAAAATGCAAGCAAAAATTTGACAATATATTAGAAGCCTCACTTGAGATTATATCCAGCATCATCGAGTGTAATTAATTATCTTCTTGGTTCTTTCGGTAAAGTCACGTAGAAGGGAAGTAATAAAATAATAAAAATAAAACATAATAAAACAATTCTCACGACGTTTCGGCCACAACGCAAGCAGCCGTCCTCAGGTGAAAACCAGGTCCGTCGAGGCGACAGAGTCTGAATGAAACAGCACACGGGCTTAGAGCATATATATAAGCTTATATATACGGCTGCTTGCGTTGTGGCCGAAACGTCGTGAGAATTGTTTTATTATGTTTTATTTTTATTATTTTATTACTTCCCTTCTACGTGACTTTACCGAAAGAACCAAGAAGATGAATCCCTGCAGTCACGAAAGCTTTAAATCGAAATGTAATTAATTAGTTTATCCCTGGTGAGATAAACGAATTAATCTGGCGAGATAAACTAATTCTGATTCGATTACAACGCTGTTCATTAGGCGAGTATAAGCTCCAGCCATGTTGATTACAAGTGAAATAAAATTATATGCCAGCGCCAGAACACACGAGTTTTCAACTGTGCATCATGATGCCAGTTTATCTACCCGCCAGACGAATCCAGTCTTGTGTTGCGAAATAAACGCACACCCCAAGTACACAGTCGTATGTTCAATATGTGAGCTGCACTAAAGTGGCTCAAGAACTTGTACTTTGGTGTCGTCTGTTTAATACACTGTGATGTCACGTCAGGTTCAGTTGATTGAAATAATTCTATGCTTCTAAAAATTATAAGTAAAATATAAAAAATATATGTTCACCCATTGAGTCTCATTGTCTTTTACATAATATTTCTTATTGTGGCAATGTTGACATGTTCACTGAAATGTGTCACATGCCTCGTATTTAGATTTGGATGTCCACCCCTTGTGGGCTCTCACCTGTTTATAAATGACTTCATTATTTAATTGGTATTCAGAAGTTGGCATGCCTCTGTCAATGGCTGAAGTGACCCCATGTGATTGATGATTGGATAAGTGGTCCGAGTGAACTTGCTCTGTCTTGAGGGAATGATGCAACATGCGTTCCAGAGCATTGTCACAAGAAACACCTTGTCAGATAAAACGCATTTGGCTACTTTGTACGTGGCAGAAGTCAACATTATCTAAAATAGTTTCGACTGATTTTTATAGAGTTGTAATGAGAGCGCCATCGCCTGGATTATTCATGGGGCATGTATTTAATCATTGGAAAGATGTTATTAACCATGCAAAAAAGATTTAACTAACCATATTTGCACCATCTTAATTGACAGACAACTATTCTTTAGTTACTGTACAGTTTACTGATAGCCAGTTTTGTTTTTATCATGTTTAGCTTCTTTTTTCACACGCTGGTTTCCTGCTATAAGTTTTACCCACCAAGCAACATAGCAGGTGGCTGTTTCTTCCTGACCTGCTTTTTTTGCTTTTACCTTCTACTTGGCAGGGGCTCGGTGTCATTAGCAGCAGTTGCACTTTAACAACTCTGGCACCCCCCCCCTCAGCCAGTCTACATAACAAAGGCTCAGTTCTTTGTTATGTAGACTAGCCATAGTTTCAGCCGCACCAACGTTACCATAATAATAAAAAGGGGGCCTACCTTGGCTCCTCCCACCCTCAACCAGTATATATATGTAATGCGGGCGTGGACGACCTTCCGGAGGTGACGTCATGGGGGGAGGAGTTACGTCACGTGGGGAGAGGGTTCAGGTCTATAAAAGGGGGAACCGGAAGCAGTAGGGAGTGATCGGAGACTAGGAAAGTGTGAGGCCACGCAGGGCGGAGTGGGGAAGAGAGAGAGTGGCGAGATCGCCACACACACAGACCCCGAGGATCGGCACCGTCGGCCGACGGTGACCGACCCCGGGGCTGGAGGAGCAGCGAGGAGACTGCAGAGGGAGCAGCGGGTCTGCAAGGGTGGAGTTGGGCAGCGGGGGTCTGCACGACGAGACAGCAGCGGGTCTGCAAGGAGGGAAGTGGGCTACGTGAGCGACAGCAGCCTGGGGCTGCAGAGCGAAGAGTATATAGGGGAGTGCTGTGAAGTGGGCTACGTGAGCGATAGCAGCCTGGGGCTGCAGAGCGAAGAGTAAGGGGGAGTGCCGTGAGGGAAAGGAGATCGAACCCAAATAAAGGACACAGGACAGAGAGAAGCGTCCGAGTCTTTTATTACACTGGTGTTGGAAGTGTAACGGCATGGCAAAACAACTGAGAAAAAGAATATTCCGTCTCTGGCATCGGCTTCTTCTTCCGACGACGAAGACCTTCCTCCTACGGTGGACCTGACTCCGGCAGAGGAGGAGATCCGTGCTGGGACGAGTGCTGGTCCGGGGGTCCAAGAGGTCGTCGCGTCGGCGGACCCGTCTGCACCAAAGGACGTGGATTTAAGATGGAGTCAGATGGCGGAGCAACTTGAAACTCTCAAAAACGTACTTGCACAGTTGTGTGAGCTCGTCCCGCCGAGAACGGCGTCTGGAGGAGATGTTGGTGGTCCGCAAGAGCCCGGGTTGTCTTCGCTGTCGACGCCATCAGCCACGCGGCGTGAGGACGCCATCTTGGGCGTGGCGCACGAGGAAAGGCGGGAAGCCGCCATTTTGGGCCCTTCGCGGCGTAAGGCCGCCATCTTGTCGACACCACGTTGCGACGCCATGTTGAATCTGCCACCCGATGAGTCAGCGGCTGGAGGGTGCGCGCCAAGAGGTCGCAGTCGTCACTTAACGACTGTAAAAGAATTCTCCATCGGGGGCGATTGGAGTGCGTTCGCCTGCAGATTTTTAGCAGCGGTACGCACGGCGAGGTGGACTGACGCCGAGGCATTAGAAGTTCTTCCGACTCTTCTCGATGACGAGTCTGTTAGATTCTTTCGCTCGATAAAGGCCGCGAAGAAGAAAACGTTGCGAGGTGTATTCGACGAAATGGCTGACGCTTACGAGCCACCGGACGATGCTCATCGCCGGTTTGTGCAACGACAGCGCGCACCCGAGGAGTCTCCGGTGGCGTATAGGGGCGCGGTGCTGGAACTGGCTATGGCTGCATACCCGGAGACGGAGCCTGACCTGCTGGAACCTCTCATCCTGGGGAAGATGCTGGAGCTGTCCCGGGGTCTCGGCATTCCTATGCCGGTGTGTGGTCATGAGAAGCTCACCTCCCGGGCTGCGGCCAAATGTCTAGATGCCCAGTTCAACCTGCGCCGGTGGAAGCAGGTTACGGCGTGGACGGGGGGGCCTATCGTCGAAGGGGGAGCCTTGGGTTGGGACCCCAAAAAGGCAGTTTATGTGCCAGACGACAGGGGCCCGCAGAAGCTGTCGGCTGCCGCGGCTCCGTGGACGGGCCGAGGGGGGCCGGGGCCACGGGCTGCGCCGCTGACATGGCCGCGTCGGGACGGGGCGTCCGCAGCGCGCCGTAACGACATCGACTGTTTCCGCTGTGGGCGTAAGGGCCATTACGCTCGGGACTGCTGGGCCCGCGTTCCGGGTCCGCCCCAGCAGGAGGCCTCGACTGCGGCCGCTCCAAGAAAGGATTCGCCAGCACAGGCAAGTCGGTGCGCACCAGACACCCGGCAAGGCTTGACACCTCATTCATCACCGTTGTCATGCGATCCGGGTGTTGTTAAGAACGGGAGGCCATTGACTGCGCCTTGTCGCTCGGTGACGCAGTGGCGTAAGCTGGCTCGGCGGGTTGTCGCGGCCGCTACCGGTTCGTCCACCGTACCTGGGTCGATACAAGGGGTGGACGTACGGATTTTGGTAGATTCTGGAGCGTCCGCGACCATTATTTCTGATGTAATATTTCATCTCTTGAACATCCCACCAGAGGCCGTGAGTCCCGCTTACGCTTCCTGCGTCGCCGCGAACGGGGGTAGCATGGGCATTGTGGGCCAGGTGAACGCTAACATCGCTATCGGGGGAGTGTCGGCCTCGGGAATTGTGTTAATTTCGAGGTCTCTTGCAGTTCCTTGTTTGTTAGGGACCGATTTTCTGGCCAAAATGCCCATTCTGATTCGAATTAATGAGAACTGCATTGAACTACCGGAAGGCCGAAAAATTGCGTTTTTGCCGTCGCCCTGGGGGCGACCTGATCCTGTCGCCCAGGTGCAGGCGTTGTCCGAGGTGTCTGTCGATATTCCACCTGGCTCACAGATACTCATTCCCTTGTGTTATCGGAAGTCTGTACCTGGTCGTCAAGGAGCGATTGGTGTTTTGTTGTCGCCGTCCACCGCTATTACGGGTGGATCGGCGCTGGTTGGGGCACAAACTATTGTCCGGCCAGACCAACAGCCGTTTTTGCAAGTGCTTAACGTGGGTACCGAAAGCGTGTGTGTGCCGGCGGGTACTGTTGTGGCACATGCCACTACTGCGTTTACAGCTCATGATAATCTGTCCAGCCGGGGTGTTGTCGGAGGTGTTTCGGGGGCCGGAGCTGCAGATGATCGCTGGATCGCTGAATTGTGTGCGGAGAATTCGGCTCTTTCCGGGGAACAACGTTGTGCGATTCGTAAATTATTATTGAGCTATTCTGATGTGTTTAGCTCTGACGATTTGGACTTGGGACGCACCTCGTTGCTTTACCATCATATTGACACAGGGGACGCTGCCCCTATTCGGTTAAACTCGCACCGGATGAGTCCGGCGGAGCGCGAGCATGTTCGAGGGGCAGTGGATGACATGTTGGCTGCGGACATAATATCTCCGTCTAACAGCCCATGGGGCGCGCCTGTTGTTTTGGTCAAAAAGAAAGATGGCAAATTGCGATTTTGTGTAGATTTTCGTAAATTAAATAAAGTGTCGGTGGCAGATGCGTATCCCCTGCCGCGTATGGACGACTCTCTCGATGCCTTGTCGGGGGCGAAGTTCTTCTCAACGCTAGATCTCTCTTCGGGCTTCTGGCAGCTTCCCCTTGACGAGTCCTCGCGAGAAAAAACTGCTTTCCGTACGCCGCAGGGGTTATTCCAATTTAACTGCCTTTCCGATGGGGCTGAATGCGGCCCCTGCCACTTTTCAGAGGTTAATGGAGTTGGTATTAACGGGGTTGCAGTGGGAGACGTGTCTTATATATTTAGACGATGTTATCGTCTTCAGCCGCACATTTGACGAGCATTTATCGCGGTTGGAGGCTGTGTTCACCAGGATGCGTTCTGCTAATTTGAAATTTAAGCCTAAGAAATGTCACCTACTGCAACACTCCGTGCGTTATCTGGGGCACATCGTCAGTGCGGATGGGGTGGCCACGGATCCGGACAAGACTGCGTGCATCCGTGACTGGCCAACCCCTGCCACGGTGGGGGATGTGCGTCGGTTTTTGGGGTTCGCCTCATATTATCGGAGGTTTGTTCCAAATTTTGCTACGATCGCGAGGCTTTTGCATCTCCTTACGGGAAAAGGACATAAATTTGCTTGGGGACCGCCAGAGGAGGCGGCGTTTCGAAGCCTACGCGATCTATTGGCTACGGCGCCGACGTTGGATTATCCGGATTTTGAACATCCCTTTATTCTGGATACGGACGCGAGTGACACGGGTATTGGGGCGGTGTTGTCTCAGTCCAAGGGTGGTGTGGAACGCGTGGTGGCGTATGGTAGCCGGGTTTTGTCTCCCACTGAGACCCGCTACTGCGTCACACGCAGGGAACTTTTGGCTATTGTTTTTTTTCTCCGCCAATTTCGACCGTACCTGTACGGTCGTTCGTTTATTGTTCGCACGGATCATGCGGCCTTGCAGTATGCTCTTAAAATGGACCAACCATCCGGCCAGCTGGCGCGGTGGTTGGACACGCTGCAAGAATTTTCCTTCCAAATTCACCATCGGAAGGGAGTGCGTCACGCTAATGCGGACGCACTTTCCAGGCTGCCGCAGCGATCCCCTTGCGCGTGTGCGTCGGGGACGCATAGGTGTGGCCCGATTCAGCACCCCCCCTCAGCCTGTCGCGTTGGCAGTCGAGGTGCCTGAAGCTCCGCTTGAGCCGGGGCCGGCTGATGGGGGACCGGCTGATGGCATTTTACATCTTCCAAGGTCCGTGTGGATCCGAGAACAAATGTTGGATGATTCTTTGGTGACATTACGTAAGCGGCCAGTGAAGGGAGAGGGGGGTCTCTGTGCAGGGGGTGTGCCGGAAACTGCTCTCCGTGATGACTTGCTGATGTGGAGGGATGGAATACAGGAACGCTGGCGTCTTGTTGTACCGGCATCATTGCGGTACGAATTGATTAGGACTCTGCATTGTGACACGCTTTTACATCTGGGGGTGCAAAAGACCCTATTGACGCTGCAGCGAGATTACTATTGGCACGTGTTGTATCCTAACCCTTCTTCCATAATTGAGGTTAATAATATTTGATGATTTTTATATATTATCTTTTTACTTGTTTTTTTTAATGAGTGAAACACACCAAAGCGCACCAAACTGCAAAACACCAGGTGTTGTTAAGTAATGAACGAGAGGAGGGCTAGGATGACAGAATTTGCAACCTTGCTTCAAGGCAAAGGCAGTGAAAGGAAGCAGAGGCGCCTTTGTCTAAGTCATAACCACAGAAAGCAGGAATCATCACTGATTGTGTGTTTAGGGATTCCGAGCTAATTAGAACACGTGCACACAGAAAGGGAGGTAGAAGCACGCCTTGTTCTCCTGCAGCTGAAGAAACAAAGATAAACCCAAAAAGGCCTTGGACCTGAAATTAAGAATAACACTCCCAGAGCAGAAGGTTGGACAGGGGAGAGCTGATTTAAAAGAGTGTTGTATATCTCTCAAGGCGGGCAAGACCCAGCTGAATAACACGGCTGCGGGGGTCACCAGAAGTTCGCATTCGCCTAGTTAAGACAAAAAGCTCAATTATTCTGTATTGCTATTAAAGTAACGTTAAAGTCGGAATTTAACAACAGGGTAGGCTAAAGTTATTGATATTCACACCCACTCCAATTTAACCAGGCCACAAGTTACGCCTACTGAACCATCACCATCATTAAGTCAATATGAAATGTTATTTCCATACTTTAATACTTTCTATACAACTCGACCCGAAGCATATGACAATCAGAACCTTCCTAAGTCAAAATTGAATCGCACCCAGACAGGAGCGAATATATCATATATAAGGTTGAAGAGGGAAGGAAATTAAGAGCACGGCGGCAGACAAAAACCAGAACTGACTCCAAGGTTCAACCGCCCTCACCTCAGGAGTGACGGAAATTAATGAGGCCTTGAACAACGGCCAGCTGGACGGCAACAACAACGGCGAGCAGAGATAGGGTGGGGCAAAGACTGCGGGGCTATGAAATGCAACTTCGTGTCAGTAAAGCTCTGACAAACAAGTTAAGTTAAAGACCATCACAATACATAATATCGGACATAACATCAATGTTAACGCTATTCACCGTAAACTATATTCCGCTTATATAACCATGCAGACACCAAGGAATACGAATTCCTAGGATCAAGAAGCTTACCCCTTGACCTAAGATATCGGAAATAAGTTAATAATAATAAGCATATGCATGAAAAGACAAAAGTAAAACTTATGGAAAAGCCAGGATAACGGGATGAATCACCACCAGGTCGAATATAATACATAATAAAAAAAACGATGTTAAACCCAGGGTCGGAGAGTAAGGGAGATCCCGGCCGTCTTTGTATCCCCGCAGAGCGGGATAGGAGTGTGTATACGCTCGGGGAAACACCTCCACTGGAGTCAAGCACCACGATGGGAAACGACAGACCTTAGGTTACATACAGAATCATAACTGTGAAATAGTAAGGGACAAATGTTAACTTAAAACTTTTTAACCATTTCTTTGTGCGCCGGGTCGGAGAGAGCGTTGCCCCTCCCTCCAGGTGGTGCGAACAAAGACGCCTATGAGACATTTGTAACGTCTGTGTTTTGGGTTCATGAAGAAGGCCAGACAGAGAGACGACCTCGAGGCAATTTGTAACATCTGATTGTTTGCTCGTGGGTTTATGGAGGGAGTGTGACAACGGAATATATCGTGGGTGATGCACACAAGGACATACGGACGTACGGACACACACATGGACACACCTGCCTACGGACAGATCCTGACACAGCAAAAATCGGAAGAAGTCCCGCCTTGTGGGCGGGATCCAGGGGGATTTTTCGGCATAAAGGAACGGATCCTGAGCATTGGAAACCAGTGCGACGGGAGGGTCGACTCAGGAGTGCGACGGGAGGGTCGACTCAGGAACGAGTGCGACCAGAGTGGGTCCACTCAGGAGTGCGACCAGCGGGTCCACTCAGGAGTGCGACCAGAGGGTCGACTCAGGAGCGAGGGCGACCAGCGGGTCGACCCAGGAGCGAGCTCGACCGGGAGGGTCGACTCAGGAGCGAGCTGCGACCAGCGGGTCGGCTCGACTCATCTTCAGCTCGTCAACCTCTGCCGAGCCGGAGGCCTCTGCTGCCGCCGGAGTGGTGAGCGTCGCGGTTTGGCGACGATCCAGAGCTGCACGCTACGAGCGAGTTGTGGGCGCCACCTACCGACCGGGTTCCGAACTGCGACAGCGTATCAACAGCCATCCGACAGGGGAGCGACTGATACGTATGACGCGCACCGCCCCCTCACCACACGACCACCAGGCGTCTGTTTGACATAAAGAATCGACTCCGAACACTGACTATTCAAGACAATTACCACTCAAACACACTCGAACCCATAAGCCATCCGTGGCTGGGAAGGCATCACAACGAGACCGAGTGATGGCCATCCGTCGTTTATAAGAGTATTCGTAATTTTATCTTTAATATTTAGTGGGCTGTACTCTTAATCGCATAAATTCCCAACAGATCCATCAATACGAACTGATTCTTGGCACCTCCTTCCGCCAAGCCACGCTCACGTGGGGAGTGGTGGCCCACCGGATCCTTATCAGGTGATCTGGTCCCCAATTAGTAAACTTGGTATAAGATAACGATCTTCGGAAAGGAGCACCGTCGCAGGCCCTTACTCCGAGCCGTTCTGTGGTCAGATAACCTGCCGATGTATCTGTTGAGATTGGTGCCTTTAAGAATAATAACTGTTTTGATTGTGTTTTTTTTATCGCCGTATAATCTTTCAAGTATCTTTCAGTCATAATCGCCGCACGCACTCGCATCCTCTACCGAATATTCAACTGTCCCGTGATCCAAGGTGTTAACAACGTGATAAGGGTTGCGTATGATCAATAAGGAGTGCGGTACTGCGTGAACAATATTGAGTATAATCATTCATTAACGTTAAGGTTTTCTTAGCATAGTATTTGCATATTTTAACGACTCTCTCTCTCACTAACAACCATCGCGTTATGAACAATATTGAGTATAATCATTCACTAACGTTAAGGTTTTCTTAGCATAGTATTTGCATATTTTAACGACTCTCTCTCTCACTAACAACCATCGCGTTATGCGGGATCCATGTGCCGTTGTCAAAGTGAAATCAGACAATCGTTGATGATACTGTATTGATGCCGTGTTGACGTTCCGGGATTGAGAGTTCGCATACTATATCATAGTTAAGGTTGAATTAGTAATAAATTGATCAATACAGAAGTGGTTGTGTGATTCTTTCCTGAAATCTATGCATAAGATCTGCTTCTGCGTTGAGATCTGAACTTGGTGACCTTAATAAACACACTAATACATACTCAGTAAATGTTAAAGCGATAACGGGGTGAACCGGGGACCTAAAGAAATAACCACGAGTACACACTCTGGGAATGTTAAAGCGAGAATGAGACGAACCTAGACAACGATGCCGAGTTAATCTAAGTTAATCTTGCATACTTATACCACACCTGCATAACTGCATACGATTAATTGCCTTATTCCGATCGATAACCCACCCTCGTCACCGAGGCGGGGTCTGGTTATCATAACGACTTGTATTATCATAATTACACCCACTCGCATAATTAATACGATTACCTCTCGAATTGGCATAATTAAAATGTGCGTAATTACATAAATTAACATATTTCCGGATAATTACACATTTGGCCAGATTTCATTTAATAATTATTATTTTCACTGAATATTCATAACCCACATATACAACATAATAATTTCACCCACGCACGCATACAACATAACAAATTTCATAACCCAACATATACAACATAATGGGGGCTCGTCCGGGATTTCTCGCAGACAGTTTATGCATGAATTCAGGAACGAATCACTGTTGTGTTAATCAAAGTGTTGTGAACTAACGTTGCCTTGTGATTGTAAACGGGGGTATACAAACAAAACGCGCTCTGAAGGGAAATACCAGAGTAGCAGAGTATAACAAAGACAGCTGGGCTGAGATTATTTGCTCGAGTTGAACTGACGCATCCTGTGATACAATTGTTTATATGTGCTCTGAAGGGGAATTCTAGAGTAACTCACGACGCACATGAGATGTTAGAATTAAGATACACTCTTAAGTCTATTAACCACACTACATAATAGAGATGGCACAGGATCCACAACATTCTGAGTTTGACACACCAACGCATAACACTGATACAGAGTGGACCTCTGAGGAGGAGATGGAATCTATGGAAAAACAATATCGGGAATTTGTGTTAAAACGTACTGGACGGACTGCTAGCCAGCAGACGGAGCAGAGAGATATATGGGAGGGGAGCCATACAGAAGATGTTAAGGCCCATAGAAGGAAACTACTTAAGGACGTGATGAAATGTGGAAAAGCCAAACGTGACGTAAAAATTGCAGAAATAGCGAGGGTAGACTCGTATCTCCTCGCACAGACAGACAGAGAAAGATTATGGAATGAGGAAAAATTTGAAAGGGAGAGACAAGAGAAACTGTCCTTAATGGTGCAGGTAGAGCGTCTGCACGCCCTCGTGAGAGAGAAAGAATCCGCACTAAATGCACCAGTGAAACACCCAGACGTTGATACACAGAACACATACGGGAGTAACAATTTACCACACTCCGAGCCACGTGGACGTAGCCCAGGGCCAGATCCCACAATGAGTATGGCTACTATGCAAAGCAATTTTGATAAAGTAACACCCTCGCAAATCGAGGAGAGAGAAGAGGAAATAATAATACAAACGGGAAAACATGAGGCCGACCACCCCAACGTTAGAGAGAGACAAATAATTAACCCTAAGTCATCAGGATATACTGTAATGATAGAGCGGAAAAGGGCGGAGCTGGTGCAAGACGGGAAACATGACATAAACAGCACACCAGGCAGACGCACGCTACGCAAGTATGACCGACATGATGCAGATGACAGAGACAGCTCACCAGAGAGACGCACATCACACAAGCATGAGCCATGGGATAAGCAGAAATCACCGAGCCAAGTTGACCCACGTAACAGGTGCAAAAGGCACTACAAAAGTTATGTTAAGCAGAGCCACCGTGATGGTGACGGCTCATCTGACACTGACTCCTCTGACGATGACCAACACGACATGGGTAACAGAGGGAGCTCACCAGAGGGACGCATGACATGTAAATATCACCCATGCAAAACCACCCGCACCACAGATGACAGAGACAGGAATCCCGATAACCATGAAGCACGAGACAAACATAAATACAACACCTCACCTAGCAGGCACCACACACGTAGTAGGCAGCATGAAGGTCAAGGACAAAAACACTCACCACATAGACACCGCTCAAGGAGATCACGCACACCAACCCACAAGCACGAATCACAAGACCCACATAAGGAAAACAAGAGACACAAGCAACGGGACAGATACGAATCCTCGGACAGAGGGAGATCACGACACAGACACGGGACACATGACAACAGTGATAGTGGAGACAGGGGTAGCTCAAGGGAGCACTCCTCAGGAACCAACACCACTGATGACGAACAACACACTTTTAACAGTAAAACCCTTAAGTTGATGGACAAGGCTCTAGTCAGAATTCTCGATTTTGACCCCCACAATAAGACTATGGATATCCACACACATATCGCGACAGTGGAAGAGGAGGCAATGATTAGAGGGCTGAGGAGACGGGATGAAAAAGCGAGTTTGTTGAAACGGACCTTACATAAAGAATCTATTCCATGGGTAAAGTCACTACCACACAAGGTTAGAAATGATTTTAAACAATTGAGCCGAGCAGTAGTTAAGAGATTTGGGGAATACTCCACACTATCCGAAGGATTGAACGCGGCAAAGTTGATGACCCAGCGTGTAGACGAAGACCCACGAGATTATCTCCTACGCCTTAAGAAAGCATATTACGCAGGGGACGTGGACAATGCCCAGGGAGATAAGACAGTCTTAAAAGTGATGTTCTTCCAATCATTGAGACCTGAAATAGTGAGAATAGTAGGAATGATGTTGGACCCCGAGACTGCCTCCCTACGCCAGATTGAAAGCAAGGCCCACACGGCCTGGGTGAACGGACGGACAACCACTGGCATAGCCAAAACCCACATCGTCACCAGAAATAAAGAATGCCTCGATCTGGAGGGAAGTGAATCTCCAAGGAATAATATTAGTGCCACACGGGGTGGACATGAATTCCCCCAGGAGAGGGCGCCTAACCCAATAGAATCAACACCCGTCCACAACACGCTGAATAACGTTCCACGTGGGGGGAGGAACGAGGCCAGAGGAACCTGGCACCCACAGCCGCCACCACCATGGAATGCAGAAGAGGGCGGAGGCTGGAATTATGGAGGAGGAAGAGCGAGTGACGGGCCATACCTACCCCGCGGAGGCCGACGCCCACCAAACCAGTCACCATATCGTCCCCCACTGCCGCCTCCACTAGCAATGGAGCATAGACCACCGTTAGCTAACAGGAATCGATATGCTCACCACATTAGGATGGAAAAAGAGCTCCTAGGGAGTATGAAGACTCCCATGCAAGTAGCGAAGGGAAGAATACCAACTATACCCACACAGGAGGAGGACACACCCAGCGCAAAGGTAGCCCAAGTGAACGTAGGGAAGACAAGAAGCCTCGAAGCAATCACCGAAGTGGTACCAGAGGGAAAAGGGTACCATCTGGGGGAATTGATTCCCGTAGGACCAGTCGGACGGGTCCACGTGGAAGTAATACTGCAAGACACCCTGACCAGCCAGGGCCTTTGTGATACTGGAGCAGAAATATCCATGATATCCAGAGAATTATTTGACGAACTCCAGACTGCCCTCCAGAGGAAGAATGAAACACTACAAATTATGCCAAGTAAACTTACCTACTCAGGATGTGAAGGGACCCACATGCGACCATTGGGCAAAGTTATGACGAAGTTGACGTTCAACAAAATCAACATGAACCATCCCCTATATGTCGTACAATACCCAGGAAAAGAACTGATTATTGGGATCGAACTACTGAATCGCCTGAAACCCATTATGAACCTTGAATCCCGACGAATTTGGGCACAGTCAATGCCGGAGCAACAAAGGGACTCAGAAGATGAAGACGTTATGAGAGACTCCACGGGAATCCAAGTGATAACACAAGAGCTCGACGACCTATCAACGACAATCAGGAACGAAGACGAGCTCCCCGCAGGAATTCGAATCACTCAGCTAATGACTAACAGACTGAGAGAAGACCGAAAGGAAGCCGACTTAGAGTCAGTATCACCAAATGACCATCCCCTCATGGAGTATATACCGCCCCCTGGAGGCCAAACCGACGAACTGCAAACTGATGAAGGAGAACACAAGGGCAAGAGCGTATTACCCTCGGATGAAGCCAAGGCAACTCAACCGATAGTAACGCAAAAGGAACTTTCAACCGAGCCGCCCGAAACCACGAAGGCCCTAGATCCAAACCAAGAGAAAAGAGTCCTTACAATAGAAGAACAAATAGAACAACAAATTGAAGCAGCAGACGCCCTAGAGAGCGACACTCAACGAGACGAGCTACGACAACTGCTCCAAAAATACAACTCCCTGTTCTCCAAAGACTCCTATGATTGTGGCAAAACCGACCTACATGTGGTATCCATTCCCACACTGGAGGGAGCACCAGCGGTATACGTGAAACAATACAAGATTCCACTGGCCGCCTATGAATCGATCCAAGAAACCCTAGAGAACCTACTCAAAAAGAACATAATCCGGGAATGCAACTCGACCTACAACTCACCCATTTGGCCAGTACTAAAACCCACGGGAAAATGGAGACTCACGATTGACTACCGACAACTCAATAAAACAGTTCCCCTATCTCGATGGCCAATGGCAGAAATCGACCACGGTCTCAACCAAATAAAAGGCGCAAAGGTACTCACCACAATGGACCTAGCAAATGGCTTCTGGACCATGCCAGTAAAAGAAACCGATCAATACAAGTTGGCCTTCACCTTCGACGGAATACAGTATACTTGGAATCGCTGCCCGTTCGGATACTCGAACTCACCCGCAGACTTCAACATATTCCTCCACAAGGCGATGGGCGACGCAAAAGAGCGAGGCACCATCGTCTACGTCGACGACATACTAGTCAAGGACTCCTCATGGGAAGAACACCTCGAGAGCCTCCAGCATACCCTCGAGCAGTTAAAGGAAGCAGGCGCAAAGATTTCAATACAAAAAGGACAATGGGCACGCAAAAGGGTGGACTACCTCGGGCTCCAGGTCGGCACTGAGGGAATGTTACCCCAAACCAAAAGACTTGAAGCCCTCCTCGCACTCAAATCGCCCACCACAGTCACGACCCTTCGGAGCTTCTTAGGGATTTGCAACTACCTTCGACAGTTCGTGGACGACTACGCAGGAATCGTTCGACCCTTAGTTAAACTACTGCAAAAAGACGAACCATGGGAGTGGGGACAGGAACAGGAAGCCGCAGAAAAAGAATTAAAACGACAGATCACAGAGGCATCCTGCCTAGCATACCCAGAGAAAGGGAAAGAATACTACCTGGAGACCGCATACTCAGATCATAGTATCAGCTCGGTACTGTACCAGAGACAGGAAGCAGAGAAACGAGTTATTGCCTATGCCAGCAAAGCCCTCCGGGGAGTGGAGATGAAGTTCTCCGAGTGTGAGAAGGCGATATTTGGAAACATCTGGGCCATACAACATTTTCGGAACTTGTTGAACGGAGAGAGGATCATCCTGGAAACGAATCATGAATCCTTGGCATACCTCAACAGTAAGAAGATTCGAGAGGGCCGCGTAACCAGCAGCCGAATAGCCAGCTGGGCACTGACACTCCAAGGCCTACCAATCACAGTGAAATACGCAAAAAACAAGAAAAGTCCAATGGCCCAAGGTCTTGCCGATTTACATGATTGTACCTTTGACAGCATAGAAGCAGAGGACGAAAAGATACCTCCGGAGGACAACAGGTACCTGCCCTTCAGGAAGGAGACATGCGCCGACCTACCAGTGGTATACATCGATGGATGCTCCAAGATGAAGGAGAACAAGCTTCACGCTGGGTCAGGAGTCATTTGGGAAACTGGCCCACTCGCAGGGATTCAAGAGGGATTTCAGCTGGGACCCAAGTCAAACCAGTATGCAGAGTTGGTCGGGGTACACATCGCTGTCCAGATGGCATCCGATAACCAAATACGGACCATGGTGGTGTGCACTGATTCCAACTACGTACAGCACAGCTTCCTGCACCACCTACCCATATGGAAAAAAAACGAGATGAAGAACCATAGGAATAAACCAATTCGCCATCGAGAACTATTCGAGGCCATAGATAAGATGGTTCAGAACAAGGATATGAAGATATTTTGGAAGAAAGTCAAAGGGCACTCCAAGATACCTGGTCAAGAGAAAACTGGGAACGACCAAGCAGATGCCATAGCAAAAGTGGGAAGCCTGGAAGGCACCCCGTGGAAGCTAGAAGACCAAACCGACAGAGACGGACAACAAGAGTCAACGAACCAAGACATCGCCGTGATAAGACTGGTCACAAGAAGTGGGAAGAACCCGGCAGAAGCTGGAACCAGAGCCCAATTGAACAGTGCCCAGCCATCCGAAGACCTGATCAGAATGCAACAAGAGAACGAAACACTAAAGACACTCGCCGATCATATCCGAGATCCAGCAGGAAAACCAATCACTACTGACAACTTGAATGACAACAAAGAGCTCGAGATCATGCATAGCCAAATCAAAAGGTTCTCAATGCGAAAAGGGCTACTGGTATACACAAACGAAAAAGACGGTCGACCTAGATGGGTAGTCCCCTCTCAATATCGAGAAATAATGTTACAACACGCCCACAATGAACCGTGCAGCGGCCACCGATGCGAGGTGAATACGGGACAGATGCTGCGACAGGTGGCCTACTGGCCAAAAATGGGGGAAGACATACACAAACATGTGTCCAACTGTCTCGTGTGTTGTAAGTACCAGCTGTTGTATATGTTGGGTTATGAAAATTTGTTATGTTGTATGCGTGCGTGGGTGAAATTATTATGTTGTATGTGTGGGTTATGAATATTCAGTGAAAATAATAATTATTAAATGAAATTTGGCCAAATGTATAATTATCCGGAAATATGTTAATTATGTAATTACGCACATTTTAATTATGCCAATTCGAGAGGTAATCGTATTAATTATGCGAGTGGGTGTAATTATGATAATGCAAGTCGTTATGATAACCAGACCCCGCCTCGGTGGCGAGGGTGGGTTATTGATCGGAATAAGGCAATTAATCGTATGCAGTTATGCAGGTGTGGTGTAAGTATGCAAGATTAACTTAGATTAACTCGGCATCGTTGTCTAGGTTCGTCTCATTCTCGCTTTAACATTCCCAGAGTGTGTATTCGTGGTTATATTTAGGTCCCCGGGTCACCCCGTTATCGCTTTAACATTTACTGAGTATGTATTAGTGTGTTTATTAAGGTCACCAAGTTCAAATCTCAACGCAGAAGCAGATCTTATGCATAGATTTCAGGAAAGAATCACACAACCACTTCTGTATTGATCAATTTATTACTAATTCAACCTTAACTATGATATAGTATGCGAACTCTCAATCCCGGAACGTCAATACGGCATCAATACAGTATCATCAACGATTGTCTGATTTCACTTTGACAACGGCACATGGATCCCGCATAACGCGATGGTTGTTAGTGAGAGAGAGAGTCGTTAAAACATGCAAATACTATGCTAAGAAAACCTTAACGTTAATGAATGATTATACTCAATATTGTTCACGCAGTACCGCACTCCTTATTGATCATACGCAACCCTTATCACGTTGTTCACACCTTGGGTCACGGGACAGTTGAATATTCTGTAGAGGATGCGAGTACGTGCGGCGATTATGACTGAAAGATACTTGAAAGATTATACGGCGATAAAAAAAAAAAACACAATCAAAACAGTTATTATTCTTAAAGGCACCAATCTCAACAGATACATCGGCAGGTTACCACAGAACGGCTCGGAGTAAGGGCCTGCGACGGTGCTCCTTTTCCGAAGATCGTTATCTTATACCAAGTTTACTAATTGGGGACCAGATCACCTGATAAGGATCCGGTGGGCCACCACTCCCCACGTGAGCGTGGCTCGGCGGAAGGAGGTGCCAAGAATCAGTTCGTATTGATGGATCTGTTGGGAATTTATGCGATTAAGAGTACAGCCCACTAAATATTAAAGATAAAAATTACGAATACTCTTATAAACGACGGATGGCCATCACTCGGTCTCGTTGTGATGCTTTCCAACCACGGATGGCTTATGGGTTCGAGTGTTTTTGAGTGGTAAGAGTTGTCTTGAATAGTCAGTGTTCGGAGTCGATTCTTTAGGTCAAACAGACGCCTGGTGGTCGTGTGGTGAGGGGGCGGTGCGCGTCATACGTATCAGTCGATCCCCTGTCACCGTGGCGAACTGGTTTGGATGGCTGTTGATACGCTGTCGCAGTTCGGAACCCGGTCGGTAGGTGGCGCCCACAACCCGCTCGCAGCTCGCAGCTCTGGGTCGTCGCCAAACTGCGATGCTCACCACTCACTCGCTCGTAGCGTGCAGCGCTGGATCGTCGCCAAACTGCGATGCTCACCACTCCGGCGGCAGCAGAGACCTCCGGCTCGGCAGAGGTTGACGAGCTGAAGATGAGTCGAGCCGACCCGCTGGTCGCAGCTCGCTCCTGAGTCGACCCTCCCGGTCGAGCTCGCTCCTGGGTCGACCCGCTGGTCGCCCTCGCTCCTGAGTCGACCCTCTGGTCGCACTCCTGAGTGGACCCGCTGGTCGCACTCCTGAGTCGACCCTCCCGGTCGAGCTTCTGAGTGGACCCTCCCGTCGCACTCCTCCTGAGCCGACTCTCCCGGTCGCGCTCCTGAGTGGACCCTCTCGTCGCACTGGTTTCCAATGCTCAGGATCCGTTCCTTTATGCCGAAAAATCCCCCTGGATCCCGCCCACAAGGCGGGGCTTCCGATTTTTGCTGTGTCAGGATCTGTCCGTAGGCAGGTGTGTCCATGTGTGTGTCCGTACGTCCGTGTGTCCTTGTGTGCATCACTGACGGTATATTCCGTTGTCACACTCCCTCCATAAAACCCACGAGCAAACAATCAGATGTTACAAATTGCCTCGAAGTCGTCTCTCTGTCTGGGTGCAATATTATCTCTTGTCTGGCCTTCTTCATGAACCCAAAACACAGACGTTACAAATCGTCTCATAGGCGTCTTTGTTCGTGTTGCACAACCTGGAGGGAGGGCAACACTCTCTCCGACCCGGCGCACAAAGAAATGGTTAAAAAGTTTTAAGTTAACATTTGTCCCTTACTATTTCACAGTTATGATTCTGTATGTAACCTAAGGTCTGTCGTTTCCCATCGTGGTGCTTGACTCCAGTGGAGGTGTTTCCCCGAGCGTATACACACTCCTATTCCGCGCTGCGGGGATACAAAGACGGCCGGGATCTCCCTTTCTCTCCGACCCTGGGTTTAACATCGTTTTTTTTTTATTATGTATTTATATTCGACCTGGTGGTGATTCATCCCGTTATCTTGGCTTTTCCATAAGTTTTACTTTTGTCTTTTCATGCATATACTTATTACTATTAATTTATTTCCGATATCTTAGGTTAAGGGGTAAGTTTCTTGATCCTAGGAATTCGTATTCCTTGGTGCCTGCATGGTTATATAAGCGGAATATAGTTTACGGTGAATAGCGTTAACATTGATGTTATGTGCGATATTATGTATTGTGATGTCTTTAACTTAACTTGTTTGTCAGAGCTTTACTGACACGAAGTTGCATTTCATAGCCCGCAGTCTTTGCCCCACCCTATCTCTGCTCGCCGTTGTTGTTGCCGTCCAGCTGAGCCGTTAACTCAAGGCCTCATTAATTTCCGTCCCTCCTGAGTAGGTGAGGGCGGTTGAACCTTGGAGTCAGTTCTGGTTTTTGTCTGCCTGCTTCTTCTTGTGTCCCCTGACCCCGGGAGTTATTATTCTACTTTATGGCCTGTCGAAGCCCCACTCGCTGTTGCTGGGCTGGTGTTGTTCCCGGCTTTTTGCTTACGTTTGCAGTTCGCCGTGCTCTTAATTTCCTTCCCTCGTCAACCTTATATCGACTATTCGCTCCTGTCTGGGTGCGATTCAATTTTGACTTAGGAAGGTTCTGATTGTCATATGCTTCGGGTCGAGTTGTATAGAAAGTATTAAGGTATGGAAATAACATTTCATATTGACTTAATAATGGTGATGGTTCAGTAGGCGTAACTTGTGGCCTGGTTTAATTGGAGTGGGTGTGAATATCAATAACTTTAGCCTACCCTGTTGTTAAATTCCGACTTTAACGTTACTTTAATAGCAATACAGAATAATTGAGCTTTTTGTCTTAACTAGGCGAATGCGAACTTCTGGTGACCCCCGCAGACTTGTTATTCAGCTGGGTCTTGCCCGCCTTGAGAGATATACAACACTCTTTTAAATCAGCTCTCTCCCCTGTCCAACCTTCTGCTCTGGGAGTGTTATTCTTAATTTCAGGTCCAAGGCCCCCTCACATTCAGACGCGCAGGGTTGTTTACATCAGCTCCCCCCCCCTGTGCACGTGTTCTAACTAGCTCGGAATCCCTGAACACACAATCAGTGATGATTCCTGGCTTTCTGTGGTTGTGATTTAGACAAAGGCGCCTCTGTTTTCTTCCATTGCCTTTGAGTCGACACTGCCCTATTATTTGCCCATGTGCTGAGGTCATAGAATTCGTTTTGACTTCAGTAATATTAACATTCAGTATTGGATTAGCAAATGGGCAATGGTTCATTGATGTAGCTCGCAGCCTGGTCTCCAATTTGAGCGAGCGCGAGGATCGATAATTTAGCCTACTCTGTTGTTGAATTTCGAATTTTGACGTTACTTTAAAACCATGCAGGATAGTTGGGCTTTTTGCCTTAACTATGTCTGGCTGACACTCCCACTGTCTCTGCCCTTGCACGGGTGACATGTGCCCGTTCATCAGGCCTTATCTTTCCTTGAAGCAAGGTTGCAAATTCTGCCATCCTAGCCCTCCTCCGGTTCATTACTTAACAACACCTGGTGTTTTGCAGTTTGCTGCGCTTGGTGTGTTTCAATCATTAAAAAAAACAAGTAAAAAGATAATATATAAAAATCATCACATATTATTAATCTCAATTATGGAAGAAGGGTTAGGATACAACACAGCCAACGACCTCACAGCATAGGGCACCCCTACAGAGGAGGGGAGCAGATTATCCTTGGTCCAACCTACAAATCGACTGGATAGGACCTGTCAACCGATCAACCAAAGGGAACAAGTACATGCTAACTGTGACCTGTGCATTCTCTAAATGGACAGAGTGTTTACCAGCACCCAACAACACCGCGGAAACAACCGCTATACTACTGATTAACCAAATATTCAGTAGATGGGGCCTACCGTCAACGATCGATTCAGACAAAGGAAGCCACTTCACAGCCGAGGTCATCACAGAAGTGTGGAAGATGTTGGGAGTAAAAAGACAATTACATGTCGCATACCATCCACAATCCTCAGGACAGGTGGAAAGAGCCAACAGGACCATCGTGAGCCTCCTAAAGAAATATGTGTCTACCACGGGCCGCGACTGGGATACGAAACTACCCCTAGTCTTGATGGCCATGCGAGCCACACCCAACCGAGCTACAGGCAGGACACCCTTCGAGATCATGACAGGGAGGCTAATGACCCTCCCAGTACACCTGTTATATGTCCCAGCGGAGGACGAGACCCCGACGGCAATGACGCCAACTGAATACCTGACGGGACTCAATAGTCACCTACAGAGCACATTCGCTATGGTCAGGGACCAGTTGCAAGTAGAGGCTCAGGGGAGCAAAGCATACTATGACCAAAAAGCCAGCCACGCAGAATACCAGCTAGGAGACCAGGTGTGGTACCTCAATTACGAGAAAAGGAAACAGAAGTGCAGGAAATTCCTGCCTTCCTGGACAGGACCACACGAGGTTGTTGACAAAATGTCCCCAGTCGTATATCAGCTAAAAATCACAAAGACAGGAAGAGAGCAGCAATACAAGTGGGTGCACATCAACCAAATCAAACCGTACCCTGTGCTGGTGGAGCGAGATGAGGAATAAAGGTGGAAAAAGGGGGGGGGGAACTAAACTAATGGGCTTATCACACTACAATAATATGTAACATGTTTTCCAGGGAATGGCAGCCCTCCTGCTCACGCTCCTGCTAACGTACCTTGCCAAGCTAGAAGGGAGCCAAGGCCTGATGATGCCACCCAAGAGTAACCGTAGAAACTATCTTTTTAACGATATCTCCTATAACATGTAGTCAATAGAATAATTTTTCCCTCCCTTATCGTTTTACCTTCCTTTAGAATATTTTTTCTCTCTCTTGTCACATATAACCTGTTAAGTTGTGACACGTACGCGCGCGTTGTAAGGAATAGCAGCAAAACTTGAGGACAATCGATGGTTCATGATGGAAGAAGGGTATACATTTTTTTTAAAAATAACCCGTGGCCATTTGACCACTGGTCATTTTTAAAAGGGCGGAATGTTGTATCCTAACCCTTCTTCCATAATTGAGGTTAATAATATTTGATGATTTTTATATATTATCTTTTTACTTGTTTTTTTTAATGAGTGAAACACACCAAAGCGCACCAAACTGCAAAACACCAGGTGTTGTTAAGTAATGAACGAGAGGAGGGCTAGGATGACAGAATTTGCAACCTTGCTTCAAGGCAAAGGCAGTGAAAGGAAGCAGAGGCGCCTTTGTCTAAGTCATAACCACAGAAAGCAGGAATCATCACTGATTGTGTGTTTAGGGATTCCGAGCTAATTAGAACACGTGCACACAGAAAGGGAGGTAGAAGCACGCCTTGTTCTCCTGCAGCTGAAGAAACAAAGATAAACCCAAAAAGGCCTTGGACCTGAAATTAAGAATAACACTCCCAGAGCAGAAGGTTGGACAGGGGAGAGCTGATTTAAAAGAGTGTTGTATATCTCTCAAGGCGGGCAAGACCCAGCTGAATAACACGGCTGCGGGGGTCACCAGAAGTTCGCATTCGCCTAGTTAAGACAAAAAGCTCAATTATTCTGTATTGCTATTAAAGTAACGTTAAAGTCGGAATTTAACAACAGGGTAGGCTAAAGTTATTGATATTCACACCCACTCCAATTTAACCAGGCCACAAGTTACGCCTACTGAACCATCACCATCATTAAGTCAATATGAAATGTTATTTCCATACTTTAATACTTTCTATACAACTCGACCCGAAGCATATGACAATCAGAACCTTCCTAAGTCAAAATTGAATCGCACCCAGACAGGAGCGAATATATCATATATAAGGTTGAAGAGGGAAGGAAATTAAGAGCACGGCGGCAGACAAAAACCAGAACTGACTCCAAGGTTCAACCGCCCTCACCTCAGGAGTGACGGAAATTAATGAGGCCTTGAACAACGGCCAGCTGGACGGCAACAACAACGGCGAGCAGAGATAGGGTGGGGCAAAGACTGCGGGGCTATGAAATGCAACTTCGTGTCAGTAAAGCTCTGACAAACAAGTTAAGTTAAAGACATCACAATACATAATATCGGACATAACATCAATGTTAACGCTATTCACCGTAAACTATATTCCGCTTATATAACCATGCAGACACCAAGGAATACGAATTCCTAGGATCAAGAAGCTTACCCCTTGACCTAAGATATCGGAAATAAGTTAATAATAATAAGCATATGCATGAAAAGACAAAAGTAAAACTTATGGAAAAGCCAGGATAACGGGATGAATCACCACCAGGTCGAATATAATACATAATAAAAAAAACGATGTTAAACCCAGGGTCGGAGAGTAAGGGAGATCCCGGCCGTCTTTGTATCCCCGCAGAGCGGGATAGGAGTGTGTATACGCTCGGGGAAACACCTCCACTGGAGTCAAGCACCACGATGGGAAACGACAGACCTTAGGTTACATACAGAATCATAACTGTGAAATAGTAAGGGACAAATGTTAACTTAAAACTTTTTAACCATTTCTTTGTGCGCCGGGTCGGAGAGAGCGTTGCCCCTCCCTCCAGGTGGTGCGAACAAAGACGCCTATGAGACATTTGTAACGTCTGTGTTTTGGGTTCATGAAGAAGGCCAGACAGAGAGACGACCTCGAGGCAATTTGTAACATCTGATTGTTTGCTCGTGGGTTTATGGAGGGAGTGTGACAACGGAATATATCGTGGGTGATGCACACAAGGACATACGGACGTACGGACACACACATGGACACACCTGCCTACGGACAGATCCTGACACAGCAAAAATCGGAAGAAGTCCCGCCTTGTGGGCGGGATCCAGGGGGATTTTTCGGCATAAAGGAACGGATCCTGAGCATTGGAAACCAGTGCGACGGGAGGGTCGACTCAGGAGTGCGACGGGAGGGTCGACTCAGGAACGAGTGCGACCAGAGTGGGTCCACTCAGGAGTGCGACCAGCGGGTCCACTCAGGAGTGCGACCAGAGGGTCGACTCAGGAGCGAGGGCGACCAGCGGGTCGACCCAGGAGCGAGCTCGACCGGGAGGGTCGACTCAGGAGCGAGCTGCGACCAGCGGGTCGGCTCGACTCATCTTCAGCTCGTCAACCTCTGCCGAGCCGGAGGCCTCTGCTGCCGCCGGAGTGGTGAGCGTCGCGGTTTGGCGACGATCCAGAGCTGCACGCTACGAGCGAGTTGTGGGCGCCACCTACCGACCGGGTTCCGAACTGCGACAGCGTATCAACAGCCATCCGACAGGGGAGCGACTGATACGTATGACGCGCACCGCCCCCTCACCACACGACCACCAGGCGTCTGTTTGACATAAAGAATCGACTCCGAACACTGACTATTCAAGACAATTACCACTCAAACACACTCGAACCCATAAGCCATCCGTGGCTGGGAAGGCATCACAACGAGACCGAGTGATGGCCATCCGTCGTTTATAAGAGTATTCGTAATTTTATCTTTAATATTTAGTGGGCTGTACTCTTAATCGCATAAATTCCCAACAGATCCATCAATACGAACTGATTCTTGGCACCTCCTTCCGCCAAGCCACGCTCACGTGGGGAGTGGTGGCCCACCGGATCCTTATCAGGTGATCTGGTCCCCAATTAGTAAACTTGGTATAAGATAACGATCTTCGGAAAGGAGCACCGTCGCAGGCCCTTACTCCGAGCCGTTCTGTGGTCAGATAACCTGCCGATGTATCTGTTGAGATTGGTGCCTTTAAGAATAATAACTGTTTTGATTGTGTTTTTTTTATCGCCGTATAATCTTTCAAGTATCTTTCAGTCATAATCGCCGCACGCACTCGCATCCTCTACCGAATATTCAACTGTCCCGTGATCCAAGGTGTTAACAACGTGATAAGGGTTGCGTATGATCAATAAGGAGTGCGGTACTGCGTGAACAATATTGAGTATAATCATTCATTAACGTTAAGGTTTTCTTAGCATAGTATTTGCATATTTTAACGACTCTCTCTCTCACTAACAACCATCGCGTTATGAACAATATTGAGTATAATCATTCACTAACGTTAAGGTTTTCTTAGCATAGTATTTGCATATTTTAACGACTCTCTCTCTCACTAACAACCATCGCGTTATGCGGGATCCATGTGCCGTTGTCAAAGTGAAATCAGACAATCGTTGATGATACTGTATTGATGCCGTGTTGACGTTCCGGGATTGAGAGTTCGCATACTATATCATAGTTAAGGTTGAATTAGTAATAAATTGATCAATACAGAAGTGGTTGTGTGATTCTTTCCTGAAATCTATGCATAAGATCTGCTTCTGCGTTGAGATCTGAACTTGGTGACCTTAATAAACACACTAATACATACTCAGTAAATGTTAAAGCGATAACGGGGTGAACCGGGGACCTAAAGAAATAACCACGAGTACACACTCTGGGAATGTTAAAGCGAGAATGAGACGAACCTAGACAACGATGCCGAGTTAATCTAAGTTAATCTTGCATACTTATACCACACCTGCATAACTGCATACGATTAATTGCCTTATTCCGATCGATAACCCACCCTCGTCACCGAGGCGGGGTCTGGTTATCATAACGACTTGTATTATCATAATTACACCCACTCGCATAATTAATACGATTACCTCTCGAATTGGCATAATTAAAATGTGCGTAATTACATAAATTAACATATTTCCGGATAATTACACATTTGGCCAGATTTCATTTAATAATTATTATTTTCACTGAATATTCATAACCCACATATACAACATAATAATTTCACCCACGCACGCATACAACATAACAAATTTCATAACCCAACATATACAACATAATGGGGGCTCGTCCGGGATTTCTCGCAGACAGTTTATGCATGAATTCAGGAACGAATCACTGTTGTGTTAATCAAAGTGTTGTGAACTAACGTTGCCTTGTGATTGTAAACGGGGGTATACAAACAAAACGCGCTCTGAAGGGAAATACCAGAGTAGCAGAGTATAACAAAGACAGCTGGGCTGAGATTATTTGCTCGAGTTGAACTGACGCATCCTGTGATACAATTGTTTATATGTGCTCTGAAGGGGAATTCTAGAGTAACTCACGACGCACATGAGATGTTAGAATTAAGATACACTCTTAAGTCTATTAACCACACTACATAATAGAGATGGCACAGGATCCACAACATTCTGAGTTTGACACACCAACGCATAACACTGATACAGAGTGGACCTCTGAGGAGGAGATGGAATCTATGGAAAAACAATATCGGGAATTTGTGTTAAAACGTACTGGACGGACTGCTAGCCAGCAGACGGAGCAGAGAGATATATGGGAGGGGAGCCATACAGAAGATGTTAAGGCCCATAGAAGGAAACTACTTAAGGACGTGATGAAATGTGGAAAAGCCAAACGTGACGTAAAAATTGCAGAAATAGCGAGGGTAGACTCGTATCTCCTCGCACAGACAGACAGAGAAAGATTATGGAATGAGGAAAAATTTGAAAGGGAGAGACAAGAGAAACTGTCCTTAATGGTGCAGGTAGAGCGTCTGCACGCCCTCGTGAGAGAGAAAGAATCCGCACTAAATGCACCAGTGAAACACCCAGACGTTGATACACAGAACACATACGGGAGTAACAATTTACCACACTCCGAGCCACGTGGACGTAGCCCAGGGCCAGATCCCACAATGAGTATGGCTACTATGCAAAGCAATTTTGATAAAGTAACACCCTCGCAAATCGAGGAGAGAGAAGAGGAAATAATAATACAAACGGGAAAACATGAGGCCGACCACCCCAACGTTAGAGAGAGACAAATAATTAACCCTAAGTCATCAGGATATACTGTAATGATAGAGCGGAAAAGGGCGGAGCTGGTGCAAGACGGGAAACATGACATAAACAGCACACCAGGCAGACGCACGCTACGCAAGTATGACCGACATGATGCAGATGACAGAGACAGCTCACCAGAGAGACGCACATCACACAAGCATGAGCCATGGGATAAGCAGAAATCACCGAGCCAAGTTGACCCACGTAACAGGTGCAAAAGGCACTACAAAAGTTATGTTAAGCAGAGCCACCGTGATGGTGACGGCTCATCTGACACTGACTCCTCTGACGATGACCAACACGACATGGGTAACAGAGGGAGCTCACCAGAGGGACGCATGACATGTAAATATCACCCATGCAAAACCACCCGCACCACAGATGACAGAGACAGGAATCCCGATAACCATGAAGCACGAGACAAACATAAATACAACACCTCACCTAGCAGGCACCACACACGTAGTAGGCAGCATGAAGGTCAAGGACAAAAACACTCACCACATAGACACCGCTCAAGGAGATCACGCACACCAACCCACAAGCACGAATCACAAGACCCACATAAGGAAAACAAGAGACACAAGCAACGGGACAGATACGAATCCTCGGACAGAGGGAGATCACGACACAGACACGGGACACATGACAACAGTGATAGTGGAGACAGGGGTAGCTCAAGGGAGCACTCCTCAGGAACCAACACCACTGATGACGAACAACACACTTTTAACAGTAAAACCCTTAAGTTGATGGACAAGGCTCTAGTCAGAATTCTCGATTTTGACCCCCACAATAAGACTATGGATATCCACACACATATCGCGACAGTGGAAGAGGAGGCAATGATTAGAGGGCTGAGGAGACGGGATGAAAAAGCGAGTTTGTTGAAACGGACCTTACATAAAGAATCTATTCCATGGGTAAAGTCACTACCACACAAGGTTAGAAATGATTTTAAACAATTGAGCCGAGCAGTAGTTAAGAGATTTGGGGAATACTCCACACTATCCGAAGGATTGAACGCGGCAAAGTTGATGACCCAGCGTGTAGACGAAGACCCACGAGATTATCTCCTACGCCTTAAGAAAGCATATTACGCAGGGGACGTGGACAATGCCCAGGGAGATAAGACAGTCTTAAAAGTGATGTTCTTCCAATCATTGAGACCTGAAATAGTGAGAATAGTAGGAATGATGTTGGACCCCGAGACTGCCTCCCTACGCCAGATTGAAAGCAAGGCCCACACGGCCTGGGTGAACGGACGGACAACCACTGGCATAGCCAAAACCCACATCGTCACCAGAAATAAAGAATGCCTCGATCTGGAGGGAAGTGAATCTCCAAGGAATAATATTAGTGCCACACGGGGTGGACATGAATTCCCCCAGGAGAGGGCGCCTAACCCAATAGAATCAACACCCGTCCACAACACGCTGAATAACGTTCCACGTGGGGGGAGGAACGAGGCCAGAGGAACCTGGCACCCACAGCCGCCACCACCATGGAATGCAGAAGAGGGCGGAGGCTGGAATTATGGAGGAGGAAGAGCGAGTGACGGGCCATACCTACCCCGCGGAGGCCGACGCCCACCAAACCAGTCACCATATCGTCCCCCACTGCCGCCTCCACTAGCAATGGAGCATAGACCACCGTTAGCTAACAGGAATCGATATGCTCACCACATTAGGATGGAAAAAGAGCTCCTAGGGAGTATGAAGACTCCCATGCAAGTAGCGAAGGGAAGAATACCAACTATACCCACACAGGAGGAGGACACACCCAGCGCAAAGGTAGCCCAAGTGAACGTAGGGAAGACAAGAAGCCTCGAAGCAATCACCGAAGTGGTACCAGAGGGAAAAGGGTACCATCTGGGGGAATTGATTCCCGTAGGACCAGTCGGACGGGTCCACGTGGAAGTAATACTGCAAGACACCCTGACCAGCCAGGGCCTTTGTGATACTGGAGCAGAAATATCCATGATATCCAGAGAATTATTTGACGAACTCCAGACTGCCCTCCAGAGGAAGAATGAAACACTACAAATTATGCCAAGTAAACTTACCTACTCAGGATGTGAAGGGACCCACATGCGACCATTGGGCAAAGTTATGACGAAGTTGACGTTCAACAAAATCAACATGAACCATCCCCTATATGTCGTACAATACCCAGGAAAAGAACTGATTATTGGGATCGAACTACTGAATCGCCTGAAACCCATTATGAACCTTGAATCCCGACGAATTTGGGCACAGTCAATGCCGGAGCAACAAAGGGACTCAGAAGATGAAGACGTTATGAGAGACTCCACGGGAATCCAAGTGATAACACAAGAGCTCGACGACCTATCAACGACAATCAGGAACGAAGACGAGCTCCCCGCAGGAATTCGAATCACTCAGCTAATGACTAACAGACTGAGAGAAGACCGAAAGGAAGCCGACTTAGAGTCAGTATCACCAAATGACCAGTCCCCTCATGGAGTATATACCGCCCCCTGGAGGCCAAACCGACGAACTGCAAACTGATGAAGGAGAACACAAGGGCAAGAGCGTATTACCCTCGGATGAAGCCAAGGCAACTCAACCGATAGTAACGCAAAAGGAACTTTCAACCGAGCCGCCCGAAACCACGAAGGCCCTAGATCCAAACCAAGAGAAAAGAGTCCTTACAATAGAAGAACAAATAGAACAACAAATTGAAGCAGCAGACGCCCTAGAGAGCGACACTCAACGAGACGAGCTACGACAACTGCTCCAAAAATACAACTCCCTGTTCTCCAAAGACTCCTATGATTGTGGCAAAACCGACCTACATGTGGTATCCATTCCCACACTGGAGGGAGCACCAGCGGTATACGTGAAACAATACAAGATTCCACTGGCCGCCTATGAATCGATCCAAGAAACCCTAGAGAACCTACTCAAAAAGAACATAATCCGGGAATGCAACTCGACCTACAACTCACCCATTTGGCCAGTACTAAAACCCACGGGAAAATGGAGACTCACGATTGACTACCGACAACTCAATAAAACAGTTCCCCTATCTCGATGGCCAATGGCAGAAATCGACCACGGTCTCAACCAAATAAAAGGCGCAAAGGTACTCACCACAATGGACCTAGCAAATGGCTTCTGGACCATGCCAGTAAAAGAAACCGATCAATACAAGTTGGCCTTCACCTTCGACGGAATACAGTATACTTGGAATCGCTGCCCGTTCGGATACTCGAACTCACCCGCAGACTTCAACATATTCCTCCACAAGGCGATGGGCGACGCAAAAGAGCGAGGCACCATCGTCTACGTCGACGACATACTAGTCAAGGACTCCTCATGGGAAGAACACCTCGAGAGCCTCCAGCATACCCTCGAGCAGTTAAAGGAAGCAGGCGCAAAGATTTCAATACAAAAAGGACAATGGGCACGCAAAAGGGTGGACTACCTCGGGCTCCAGGTCGGCACTGAGGGAATGTTACCCCAAACCAAAAGACTTGAAGCCCTCCTCGCACTCAAATCGCCCACCACAGTCACGACCCTTCGGAGCTTCTTAGGGATTTGCAACTACCTTCGACAGTTCGTGGACGACTACGCAGGAATCGTTCGACCCTTAGTTAAACTACTGCAAAAAGACGAACCATGGGAGTGGGGACAGGAACAGGAAGCCGCAGAAAAAGAATTAAAACGACAGATCACAGAGGCATCCTGCCTAGCATACCCAGAGAAAGGGAAAGAATACTACCTGGAGACCGCATACTCAGATCATAGTATCAGCTCGGTACTGTACCAGAGACAGGAAGCAGAGAAACGAGTTATTGCCTATGCCAGCAAAGCCCTCCGGGGAGTGGAGATGAAGTTCTCCGAGTGTGAGAAGGCGATATTTGGAAACATCTGGGCCATACAACATTTTCGGAACTTGTTGAACGGAGAGAGGATCATCCTGGAAACGAATCATGAATCCTTGGCATACCTCAACAGTAAGAAGATTCGAGAGGGCCGCGTAACCAGCAGCCGAATAGCCAGCTGGGCACTGACACTCCAAGGCCTACCAATCACAGTGAAATACGCAAAAAACAAGAAAAGTCCAATGGCCCAAGGTCTTGCCGATTTACATGATTGTACCTTTGACAGCATAGAAGCAGAGGACGAAAAGATACCTCCGGAGGACAACAGGTACCTGCCCTTCAGGAAGGAGACATGCGCCGACCTACCAGTGGTATACATCGATGGATGCTCCAAGATGAAGGAGAACAAGCTTCACGCTGGGTCAGGAGTCATTTGGGAAACTGGCCCACTCGCAGGGATTCAAGAGGGATTTCAGCTGGGACCCAAGTCAAACCAGTATGCAGAGTTGGTCGGGGTACACATCGCTGTCCAGATGGCATCCGATAACCAAATACGGACCATGGTGGTGTGCACTGATTCCAACTACGTACAGCACAGCTTCCTGCACCACCTACCCATATGGAAAAAAAACGAGATGAAGAACCATAGGAATAAACCAATTCGCCATCGAGAACTATTCGAGGCCATAGATAAGATGGTTCAGAACAAGGATATGAAGATATTTTGGAAGAAAGTCAAAGGGCACTCCAAGATACCTGGTCAAGAGAAAACTGGGAACGACCAAGCAGATGCCATAGCAAAAGTGGGAAGCCTGGAAGGCACCCCGTGGAAGCTAGAAGACCAAACCGACAGAGACGGACAACAAGAGTCAACGAACCAAGACATCGCCGTGATAAGACTGGTCACAAGAAGTGGGAAGAACCCGGCAGAAGCTGGAACCAGAGCCCAATTGAACAGTGCCCAGCCATCCGAAGACCTGATCAGAATGCAACAAGAGAACGAAACACTAAAGACACTCGCCGATCATATCCGAGATCCAGCAGGAAAACCAATCACTACTGACAACTTGAATGACAACAAAGAGCTCGAGATCATGCATAGCCAAATCAAAAGGTTCTCAATGCGAAAAGGGCTACTGGTATACACAAACGAAAAAGACGGTCGACCTAGATGGGTAGTCCCCTCTCAATATCGAGAAATAATGTTACAACACGCCCACAATGAACCGTGCAGCGGCCACCGATGCGAGGTGAATACGGGACAGATGCTGCGACAGGTGGCCTACTGGCCAAAAATGGGGGAAGACATACACAAACATGTGTCCAACTGTCTCGTGTGTTGTAAGTACCAGCTGTTGTATATGTTGGGTTATGAAAATTTGTTATGTTGTATGCGTGCGTGGGTGAAATTATTATGTTGTATGTGTGGGTTATGAATATTCAGTGAAAATAATAATTATTAAATGAAATTTGGCCAAATGTATAATTATCCGGAAATATGTTAATTATGTAATTACGCACATTTTAATTATGCCAATTCGAGAGGTAATCGTATTAATTATGCGAGTGGGTGTAATTATGATAATGCAAGTCGTTATGATAACCAGACCCCGCCTCGGTGGCGAGGGTGGGTTATTGATCGGAATAAGGCAATTAATCGTATGCAGTTATGCAGGTGTGGTGTAAGTATGCAAGATTAACTTAGATTAACTCGGCATCGTTGTCTAGGTTCGTCTCATTCTCGCTTTAACATTCCCAGAGTGTGTATTCGTGGTTATATTTAGGTCCCCGGGTCACCCCGTTATCGCTTTAACATTTACTGAGTATGTATTAGTGTGTTTATTAAGGTCACCAAGTTCAAATCTCAACGCAGAAGCAGATCTTATGCATAGATTTCAGGAAAGAATCACACAACCACTTCTGTATTGATCAATTTATTACTAATTCAACCTTAACTATGATATAGTATGCGAACTCTCAATCCCGGAACGTCAATACGGCATCAATACAGTATCATCAACGATTGTCTGATTTCACTTTGACAACGGCACATGGATCCCGCATAACGCGATGGTTGTTAGTGAGAGAGAGAGTCGTTAAAACATGCAAATACTATGCTAAGAAAACCTTAACGTTAATGAATGATTATACTCAATATTGTTCACGCAGTACCGCACTCCTTATTGATCATACGCAACCCTTATCACGTTGTTCACACCTTGGGTCACGGGACAGTTGAATATTCTGTAGAGGATGCGAGTACGTGCGGCGATTATGACTGAAAGATACTTGAAAGATTATACGGCGATAAAAAAAAAAACACAATCAAAACAGTTATTATTCTTAAAGGCACCAATCTCAACAGATACATCGGCAGGTTACCACAGAACGGCTCGGAGTAAGGGCCTGCGACGGTGCTCCTTTTCCGAAGATCGTTATCTTATACCAAGTTTACTAATTGGGGACCAGATCACCTGATAAGGATCCGGTGGGCCACCACTCCCCACGTGAGCGTGGCTCGGCGGAAGGAGGTGCCAAGAATCAGTTCGTATTGATGGATCTGTTGGGAATTTATGCGATTAAGAGTACAGCCCACTAAATATTAAAGATAAAAATTACGAATACTCTTATAAACGACGGATGGCCATCACTCGGTCTCGTTGTGATGCTTCCAACCACGGATGGCTTATGGGTTCGAGTGTTTTTGAGTGGTAAGAGTTGTCTTGAATAGTCAGTGTTCGGAGTCGATTCTTTAGGTCAAACAGACGCCTGGTGGTCGTGTGGTGAGGGGGCGGTGCGCGTCATACGTATCAGTCGATCCCCTGTCACCGTGGCGAACTGGTTTGGATGGCTGTTGATACGCTGTCGCAGTTCGGAACCCGGTCGGTAGGTGGCGCCCACAACCCGCTCGCAGCTCGCAGCTCTGGGTCGTCGCCAAACTGCGATGCTCACCACTCACTCGCTCGTAGCGTGCAGCGCTGGATCGTCGCCAAACTGCGATGCTCACCACTCCGGCGGCAGCAGAGACCTCCGGCTCGGCAGAGGTTGACGAGCTGAAGATGAGTCGAGCCGACCCGCTGGTCGCAGCTCGCTCCTGAGTCGACCCTCCCGGTCGAGCTCGCTCCTGGGTCGACCCGCTGGTCGCCCTCGCTCCTGAGTCGACCCTCTGGTCGCACTCCTGAGTGGACCCGCTGGTCGCACTCCTGAGTCGACCCTCCCGGTCGAGCTTCTGAGTGGACCCTCCCGTCGCACTCCTCCTGAGCCGACTCTCCCGGTCGCGCTCCTGAGTGGACCCTCTCGTCGCACTGGTTTCCAATGCTCAGGATCCGTTCCTTTATGCCGAAAAATCCCCCTGGATCCCGCCCACAAGGCGGGGCTTCCGATTTTTGCTGTGTCAGGATCTGTCCGTAGGCAGGTGTGTCCATGTGTGTGTCCGTACGTCCGTGTGTCCTTGTGTGCATCACTGACGGTATATTCCGTTGTCACACTCCCTCCATAAAACCCACGAGCAAACAATCAGATGTTACAAATTGCCTCGAAGTCGTCTCTCTGTCTGGGTGCAATATTATCTCTTGTCTGGCCTTCTTCATGAACCCAAAACACAGACGTTACAAATCGTCTCATAGGCGTCTTTGTTCGTGTTGCACAACCTGGAGGGAGGGCAACACTCTCTCCGACCCGGCGCACAAAGAAATGGTTAAAAAGTTTTAAGTTAACATTTGTCCCTTACTATTTCACAGTTATGATTCTGTATGTAACCTAAGGTCTGTCGTTTCCCATCGTGGTGCTTGACTCCAGTGGAGGTGTTTCCCCGAGCGTATACACACTCCTATTCCCGCGCTGCGGGGATACAAAGACGGCCGGGATCTCCCTTTCTCTCCGACCCTGGGTTTAACATCGTTTTTTTTTTATTATGTATTTATATTCGACCTGGTGGTGATTCATCCCGTTATCTTGGCTTTTCCATAAGTTTTACTTTTGTCTTTTCATGCATATACTTATTACTATTAATTTATTTCCGATATCTTAGGTTAAGGGGTAAGTTTCTTGATCCTAGGAATTCGTATTCCTTGGTGCCTGCATGGTTATATAAGCGGAATATAGTTTACGGTGAATAGCGTTAACATTGATGTTATGTGCGATATTATGTATTGTGATGTCTTTAACTTAACTTGTTTGTCAGAGCTTTACTGACACGAAGTTGCATTTCATAGCCCGCAGTCTTTGCCCCACCCTATCTCTGCTCGCCGTTGTTGTTGCCGTCCAGCTGAGCCGTTAACTCAAGGCCTCATTAATTTCCGTCCCTCCTGAGTAGGTGAGGGCGGTTGAACCTTGGAGTCAGTTCTGGTTTTTGTCTGCCTGCTTCTTCTTGTGTCCCCTGACCCCGGGAGTTATTATTCTACTTTATGGCCTGTCGAAGCCCCACTCGCTGTTGCTGGGCTGGTGTTGTTCCCGGCTTTTTGCTTACGTTTGCAGTTCGCCGTGCTCTTAATTTCCTTCCCTCGTCAACCTTATATCGACTATTCGCTCCTGTCTGGGTGCGATTCAATTTTGACTTAGGAAGGTTCTGATTGTCATATGCTTCGGGTCGAGTTGTATAGAAAGTATTAAGGTATGGAAATAACATTTCATATTGACTTAATAATGGTGATGGTTCAGTAGGCGTAACTTGTGGCCTGGTTTAATTGGAGTGGGTGTGAATATCAATAACTTTAGCCTACCCTGTTGTTAAATTCCGACTTTAACGTTACTTTAATAGCAATACAGAATAATTGAGCTTTTTGTCTTAACTAGGCGAATGCGAACTTCTGGTGACCCCCGCAGACTTGTTATTCAGCTGGGTCTTGCCCGCCTTGAGAGATATACAACACTCTTTTAAATCAGCTCTCTCCCCTGCCAACCTTCTGCTCTGGGAGTGTTATTCTTAATTTCAGGTCCAAGGCCCCCTCACATTCAGACGCGCAGGGTTGTTTACATCAGCTCCCCCCCCCTGTGCACGTGTTCTAACTAGCTCGGAATCCCTGAACACACAATCAGTGATGATTCCTGGCTTTCTGTGGTTGTGATTTAGACAAAGG
Source organism: Lethenteron reissneri (assembly GCF_015708825.2). Classification (NCBI taxonomy): domain Eukaryota; kingdom Metazoa; phylum Chordata; class Hyperoartia; order Petromyzontiformes; family Petromyzontidae; genus Lethenteron; species Lethenteron reissneri. The sequence goes on along the minus strand of NC_083831.1, from coordinate 210,896 downwards.
CGCCTCTGTTTTCTTCCATTGCCTTTGAGTCGACACTGCCCTATTATTTGCCCATGTGCTGAGGTCATAGAATTCGTTTTGACTTCAGTAATATTAACATTCAGTATTGGATTAGCAAATGGGCAATGGTTCATTGATGTAGCTCGCAGCCTGGTCTCCAATTTGAGCGAGCGCGAGGATCGATAATTTAGCCTACTCTGTTGTTGAATTTCGAATTTTGACGTTACTTTAAAACCATGCAGGATAGTTGGGCTTTTTGCCTTAACTATGTCTGGCTGACACTCCCACTGTCTCTGCCCCTTGCACGGGTGACATGTGCCCGTTCATCAGGCCTTATCTTCCTTGAAGCAAGGTTGCAAATTCTGCCATCCTAGCCCTCCTCCGGTTCATTACTTAACAACACCTGGTGTTTTGCAGTTTGCTGCGCTTGGTGTGTTTCAATCATTAAAAAAAACAAGTAAAAAGATAATATATAAAAATCATCACATATTATTAATCTCAATTATGGAAGAAGGGTTAGGATACAACACAGCCAACGACCTCACAGCATAGGGCACCCCTACAGAGGAGGGGAGCAGATTATCCTTGGTCCAACCTACAAATCGACTGGATAGGACCTGTCAACCGATCAACCAAAGGGAACAAGTACATGCTAACTGTGACCTGTGCATTCTCTAAATGGACAGAGTGTTTACCAGCACCCAACAACACCGCGGAAACAACCGCTATACTACTGATTAACCAAATATTCAGTAGATGGGGCCTACCGTCAACGATCGATTCAGACAAAGGAAGCCACTTCACAGCCGAGGTCATCACAGAAGTGTGGAAGATGTTGGGAGTAAAAAGACAATTACATGTCGCATACCATCCACAATCCTCAGGACAGGTGGAAAGAGCCAACAGGACCATCGTGAGCCTCCTAAAGAAATATGTGTCTACCACGGGCCGCGACTGGGATACGAAACTACCCCTAGTCTTGATGGCCATGCGAGCCACACCCAACCGAGCTACAGGCAGGACACCCTTCGAGATCATGACAGGGAGGCTAATGACCCTCCCAGTACACCTGTTATATGTCCCAGCGGAGGACGAGACCCCGACGGCAATGACGCCAACTGAATACCTGACGGGACTCAATAGTCACCTACAGAGCACATTCGCTATGGTCAGGGACCAGTTGCAAGTAGAGGCTCAGGGGAGCAAAGCATACTATGACCAAAAAGCCAGCCACGCAGAATACCAGCTAGGAGACCAGGTGTGGTACCTCAATTACGAGAAAAGGAAACAGAAGTGCAGGAAATTCCTGCCTTCCTGGACAGGACCACACGAGGTTGTTGACAAAATGTCCCCAGTCGTATATCAGCTAAAAATCACAAAGACAGGAAGAGAGCAGCAATACAAGTGGGTGCACATCAACCAAATCAAACCGTACCCTGTGCTGGTGGAGCGAGATGAGGAATAAAGGTGGAAAAAGGGGGGGGGGAACTAAACTAATGGGCTTATCACACTACAATAATATGTAACATGTTTTCCAGGGAATGGCAGCCCTCCTGCTCACGCTCCTGCTAACGTACCTTGCCAAGCTAGAAGGGAGCCAAGGCCTGATGATGCCACCCAAGAGTAACCGTAGAAACTATCTTTTTAACGATATCTCCTATAACATGTAGTCAATAGAATAATTTTTCCCTCCCTTATCGTTTTACCTTCCTTTAGAATATTTTTTCTCTCTCTTGTCACATATAACCTGTTAAGTTGTGACACGTACGCGCGCGTTGTAAGGAATAGCAGCAAAACTTGAGGACAATCGATGGTTCATGATGGAAGAAGGGTATACATTTTTTTTAAAAATAACCCGTGGCCATTTGACCACTGGTCATTTTTAAAAGGGCGGAATGTTGTATCCTAACCCTTCTTCCATAATTGAGGTTAATAATATTTGATGATTTTTATATATTATCTTTTTACTTGTTTTTTTTAATGAGTGAAACACACCAAAGCGCACCAAACTGCAAAACACCAGGTGTTGTTAAGTAATGAACGAGAGGAGGGCTAGGATGACAGAATTTGCAACCTTGCTTCAAGGCAAAGGCAGTGAAAGGAAGCAGAGGCGCCTTTGTCTAAGTCATAACCACAGAAAGCAGGAATCATCACTGATTGTGTGTTTAGGGATTCCGAGCTAATTAGAACACGTGCACACAGAAAGGGAGGTAGAAGCACGCCTTGTTCTCCTGCAGCTGAAGAAACAAAGATAAACCCAAAAAGGCCTTGGACCTGAAATTAAGAATAACACTCCCAGAGCAGAAGGTTGGACAGGGGAGAGCTGATTTAAAAGAGTGTTGTATATCTCTCAAGGCGGGCAAGACCCAGCTGAATAACACGGCTGCGGGGGTCACCAGAAGTTCGCATTCGCCTAGTTAAGACAAAAAGCTCAATTATTCTGTATTGCTATTAAAGTAACGTTAAAGTCGGAATTTAACAACAGGGTAGGCTAAAGTTATTGATATTCACACCCACTCCAATTTAACCAGGCCACAAGTTACGCCTACTGAACCATCACCATCATTAAGTCAATATGAAATGTTATTTCCATACTTTAATACTTTCTATACAACTCGACCCGAAGCATATGACAATCAGAACCTTCCTAAGTCAAAATTGAATCGCACCCAGACAGGAGCGAATATATCATATATAAGGTTGAAGAGGGAAGGAAATTAAGAGCACGGCGGCAGACAAAAACCAGAACTGACTCCAAGGTTCAACCGCCCTCACCTCAGGAGTGACGGAAATTAATGAGGCCTTGAACAACGGCCAGCTGGACGGCAACAACAACGGCGAGCAGAGATAGGGTGGGGCAAAGACTGCGGGGCTATGAAATGCAACTTCGTGTCAGTAAAGCTCTGACAAACAAGTTAAGTTAAAGACATCACAATACATAATATCGGACATAACATCAATGTTAACGCTATTCACCGTAAACTATATTCCGCTTATATAACCATGCAGACACCAAGGAATACGAATTCCTAGGATCAAGAAGCTTACCCCTTGACCTAAGATATCGGAAATAAGTTAATAATAATAAGCATATGCATGAAAAGACAAAAGTAAAACTTATGGAAAAGCCAGGATAACGGGATGAATCACCACCAGGTCGAATATAATACATAATAAAAAAAACGATGTTAAACCCAGGGTCGGAGAGTAAGGGAGATCCCGGCCGTCTTTGTATCCCCGCAGAGCGGGATAGGAGTGTGTATACGCTCGGGGAAACACCTCCACTGGAGTCAAGCACCACGATGGGAAACGACAGACCTTAGGTTACATACAGAATCATAACTGTGAAATAGTAAGGGACAAATGTTAACTTAAAACTTTTTAACCATTTCTTTGTGCGCCGGGTCGGAGAGAGCGTTGCCCCTCCCTCCAGGTGGTGCGAACAAAGACGCCTATGAGACATTTGTAACGTCTGTGTTTTGGGTTCATGAAGAAGGCCAGACAGAGAGACGACCTCGAGGCAATTTGTAACATCTGATTGTTTGCTCGTGGGTTTATGGAGGGAGTGTGACAACGGAATATATCGTGGGTGATGCACACAAGGACATACGGACGTACGGACACACACATGGACACACCTGCCTACGGACAGATCCTGACACAGCAAAAATCGGAAGAAGTCCCGCCTTGTGGGCGGGATCCAGGGGGATTTTTCGGCATAAAGGAACGGATCCTGAGCATTGGAAACCAGTGCGACGGGAGGGTCGACTCAGGAGTGCGACGGGAGGGTCGACTCAGGAACGAGTGCGACCAGAGTGGGTCCACTCAGGAGTGCGACCAGCGGGTCCACTCAGGAGTGCGACCAGAGGGTCGACTCAGGAGCGAGGGCGACCAGCGGGTCGACCCAGGAGCGAGCTCGACCGGGAGGGTCGACTCAGGAGCGAGCTGCGACCAGCGGGTCGGCTCGACTCATCTTCAGCTCGTCAACCTCTGCCGAGCCGGAGGCCTCTGCTGCCGCCGGAGTGGTGAGCGTCGCGGTTTGGCGACGATCCAGAGCTGCACGCTACGAGCGAGTTGTGGGCGCCACCTACCGACCGGGTTCCGAACTGCGACAGCGTATCAACAGCCATCCGACAGGGGAGCGACTGATACGTATGACGCGCACCGCCCCCTCACCACACGACCACCAGGCGTCTGTTTGACATAAAGAATCGACTCCGAACACTGACTATTCAAGACAATTACCACTCAAACACACTCGAACCCATAAGCCATCCGTGGCTGGGAAGGCATCACAACGAGACCGAGTGATGGCCATCCGTCGTTTATAAGAGTATTCGTAATTTTATCTTTAATATTTAGTGGGCTGTACTCTTAATCGCATAAATTCCCAACAGATCCATCAATACGAACTGATTCTTGGCACCTCCTTCCGCCAAGCCACGCTCACGTGGGGAGTGGTGGCCCACCGGATCCTTATCAGGTGATCTGGTCCCCAATTAGTAAACTTGGTATAAGATAACGATCTTCGGAAAGGAGCACCGTCGCAGGCCCTTACTCCGAGCCGTTCTGTGGTCAGATAACCTGCCGATGTATCTGTTGAGATTGGTGCCTTTAAGAATAATAACTGTTTTGATTGTGTTTTTTTTATCGCCGTATAATCTTTCAAGTATCTTTCAGTCATAATCGCCGCACGCACTCGCATCCTCTACCGAATATTCAACTGTCCCGTGATCCAAGGTGTTAACAACGTGATAAGGGTTGCGTATGATCAATAAGGAGTGCGGTACTGCGTGAACAATATTGAGTATAATCATTCATTAACGTTAAGGTTTTCTTAGCATAGTATTTGCATATTTTAACGACTCTCTCTCTCACTAACAACCATCGCGTTATGAACAATATTGAGTATAATCATTCACTAACGTTAAGGTTTTCTTAGCATAGTATTTGCATATTTTAACGACTCTCTCTCTCACTAACAACCATCGCGTTATGCGGGATCCATGTGCCGTTGTCAAAGTGAAATCAGACAATCGTTGATGATACTGTATTGATGCCGTGTTGACGTTCCGGGATTGAGAGTTCGCATACTATATCATAGTTAAGGTTGAATTAGTAATAAATTGATCAATACAGAAGTGGTTGTGTGATTCTTTCCTGAAATCTATGCATAAGATCTGCTTCTGCGTTGAGATCTGAACTTGGTGACCTTAATAAACACACTAATACATACTCAGTAAATGTTAAAGCGATAACGGGGTGAACCGGGGACCTAAAGAAATAACCACGAGTACACACTCTGGGAATGTTAAAGCGAGAATGAGACGAACCTAGACAACGATGCCGAGTTAATCTAAGTTAATCTTGCATACTTATACCACACCTGCATAACTGCATACGATTAATTGCCTTATTCCGATCGATAACCCACCCTCGTCACCGAGGCGGGGTCTGGTTATCATAACGACTTGTATTATCATAATTACACCCACTCGCATAATTAATACGATTACCTCTCGAATTGGCATAATTAAAATGTGCGTAATTACATAAATTAACATATTTCCGGATAATTACACATTTGGCCAGATTTCATTTAATAATTATTATTTTCACTGAATATTCATAACCCACATATACAACATAATAATTTCACCCACGCACGCATACAACATAACAAATTTCATAACCCAACATATACAACATAATGGGGGCTCGTCCGGGATTTCTCGCAGACAGTTTATGCATGAATTCAGGAACGAATCACTGTTGTGTTAATCAAAGTGTTGTGAACTAACGTTGCCTTGTGATTGTAAACGGGGGTATACAAACAAAACGCGCTCTGAAGGGAAATACCAGAGTAGCAGAGTATAACAAAGACAGCTGGGCTGAGATTATTTGCTCGAGTTGAACTGACGCATCCTGTGATACAATTGTTTATATGTGCTCTGAAGGGGAATTCTAGAGTAACTCACGACGCACATGAGATGTTAGAATTAAGATACACTCTTAAGTCTATTAACCACACTACATAATAGAGATGGCACAGGATCCACAACATTCTGAGTTTGACACACCAACGCATAACACTGATACAGAGTGGACCTCTGAGGAGGAGATGGAATCTATGGAAAAACAATATCGGGAATTTGTGTTAAAACGTACTGGACGGACTGCTAGCCAGCAGACGGAGCAGAGAGATATATGGGAGGGGAGCCATACAGAAGATGTTAAGGCCCATAGAAGGAAACTACTTAAGGACGTGATGAAATGTGGAAAAGCCAAACGTGACGTAAAAATTGCAGAAATAGCGAGGGTAGACTCGTATCTCCTCGCACAGACAGACAGAGAAAGATTATGGAATGAGGAAAAATTTGAAAGGGAGAGACAAGAGAAACTGTCCTTAATGGTGCAGGTAGAGCGTCTGCACGCCCTCGTGAGAGAGAAAGAATCCGCACTAAATGCACCAGTGAAACACCCAGACGTTGATACACAGAACACATACGGGAGTAACAATTTACCACACTCCGAGCCACGTGGACGTAGCCCAGGGCCAGATCCCACAATGAGTATGGCTACTATGCAAAGCAATTTTGATAAAGTAACACCCTCGCAAATCGAGGAGAGAGAAGAGGAAATAATAATACAAACGGGAAAACATGAGGCCGACCACCCCAACGTTAGAGAGAGACAAATAATTAACCCTAAGTCATCAGGATATACTGTAATGATAGAGCGGAAAAGGGCGGAGCTGGTGCAAGACGGGAAACATGACATAAACAGCACACCAGGCAGACGCACGCTACGCAAGTATGACCGACATGATGCAGATGACAGAGACAGCTCACCAGAGAGACGCACATCACACAAGCATGAGCCATGGGATAAGCAGAAATCACCGAGCCAAGTTGACCCACGTAACAGGTGCAAAAGGCACTACAAAAGTTATGTTAAGCAGAGCCACCGTGATGGTGACGGCTCATCTGACACTGACTCCTCTGACGATGACCAACACGACATGGGTAACAGAGGGAGCTCACCAGAGGGACGCATGACATGTAAATATCACCCATGCAAAACCACCCGCACCACAGATGACAGAGACAGGAATCCCGATAACCATGAAGCACGAGACAAACATAAATACAACACCTCACCTAGCAGGCACCACACACGTAGTAGGCAGCATGAAGGTCAAGGACAAAAACACTCACCACATAGACACCGCTCAAGGAGATCACGCACACCAACCCACAAGCACGAATCACAAGACCCACATAAGGAAAACAAGAGACACAAGCAACGGGACAGATACGAATCCTCGGACAGAGGGAGATCACGACACAGACACGGGACACATGACAACAGTGATAGTGGAGACAGGGGTAGCTCAAGGGAGCACTCCTCAGGAACCAACACCACTGATGACGAACAACACACTTTTAACAGTAAAACCCTTAAGTTGATGGACAAGGCTCTAGTCAGAATTCTCGATTTTGACCCCCACAATAAGACTATGGATATCCACACACATATCGCGACAGTGGAAGAGGAGGCAATGATTAGAGGGCTGAGGAGACGGGATGAAAAAGCGAGTTTGTTGAAACGGACCTTACATAAAGAATCTATTCCATGGGTAAAGTCACTACCACACAAGGTTAGAAATGATTTTAAACAATTGAGCCGAGCAGTAGTTAAGAGATTTGGGGAATACTCCACACTATCCGAAGGATTGAACGCGGCAAAGTTGATGACCCAGCGTGTAGACGAAGACCCACGAGATTATCTCCTACGCCTTAAGAAAGCATATTACGCAGGGGACGTGGACAATGCCCAGGGAGATAAGACAGTCTTAAAAGTGATGTTCTTCCAATCATTGAGACCTGAAATAGTGAGAATAGTAGGAATGATGTTGGACCCCGAGACTGCCTCCCTACGCCAGATTGAAAGCAAGGCCCACACGGCCTGGGTGAACGGACGGACAACCACTGGCATAGCCAAAACCCACATCGTCACCAGAAATAAAGAATGCCTCGATCTGGAGGGAAGTGAATCTCCAAGGAATAATATTAGTGCCACACGGGGTGGACATGAATTCCCCCAGGAGAGGGCGCCTAACCCAATAGAATCAACACCCGTCCACAACACGCTGAATAACGTTCCACGTGGGGGGAGGAACGAGGCCAGAGGAACCTGGCACCCACAGCCGCCACCACCATGGAATGCAGAAGAGGGCGGAGGCTGGAATTATGGAGGAGGAAGAGCGAGTGACGGGCCATACCTACCCCGCGGAGGCCGACGCCCACCAAACCAGTCACCATATCGTCCCCCACTGCCGCCTCCACTAGCAATGGAGCATAGACCACCGTTAGCTAACAGGAATCGATATGCTCACCACATTAGGATGGAAAAAGAGCTCCTAGGGAGTATGAAGACTCCCATGCAAGTAGCGAAGGGAAGAATACCAACTATACCCACACAGGAGGAGGACACACCCAGCGCAAAGGTAGCCCAAGTGAACGTAGGGAAGACAAGAAGCCTCGAAGCAATCACCGAAGTGGTACCAGAGGGAAAAGGGTACCATCTGGGGGAATTGATTCCCGTAGGACCAGTCGGACGGGTCCACGTGGAAGTAATACTGCAAGACACCCTGACCAGCCAGGGCCTTTGTGATACTGGAGCAGAAATATCCATGATATCCAGAGAATTATTTGACGAACTCCAGACTGCCCTCCAGAGGAAGAATGAAACACTACAAATTATGCCAAGTAAACTTACCTACTCAGGATGTGAAGGGACCCACATGCGACCATTGGGCAAAGTTATGACGAAGTTGACGTTCAACAAAATCAACATGAACCATCCCCTATATGTCGTACAATACCCAGGAAAAGAACTGATTATTGGGATCGAACTACTGAATCGCCTGAAACCCATTATGAACCTTGAATCCCGACGAATTTGGGCACAGTCAATGCCGGAGCAACAAAGGGACTCAGAAGATGAAGACGTTATGAGAGACTCCACGGGAATCCAAGTGATAACACAAGAGCTCGACGACCTATCAACGACAATCAGGAACGAAGACGAGCTCCCCGCAGGAATTCGAATCACTCAGCTAATGACTAACAGACTGAGAGAAGACCGAAAGGAAGCCGACTTAGAGTCAGTATCACCAAATGACCATCCCCTCATGGAGTATATACCGCCCCCTGGAGGCCAAACCGACGAACTGCAAACTGATGAAGGAGAACACAAGGGCAAGAGCGTATTACCCTCGGATGAAGCCAAGGCAACTCAACCGATAGTAACGCAAAAGGAACTTTCAACCGAGCCGCCCGAAACCACGAAGGCCCTAGATCCAAACCAAGAGAAAAGAGTCCTTACAATAGAAGAACAAATAGAACAACAAATTGAAGCAGCAGACGCCCTAGAGAGCGACACTCAACGAGACGAGCTACGACAACTGCTCCAAAAATACAACTCCCTGTTCTCCAAAGACTCCTATGATTGTGGCAAAACCGACCTACATGTGGTATCCATTCCCACACTGGAGGGAGCACCAGCGGTATACGTGAAACAATACAAGATTCCACTGGCCGCCTATGAATCGATCCAAGAAACCCTAGAGAACCTACTCAAAAAGAACATAATCCGGGAATGCAACTCGACCTACAACTCACCCATTTGGCCAGTACTAAAACCCACGGGAAAATGGAGACTCACGATTGACTACCGACAACTCAATAAAACAGTTCCCCTATCTCGATGGCCAATGGCAGAAATCGACCACGGTCTCAACCAAATAAAAGGCGCAAAGGTACTCACCACAATGGACCTAGCAAATGGCTTCTGGACCATGCCAGTAAAAGAAACCGATCAATACAAGTTGGCCTTCACCTTCGACGGAATACAGTATACTTGGAATCGCTGCCCGTTCGGATACTCGAACTCACCCGCAGACTTCAACATATTCCTCCACAAGGCGATGGGCGACGCAAAAGAGCGAGGCACCATCGTCTACGTCGACGACATACTAGTCAAGGACTCCTCATGGGAAGAACACCTCGAGAGCCTCCAGCATACCCTCGAGCAGTTAAAGGAAGCAGGCGCAAAGATTTCAATACAAAAAGGACAATGGGCACGCAAAAGGGTGGACTACCTCGGGCTCCAGGTCGGCACTGAGGGAATGTTACCCCAAACCAAAAGACTTGAAGCCCTCCTCGCACTCAAATCGCCCACCACAGTCACGACCCTTCGGAGCTTCTTAGGGATTTGCAACTACCTTCGACAGTTCGTGGACGACTACGCAGGAATCGTTCGACCCTTAGTTAAACTACTGCAAAAAGACGAACCATGGGAGTGGGGACAGGAACAGGAAGCCGCAGAAAAAGAATTAAAACGACAGATCACAGAGGCATCCTGCCTAGCATACCCAGAGAAAGGGAAAGAATACTACCTGGAGACCGCATACTCAGATCATAGTATCAGCTCGGTACTGTACCAGAGACAGGAAGCAGAGAAACGAGTTATTGCCTATGCCAGCAAAGCCCTCCGGGGAGTGGAGATGAAGTTCTCCGAGTGTGAGAAGGCGATATTTGGAAACATCTGGGCCATACAACATTTTCGGAACTTGTTGAACGGAGAGAGGATCATCCTGGAAACGAATCATGAATCCTTGGCATACCTCAACAGTAAGAAGATTCGAGAGGGCCGCGTAACCAGCAGCCGAATAGCCAGCTGGGCACTGACACTCCAAGGCCTACCAATCACAGTGAAATACGCAAAAAACAAGAAAAGTCCAATGGCCCAAGGTCTTGCCGATTTACATGATTGTACCTTTGACAGCATAGAAGCAGAGGACGAAAAGATACCTCCGGAGGACAACAGGTACCTGCCCTTCAGGAAGGAGACATGCGCCGACCTACCAGTGGTATACATCGATGGATGCTCCAAGATGAAGGAGAACAAGCTTCACGCTGGGTCAGGAGTCATTTGGGAAACTGGCCCACTCGCAGGGATTCAAGAGGGATTTCAGCTGGGACCCAAGTCAAACCAGTATGCAGAGTTGGTCGGGGTACACATCGCTGTCCAGATGGCATCCGATAACCAAATACGGACCATGGTGGTGTGCACTGATTCCAACTACGTACAGCACAGCTTCCTGCACCACCTACCCATATGGAAAAAAAACGAGATGAAGAACCATAGGAATAAACCAATTCGCCATCGAGAACTATTCGAGGCCATAGATAAGATGGTTCAGAACAAGGATATGAAGATATTTTGGAAGAAAGTCAAAGGGCACTCCAAGATACCTGGTCAAGAGAAAACTGGGAACGACCAAGCAGATGCCATAGCAAAAGTGGGAAGCCTGGAAGGCACCCCGTGGAAGCTAGAAGACCAAACCGACAGAGACGGACAACAAGAGTCAACGAACCAAGACATCGCCGTGATAAGACTGGTCACAAGAAGTGGGAAGAACCCGGCAGAAGCTGGAACCAGAGCCCAATTGAACAGTGCCCAGCCATCCGAAGACCTGATCAGAATGCAACAAGAGAACGAAACACTAAAGACACTCGCCGATCATATCCGAGATCCAGCAGGAAAACCAATCACTACTGACAACTTGAATGACAACAAAGAGCTCGAGATCATGCATAGCCAAATCAAAAGGTTCTCAATGCGAAAAGGGCTACTGGTATACACAAACGAAAAAGACGGTCGACCTAGATGGGTAGTCCCCTCTCAATATCGAGAAATAATGTTACAACACGCCCACAATGAACCGTGCAGCGGCCACCGATGCGAGGTGAATACGGGACAGATGCTGCGACAGGTGGCCTACTGGCCAAAAATGGGGGAAGACATACACAAACATGTGTCCAACTGTCTCGTGTGTTGTAAGTACCAGCTGTTGTATATGTTGGGTTATGAAAATTTGTTATGTTGTATGCGTGCGTGGGTGAAATTATTATGTTGTATGTGTGGGTTATGAATATTCAGTGAAAATAATAATTATTAAATGAAATTTGGCCAAATGTATAATTATCCGGAAATATGTTAATTATGTAATTACGCACATTTTAATTATGCCAATTCGAGAGGTAATCGTATTAATTATGCGAGTGGGTGTAATTATGATAATGCAAGTCGTTATGATAACCAGACCCCGCCTCGGTGGCGAGGGTGGGTTATTGATCGGAATAAGGCAATTAATCGTATGCAGTTATGCAGGTGTGGTGTAAGTATGCAAGATTAACTTAGATTAACTCGGCATCGTTGTCTAGGTTCGTCTCATTCTCGCTTTAACATTCCCAGAGTGTGTATTCGTGGTTATATTTAGGTCCCCGGGTCACCCCGTTATCGCTTTAACATTTACTGAGTATGTATTAGTGTGTTTATTAAGGTCACCAAGTTCAAATCTCAACGCAGAAGCAGATCTTATGCATAGATTTCAGGAAAGAATCACACAACCACTTCTGTATTGATCAATTTATTACTAATTCAACCTTAACTATGATATAGTATGCGAACTCTCAATCCCGGAACGTCAATACGGCATCAATACAGTATCATCAACGATTGTCTGATTTCACTTTGACAACGGCACATGGATCCCGCATAACGCGATGGTTGTTAGTGAGAGAGAGAGTCGTTAAAACATGCAAATACTATGCTAAGAAAACCTTAACGTTAATGAATGATTATACTCAATATTGTTCACGCAGTACCGCACTCCTTATTGATCATACGCAACCCTTATCACGTTGTTCACACCTTGGGTCACGGGACAGTTGAATATTCTGTAGAGGATGCGAGTACGTGCGGCGATTATGACTGAAAGATACTTGAAAGATTATACGGCGATAAAAAAAAAAACACAATCAAAACAGTTATTATTCTTAAAGGCACCAATCTCAACAGATACATCGGCAGGTTACCACAGAACGGCTCGGAGTAAGGGCCTGCGACGGTGCTCCTTTTCCGAAGATCGTTATCTTATACCAAGTTTACTAATTGGGGACCAGATCACCTGATAAGGATCCGGTGGGCCACCACTCCCCACGTGAGCGTGGCTCGGCGGAAGGAGGTGCCAAGAATCAGTTCGTATTGATGGATCTGTTGGGAATTTATGCGATTAAGAGTACAGCCCACTAAATATTAAAGATAAAAATTACGAATACTCTTATAAACGACGGATGGCCATCACTCGGTCTCGTTGTGATGCTTTCCAACCACGGATGGCTTATGGGTTCGAGTGTTTTTGAGTGGTAAGAGTTGTCTTGAATAGTCAGTGTTCGGAGTCGATTCTTTAGGTCAAACAGACGCCTGGTGGTCGTGTGGTGAGGGGGCGGTGCGCGTCATACGTATCAGTCGATCCCCTGTCACCGTGGCGAACTGGTTTGGATGGCTGTTGATACGCTGTCGCAGTTCGGAACCCGGTCGGTAGGTGGCGCCCACAACCCGCTCGCAGCTCGCAGCTCTGGGTCGTCGCCAAACTGCGATGCTCACCACTCACTCGCTCGTAGCGTGCAGCGCTGGATCGTCGCCAAACTGCGATGCTCACCACTCCGGCGGCAGCAGAGACCTCCGGCTCGGCAGAGGTTGACGAGCTGAAGATGAGTCGAGCCGACCCGCTGGTCGCAGCTCGCTCCTGAGTCGACCCTCCCGGTCGAGCTCGCTCCTGGGTCGACCCGCTGGTCGCCCTCGCTCCTGAGTCGACCCTCTGGTCGCACTCCTGAGTGGACCCGCTGGTCGCACTCCTGAGTCGACCCTCCCGGTCGAGCTTCTGAGTGGACCCTCCCGTCGCACTCCTCCTGAGCCGACTCTCCCGGTCGCGCTCCTGAGTGGACCCTCTCGTCGCACTGGTTTCCAATGCTCAGGATCCGTTCCTTTATGCCGAAAAATCCCCCTGGATCCCGCCCACAAGGCGGGGCTTCCGATTTTTGCTGTGTCAGGATCTGTCCGTAGGCAGGTGTGTCCATGTGTGTGTCCGTACGTCCGTGTGTCCTTGTGTGCATCACTGACGGTATATTCCGTTGTCACACTCCCTCCATAAAACCCACGAGCAAACAATCAGATGTTACAAATTGCCTCGAAGTCGTCTCTCTGTCTGGGTGCAATATTATCTCTTGTCTGGCCTTCTTCATGAACCCAAAACACAGACGTTACAAATCGTCTCATAGGCGTCTTTGTTCGTGTTGCACAACCTGGAGGGAGGGCAACACTCTCTCCGACCCGGCGCACAAAGAAATGGTTAAAAAGTTTTAAGTTAACATTTGTCCCTTACTATTTCACAGTTATGATTCTGTATGTAACCTAAGGTCTGTCGTTTCCCATCGTGGTGCTTGACTCCAGTGGAGGTGTTTCCCCGAGCGTATACACACTCCTATTCCGCGCTGCGGGGATACAAAGACGGCCGGGATCTCCCTTTCTCTCCGACCCTGGGTTTAACATCGTTTTTTTTTTATTATGTATTTATATTCGACCTGGTGGTGATTCATCCCGTTATCTTGGCTTTTCCATAAGTTTTACTTTTGTCTTTTCATGCATATACTTATTACTATTAATTTATTTCCGATATCTTAGGTTAAGGGGTAAGTTTCTTGATCCTAGGAATTCGTATTCCTTGGTGCCTGCATGGTTATATAAGCGGAATATAGTTTACGGTGAATAGCGTTAACATTGATGTTATGTGCGATATTATGTATTGTGATGTCTTTAACTTAACTTGTTTGTCAGAGCTTTACTGACACGAAGTTGCATTTCATAGCCCGCAGTCTTTGCCCCACCCTATCTCTGCTCGCCGTTGTTGTTGCCGTCCAGCTGAGCCGTTAACTCAAGGCCTCATTAATTTCCGTCCCTCCTGAGTAGGTGAGGGCGGTTGAACCTTGGAGTCAGTTCTGGTTTTTGTCTGCCTGCTTCTTCTTGTGTCCCCTGACCCCGGGAGTTATTATTCTACTTTATGGCCTGTCGAAGCCCCACTCGCTGTTGCTGGGCTGGTGTTGTTCCCGGCTTTTTGCTTACGTTTGCAGTTCGCCGTGCTCTTAATTTCCTTCCCTCGTCAACCTTATATCGACTATTCGCTCCTGTCTGGGTGCGATTCAATTTTGACTTAGGAAGGTTCTGATTGTCATATGCTTCGGGTCGAGTTGTATAGAAAGTATTAAGGTATGGAAATAACATTTCATATTGACTTAATAATGGTGATGGTTCAGTAGGCGTAACTTGTGGCCTGGTTTAATTGGAGTGGGTGTGAATATCAATAACTTTAGCCTACCCTGTTGTTAAATTCCGACTTTAACGTTACTTTAATAGCAATACAGAATAATTGAGCTTTTTGTCTTAACTAGGCGAATGCGAACTTCTGGTGACCCCCGCAGACTTGTTATTCAGCTGGGTCTTGCCCGCCTTGAGAGATATACAACACTCTTTTAAATCAGCTCTCTCCCCTGTCCAACCTTCTGCTCTGGGAGTGTTATTCTTAATTTCAGGTCCAAGGCCCCCTCACATTCAGACGCGCAGGGTTGTTTACATCAGCTCCCCCCCCCTGTGCACGTGTTCTAACTAGCTCGGAATCCCTGAACACACAATCAGTGATGATTCCTGGCTTTCTGTGGTTGTGATTTAGACAAAGGCGCCTCTGTTTTCTTCCATTGCCTTTGAGTCGACACTGCCCTATTATTTGCCCATGTGCTGAGGTCATAGAATTCGTTTTGACTTCAGTAATATTAACATTCAGTATTGGATTAGCAAATGGGCAATGGTTCATTGATGTAGCTCGCAGCCTGGTCTCCAATTTGAGCGAGCGCGAGGATCGATAATTTAGCCTACTCTGTTGTTGAATTTCGAATTTTGACGTTACTTTAAAACCATGCAGGATAGTTGGGCTTTTTGCCTTAACTATGTCTGGCTGACACTCCCACTGTCTCTGCCCTTGCACGGGTGACATGTGCCCGTTCATCAGGCCTTATCTTTCCTTGAAGCAAGGTTGCAAATTCTGCCATCCTAGCCCTCCTCCGGTTCATTACTTAACAACACCTGGTGTTTTGCAGTTTGCTGCGCTTGGTGTGTTTCAATCATTAAAAAAAAACAAGTAAAAAGATAATATATAAAAATCATCACATATTATTAATCTCAATTATGGAAGAAGGGTTAGGATACAACACAGCCAACGACCTCACAGCATAGGGCACCCCTACAGAGGAGGGGAGCAGATTATCCTTGGTCCAACCTACAAATCGACTGGATAGGACCTGTCAACCGATCAACCAAAGGGAACAAGTACATGCTAACTGTGACCTGTGCATTCTCTAAATGGACAGAGTGTTTACCAGCACCCAACAACACCGCGGAAACAACCGCTATACTACTGATTAACCAAATATTCAGTAGATGGGGCCTACCGTCAACGATCGATTCAGACAAAGGAAGCCACTTCACAGCCGAGGTCATCACAGAAGTGTGGAAGATGTTGGGAGTAAAAAGACAATTACATGTCGCATACCATCCACAATCCTCAGGACAGGTGGAAAGAGCCAACAGGACCATCGTGAGCCTCCTAAAGAAATATGTGTCTACCACGGGCCGCGACTGGGATACGAAACTACCCCTAGTCTTGATGGCCATGCGAGCCACACCCAACCGAGCTACAGGCAGGACACCCTTCGAGATCATGACAGGGAGGCTAATGACCCTCCCAGTACACCTGTTATATGTCCCAGCGGAGGACGAGACCCCGACGGCAATGACGCCAACTGAATACCTGACGGGACTCAATAGTCACCTACAGAGCACATTCGCTATGGTCAGGGACCAGTTGCAAGTAGAGGCTCAGGGGAGCAAAGCATACTATGACCAAAAAGCCAGCCACGCAGAATACCAGCTAGGAGACCAGGTGTGGTACCTCAATTACGAGAAAAGGAAACAGAAGTGCAGGAAATTCCTGCCTTCCTGGACAGGACCACACGAGGTTGTTGACAAAATGTCCCCAGTCGTATATCAGCTAAAAATCACAAAGACAGGAAGAGAGCAGCAATACAAGTGGGTGCACATCAACCAAATCAAACCGTACCCTGTGCTGGTGGAGCGAGATGAGGAATAAAGGTGGAAAAAGGGGGGGGGGGAACTAAACTAATGGGCTTATCACACTACAATAATATGTAACATGTTTTCCAGGGAATGGCAGCCCTCCTGCTCACGCTCCTGCTAACGTACCTTGCCAAGCTAGAAGGGAGCCAAGGCCTGATGATGCCACCCAAGAGTAACCGTAGAAACTATCTTTTTAACGATATCTCCTATAACATGTAGTCAATAGAATAATTTTTCCCTCCCTTATCGTTTTACCTTCCTTTAGAATTTTTTTCTCTCTCTTGTCACATATAACCTGTTAAGTTGTGACACGTACGCGCGCGTTGTAAGGAATAGCAGCAAAACTTGAGGACAATCGATGGTTCATGATGGAAGAAGGGTATACATTTTTTTAAAAATAACCCGTGGCCATTTGACCACTGGTCATTTTTAAAAGGGCGGAATGTTGTATCCTAACCCTTCTTCCATAATTGAGGTTAATAATATTTGATGATTTTTATATATTATCTTTTTACTTGTTTTTTTTAATGAGTGAAACACACCAAAGCGCACCAAACTGCAAAACACCAGGTGTTGTTAAGTAATGAACGAGAGGAGGGCTAGGATGACAGAATTTGCAACCTTGCTTTAAGGCAAAGGCAGTGAAAGGAAGCAGAGGCGCCTTTGTCTAAGTCATAACCACAGAAAGCAGGAATCATCACTGATTGTGTGTTTAGGGATTCCGAGCTAATTAGAACACGTGCACACAGAAAGGGAGGTAGAAGCACGCCTTGTTCTCCTGCAGCTGAGGAAACAAAGATAAACCCAAAAAGGCCTTGGACCTGAAATTAAGAATAACACTCCCAGAGCAGAAGGTTGGACAGGGGAGAGCTGATTTAAAAGAGTGTTGTATATCTCTCAAGGCGGGCAAGACCCAGCTGAATAACACGGCTGCGGGGGTCACCAGAAGTTCGCATTCGCCTAGTTAAGACAAAAAGCTCAATTATTCTGTATTGCTATTAAAGTAACGTTAAAGTCGGAATTTAACAACAGGGTAGGCTAAAGTTATTGATATTCACACCCACTCCAATTAAACCAGGCCACAAGTTACGCCTACTGAACCATCACCATTATTAAGTCAATATGAAATGTTATTTCCATACTTTAATACTTTCTATACAACTCGACCCGAAGCATATGACAATCAGAACCTTCCTAAGTCAAAATTGAATCGCACCCAGACAGGAGCGAATATATCATATATAAGGTTGAAGAGGGAAGGAAATTAAGAGCACGGCGGCAGACAAAAACCAGAACTGACTCCAAGGTTCAACCGCCCTCACCTCAGGAGTGACGGAAATTAATGAGGCCTTGAACAACGGCCAGCTGGACGGCAACAACAACGGCGAGCAGAGATAGGGTGGGGCAAAGACTGCGGGGCTATGAAATGCAACTTCGTGTCAGTAAAGCTCTGACAAACAAGTTAAGTTAAAGACATCACAATACATAATATCGCACATAACATCAATGTTAACGCTATTCACCGTAAACTATATTCCGCTTATATAACCATGCAGACACCAAGGAATACGAATTCCTAGGATCAAGAAGCTTACCCCTTGACCTAAGATATCAGAAATAAGTTAATAATAATAAGCATATGCATGAAAAGACAAAAGTAAAACTTATGGAAAAGCCAGGATAACGGGATGAATCACCACCAGGTCGAATATAATACATAATAAAAAAAACGATGTTAAACCCAGGGTCGGAGAGTAAGGGAGATCCCGGCCGTCTTTGTATCCCCGCAGAGCGGGATAGGAGTGTGTATACGCTCGGGGAAACACCTCCACTGGAGTCAAGCACCACGATGGGAAACGACAGACCTTAGGTTACATACAGAATCATAACTGTGAAATAGTAAGGGACAAATGTTAACTTAAAACTTTTTAACCATTTCTTTGTGCGCCGGGTCGGAGAGAGCGTTGCCCCTCCCTCCAGGTGGTGCGAACAAAGACGCCTATGAGACATTTGTAACGTCTGTGTTTTGGGTTCATGAAGAAGGCCAGACAGAGAGACGACCTCGAGGCAATTTGTAACATCTGATTGTTTGCTCGTGGGTTTATGGAGGGAGTGTGACAACGGAATATATCGTGGGTGATGCACACAAGGACATACGGACGTACGGACACACACATGGACACACCTGCCTACGGACAGATCCTGACACAGCAAAAATCGGAAGAAGTCCCGCCTTGTGGGCGGGATCCAGGGGGATTTTTCGGCATAAAGGAACGGATCCTGAGCATTGGAAACCAGTGCGACGGGAGGGTCGACTCAGGAGTGCGACGGGAGGGTCGACTCAGGAACGAGTGCGACCAGAGTGGGTCCACTCAGGAGTGCGACCAGCGGGTCCACTCAGGAGTGCGACCAGAGGGTCGACTCAGGAGCGAGGGCGACCAGCGGGTCGACCCAGGAGCGAGCTCGACCGGGAGGGTCGACTCAGGAGCGAGCTGCGACCAGCGGGTCGGCTCGACTCATCTTCAGCTCGTCAACCTCTGCCGAGCCGGAGGCCTCTGCTGCCGCCGGAGTGGTGAGCGTCGCGGTTTGGCGACGATCCAGAGCTGCACGCTACGAGCGAGTTGTGGGCGCCACCTACCGACCGGGTTCCGAACTGCGACAGCGTATCAACAGCCATCCGACAGGGGAGCGACTGATACGTATGACGCGCACCGCCCCCTCACCACACGACCACCAGGCGTCTGTTTGACATAAAGAATCGACTCCGAACACTGACTATTCAAGACAATTACCACTCAAACACACTCGAACCCATAAGCCATCCGTGGCTGGGAAGGCATCACAACGAGACCGAGTATGGCCATCCGTCGTTTATAAGAGTATTCGTAATTTTATCTTTAATATTTAGTGGGCTGTACTCTTAATCGCATAAATTCCCAACAGATCCATCAATACGAACTGATTCTTGGCACCTCCTTCCGCCGAGCCACGCTCACGTGGGGAGTGGTGGCCCACCGGATCCTTATCAGGTGATCTGGTCCCCAATTAGTAAACTTGGTATAAGATAACGATCTTCGGAAAGGAGCACCGTCGCAGGCCCTTACTCCGAGCCGTTCTGTGGTCAGATAACCTGCCGATGTATCTGTTGAGATTGGTGCCTTTAAGAATAATAACTGTTTTGATTGTGTTTTTTTTATCGCCGTATAATCTTTCAAGTATCTTTCAGTCATAATCGCCGCACGCACTCGCATCCTCTACAGAATATTCAACTGTCCCGTGATCCAAGGTGTTAACAACGTGATAAGGGTTGCGTATGATCAATAAGGAATGCGGTACTGCGTGAACAATATTGAGTATAATCATTCATTAACGTTAAGGTTTTCTTAGCATAGTATTTGCATATTTTAACGACTCTCTCTCTCACTAACAACCATCGCGTTATGAACAATATTGAGTATAATCATTCACTAACGTTAAGGTTTTCTTAGCATAGTATTTGCATATTTTAACGACTCTCTCTCTCACTAACAACCATCGCGTTATGCGGGATCCATGTGCCGTTGTCAAAGTGAAATCAGACAATCGTTGATGATACTGTATTGATGCCGTGTTGACGTTCCGGGATTGAGAGTTCGCATACTATATCATAGTTAAGGTTGAATTAGTAATAAATTGATCAATACAGAAGTGGTTGTGTGATTCTTTCCTGAAATCTATGCATAAGATCTGCTTCTGCGTTGAGATCTGAACTTGGTGACCTTAATAAACACACTAATACATACTCAGTAAATGTTAAAGCGATAACGGGGTGAACCGGGGACCTAAAGAAATAACCACGAGTACACACTCTGGGAATGTTAAAGCGAGAATGAGACGAACCTAGACAACGATGCCGAGTTAATCTAAGTTAATCTTGCATACTTATACCACACCTGCATAACTGCATACGATTAATTGCCTTATTCCGATCGATAACCCACCCTCGTCACCGAGGCGGGGTCTGGTTATCATAACGACTTGTATTATCATAATTACACCCACTCGCATAATTAATACGATTACCTCTCGAATTGGCATAATTAAAATGTGCGTAATTACATAAATTAACATATTTCCGGATAATTACACATTTGGCCAGATTTCATTTAATAATTATTATTTTCACTGAATATTCATAACCCACATATACAACATAATAATTTCACCCACGCACGCATACAACATAACAAATTTCATAACCCAACATATACAACACACGGCATGACGACGGATGTCGTCGGACACGTTCGTGCGTGTCCCGATTGTGCCCGCCGTAAGCCACCTAAACATCCATATGTGCCGCCTATACAATCTATTCAAGTGTCTCGAGTTAATGAGTTGGTGGCGTTAGATATTTTGGGACCCTTTCCGCCATCCGCTAGGGGAAATAAATATTTTCTGGTAGGGGTGGAGTACCTCTCCCGCTGGCCGATGGCCTGGCCCTTGCCTGACCAGTCAGCGGCGTCTATCACAGACGCCTTTCTATTTGGGTATGTTATGGACAAGGGGGCGCCGGAGAGGCTCCTTACGGACCAAGGCCGGAATTTTTCGTCTAAATTGTTGGGGGAGGTGTGTGCGGCTCTTGGAACAAAGGAAATTCGGACATCTCCCTACCACCCGCAAACAAATGGTATGGTGGAACGGCTAAATCGGACTCTGTCCGCCATGTTGTGTCATACGGTTAGTGAAAAACAATCGGATTGGGATTTGCATATCCCTGGGGTGCTTTCTGCGTACCGGATGACGCCGCACGCAGCTACAGGATATTCGCCGTTTTTTCTTATGTATGGTCGTGAAAACGTACCGCCGATTAATGAACAGTTGGGAACCGGAGCGAGGGGACCTGCTAAGCCTCTTCCTGACTATATTCAGGACACTGTTCGCCGAGTCACTGTGGCGCGGGAAGGGGCCCGCATGGCTACGGCCAAAGCCCAGGCTCGGAATGAGAGGTGTGCACGACGTTCAAAAGGGGAATGCCCCTGGAAACCGGGGGACCTGGCCTGGCTTCATTGTCCACAGGTGCGGCCAGGTACCTCTCCTAAGTTACACAAACCATGGCAGGGGCCGGTTCGCCTCATTGAGGTTCCCAACCCACAGTCGGCGCGTGTTCGGTTTGGATCTCGGCGTTGGTTCGTCCACACATCTCGGTTGAAACCATACGTGGCCCCTCGACCTGATGCGTCATCTCCTGAGATTGCCTTGCCGGGGTCTGTTGCTGCCGACGCGCCTTTGCCTGTGCCTGCTGACCTTGCAAGAGCGCCTGTTGTGCCTTTTACAAACGAGCCGGCCGTAACGTGGCAGGGGAAAGACGACTCAGCTCGGGGTGCGCCTAACACGGCTGCGGAACATTTGAGACCCGCAGCCCTTCCAACCCCGCCGCGGACGCGATTGCGGGACGCCCCTGATTGCTGCGCCGGCAAGATTGGGGGACCGGGACGTTGCCAGGCTTCCAATAACGACAGACGAACTTCAACCTGTCGCTCTTAAAACCCTGCCACGTTCTCGTTCGGCGGGAGGGCCGCCGACCGTCCGGGACGGTCCGGCGACCCGCACCCGCTCAAAATCCCTCACATTTCGTTAATTATTGTGTTGTGTTCTTGTTCTTCGATATAATATTGTGTGTTCTGTGTCCTTTTTCGTATTCGGTCGTGTTCGCTCGCATTGTTGTTGGAGTTGTGTTCAGCCGAGGTCGGCTGGATTTTCTCTACGGGGGAGGGTGGTGTAATGCGGGCGTGGACGACCTTCCGGAGGTGACGTCATGAGGGGAGGAGTTACGTCACGTGGAGGAGAGGGTTCAGGTCTATAAGGCGGGAAACCGGAAGCAGTAGGGAGTGATCGGAGACTAGGAAAGTGTGAGGCCACGCAGGGCGGAGTGGGGAAGAGAGAGAGTGGCGAGATCGCCACACACACAGACCCCGAGGATCGGCACCGTCGGCCGACGGTGACCGACCCCGGGGCTGGAGGAGCAGCGAGGAGACTGCAGAGGGAGCAGCGGGTCTGCAAGGGTGGAGTTGGGCAGCGGGGGTCTGCACGACGAGACAGCAGCGGGTCTGCAAGGAGGGAAGTGGGCTACGTGAGCGACAGCAGCCTGGGGCTGCAGAGCGAAGCATATATAGGGGAGTGCTGTGAAGTGGGCTACGTGAGCGATAGCAGCCTGGGGCTGCAGAGCGAAGAGTAAGGGGGAGTGCCGTGAGGGAAAGGAGATCGAACCCAAATAAAGGACACAGGACAGAGAGAAGCGTCCGAGTCTTTTATTACATATATAAGGACTGTTTCCTTGGAATTTTTCTTGATACAGCTATCGTGCTGTGACGGTTCCACCTGAAGACGGAAGCTTGTGGTGCCTCCGAAACGTGATTTTTATGTTATTTTATTTTACTTTTATTAATTTTTTACATACGTTGACTTTGCCGAAAAAACCCCACTATGGATAAGCCATACTTATCCATAGTGGGGTTTATATCTGGGTGGAAGTTGAGAGGCGGTTCCACCAGGGAGGCTTCGGGAACGTTCCGGGAAGGTTCCGGAAGGGGCGTGGCCAGAGGCGGGGCTTAGACCGGGGAAGGTGGATATAATGGGACACGGAGCAATGCGAAGGGGTCAGTGTCGAAGACAAAAGGAGGTGCCGCCGATGCTGCCCCGCCATATCCATCAACCACGTGGCGGCTCGTCCTCCAGCTGCTCCTTAGCGCACCATCAGCCAGCAGTGCGCTGGAGAGCGGGTGAACGCCACGTGGCGCGGGGCAACGTAGCTACGCGAAGAGTGGATGCCGCAAGGAGAAGAGACGGAGACATGTGGCTGGCTGTACTGAGTTTTTATTAAATACAAAACTTAGATTTCTTACCGAGCCTGAGACCACTCATTTCAGAGTGATGCGTTCCCTAGTTACCTCGTCACACCCGAGACCTTGCCAAATACTGTACTCTCTCCATTTCATTACTTTTAATTTTATAAAAAGTGGAAAACTAGAATGAAATAGGAGTGTTACGTAGGCTATATCACTGTCGAGTGGAAACAAACGTTTTTGGTGAAAACAGGCCAATTTGCGATTGCTAATCAATCAACCATCACTAAACGTTAGTTATCATAGCTAAGTAAGTTACAGTACTTGGAAAGTTATTTAGCCATACATTCACCCAACGACCAACAATGGCGCTTATGGGCGTGTTTAACTAATGTTATTGTCTTTATTACATTATATTTATCAGAAAGCTCACATGAAGTCTGAGTAAAGTGTCAATCATTGATGCTGCGCTGCATGTGTAATATTTGTAAACAGTAGCTTTCATTTATTGCATATTCATATAGTGTAGTGTATACCTGTACTTGCTTATGATAAATAGTACTATTAGTGTTTCTTTGATTAAAGTGCGAGCAGTTTTATTACAGTCAGTTTTCATTCACAGTGCCATCATGAGTAAGTGGAAGGGTGGCAGTGACATTCGTCAGTTTTTTGGGCAGCCTCAGAAAAGAAGAAAAGTAAGTTGAGAGCAGTGAGAAAATGAGTATCAGTCAGATGATAGAAGTATACAGTAGTACAAGAGATGAGTCAATGTTTCTCGATATAATATTTGGCATTCAGATCAGAAATGGTTATTAATCCATTCCTGAACATCCATGGCAAGAAACACCACTTGTTCACTGATAATATTTCTTTCATGTTCACTCTGGTGCATTCAGAGTAGAGGGAGAGAGAGCATGAGGATTTCTGACAGGGCAAGAAGAGAATGTGACATGGAGATGAGTGAGAAATTGAACAAATATGTATGTTTAAGACCGAATAATGACATCATAACAGTCTAATCCTAATCTTAATTTAAGAAGAGATATTCCTCTCATGTGTATTTCAGATAATACAATCAAGCAGGGAGAGTGAGTTTGAGACAATGACAGAGAGATGAGACAGGCTAGCGAAGATGAAGGTGCAGGAGAGGGGGAGGAGCTTGGACCTCGCCCAAATCAGCCAAAATGTTAATGTCATACCTAGTCACACCCTATAAAATAGAACACTCTATTTTCAGAAGAAATGGTTTAAAAATTATACTTGGCTCCATTACAGCTCCTCCTTAAAGGGGGTTCTCTGTTAATATTGTGCTAAATACTTTGCAACACAAAAGTCTAAGCTTGTGTTGTGTGGTTATTCTTGACACCACTGGAGACTTGTAGATCCACACTGAGACGGAGATTCATGTAAGTTATTTATTAAACACTCTGCACACGACTTTTACATTCCGAGTACTGCACACTCACTGCCTACACTCCACACCCGACGCCTGCACCCGTTATGGTGTGCGTCAGAACTCTGGCCTGCACGTGGAACTGTCTCCCATTATTCTACGCCCCGGCACGGCTTCCCCTCGTCTGTGTGGTGCCACAACGACGGGGCCGCTCTGCCGAGCCAGGGAGCCGCCCGGCTTCCACCACTGCACTGCCCCCCATCACCCCCCCACATAAGCACACACCCGCACGCATCCCCCCCCCCCCCCCCCCCCCATAGAGCTGGAAGGGAAGGTTACCTGATCGACCGGTTTTTATCCGAGAGACCCTTATCGGGATTAATTCTCACGGTTTCCGGCGATCAGGGAATTGGATGACCTCCCCCGTGCTACATGGCACCGCGGCGCTGCGGCCGGCCTTGATATGGGGTGGTCGCGGCGTGGGGCATTCGGCCACCGCGGTTGAGGCGCATTTCCCCCCACACACGCGAGTATCGACGGGGCAGGCAGAGGGAATAAGCATTGTGATGGAGGAGCTTCATTAGAAAACACGCAGGCACCATTATTAGGGGAGTTAAAGGAGAAGGCTATTAGTATGAATAACCTGGAGAGCGGGGTCACGCGGGCAACCGTGCACGAATTCCCACGGCGCGCCTTTGTGATGGACACCGCCGCATGAACCTCGTGAGAAAAGGATTAATTAGCATAGCGAAGGCGCACGATGCGTGAGAAGGGGGTAGGGGTCCGGGAATCAGGATAAATGGGGAGCGCAAAGGGGAAATCGCTCTCTTACTCCAGCGCCAGGCGACCAGACGCAGCTCCAGCCAGCGACCCGGACGTCCGTGCGACGCACCGAGGCACGCGGTGAGCACAAGGATCAGCGGACCGCCGTGGACACTTAACAGTGAGTAAGAAGGTGAATTAGAATCATAGCAGATAAATCGGGAATAGGTATAGAGGTATCAGCGTAGGCCAGCCTCGTCGACTCACTGATTTAACATCTAGTTCCAGGTAGCGGATAATAAATCATTAATAGCGAAGCGTGGTCTCGCGTGATCTTGTCGTGCAGCGTGAGCGTGTGGGTGCGCGGGTGCACACAGTGGTTCGCCACGTGAGTGAGCGCTGCGCAGAGCTGAGCGCGTGGGTGAGCGTGTGTACGCAGTGGTTCTGTAGTGCTGCGGCTCGCCTCGGGGGAGCGCTGCGCAGAGCGGTGCGAGAGTGGGTGTCGCGTGTGTTCACTCCGTGTGTGACACAGGTGCACGATCATAACGCGAGTAGTCAGTGTGGAGTTGGAGTGCACGGCGCGGTGTGTGTGTGCGTGCATACGTTCGTTACGTGTCGGAATACGGTTGCGCATTGGTAACGTGCCGCACAGGGCTATACTGCGAGCACGGCGTTTGATTGACGATGATGTGCGCACGTGTGCTCGCAGCGTGGGAGCGCGGCGCGAGGCTGTAACAGTAGGGGCGTCGCGTTTGAATGCCGGCGAAACCGTAGCGGGTAATAGGGAGGTGGGGTAACGTAAACGGAATAGGGGATGCAGGCGGGAGGGACCCCGGGGGCCGACGGCCCCCACAAATTGGTGTCAGAAGCGGTACGGACCCCCGCGTTACCTCACGCTAAAATAAGACTAATATTTACCGGCCGGGGGGCCCCTTCGTGGAAGGCATTCGCCCGCAATCTCTTAGGGGCCAAGGAAATTAATGGATGGACGGACGCGCAGGCAGTACGTCAACTTAATATGAATCTTGATGGGCGGGCAGCCGATTTTGTAGAAGCGTTACCCGCGAGCGCACAGACACAGCTAGAGGAGCTGATGCGCCGACTCGATCAGCGTTTTGGCACGCGTGACGAGGAGGAAGCAAAATCGGCCTTAGAGGCGCGCCGGCGCCAACCTGGCGAAGATCTACGTGATTACGCCGAGGATGTGCGCGAGTTAACAAAGATCGCACGCCCGGGGTATGCAGCTGATGTTATTGAGGAACTGGCCGCCGAGAAAATCCAGCGGTACCTGTCTCGCACGGCATGGTGGCAGCCAGACATGAGCTGCCCATGTCTTCCCTTTAACGCCCTTGTCGAGCGCGCACGTAAGTGTGAAAGAATTCACAGCGAACGTGCGCAGCTCCGGGGGCTGGGACGAGAGCGCGCCATTGCGAGCCTGCTCTCGGAAGACGAGGAGGAGGAACAGGAGCTCGCAAGGACGGTAAGGGGCCGGGAAAGAGAGCCTCCAGTGTCCCGCGAGACGACCCCGGGGTGGGTAGCCGGGTTACAGGCCGGCATGGGAGATATGATAACCCAAGTAGGTGAGAGGGTAACTCACGTAGGTGAAAGGGTAACCCAGGTACGCGAGGAAGCAAATAAAAATATGACCCAACTGCAATCCTCCGTTGAGACCATCCGATCCGAGATGGGGGAACTAGACTCCACGGTAGGAGGGCTAACTGGAAGGATAGCGCGACTAGAAGCAGAGTATGAGCAGCAGCGCACTGGGGGAGGAGGGAGTGGGCAGAGAGCCCATTACGGAGCCGCCACCCCTCCCCGGGCATGTTATATGTGCGATCGCCGAGGGCATCTAGTGAGGGACTGTCCTCAAGTCGCCCGAGCTAGACAAGAGCTAAGGTCAAACACTAAGGCCCCCCTAGAGAGGGGACCACCGGGGGGCGAAATCGACGTAGCCCCGACACAAACAAGCTGTGAGAATAATGGCGAGCGAGTGATCTCCACACAGGTTCCAGCAACAACGCCCACAGAAACGGTGACTCCTGGCGACTGGCTGCGGGAGCTGGTGGCGGGGATCACGGGGGCCACGTCGCTGGTGGAAGGGGAGGTAAACGGAGTGCGTACCCGAATCCTGCTGGACACGGGGGCGGTGGCCTCGCTCGTGAGCGCAGCGCACTGCAGCGCGATCGGGGTCGACGTGCGTCACCTGCAGGCACCGGACCGCGCGCTGCACACGGCGAGCGGAGCCGGAATGGGGCTGCTGGGGAGAGCCACCCTAGAGGTCCGCATAGGCAGCCAGGTGTGCACGCAGGAGTTCTACGTGTCGAGTGCGTTGTGTCACGAGTGTATCGCAGGCACCGACCTCCTAGAACGGTTGGGACTCAACGTGCAACCCCGCCAGCGATGCGCCACCATGGAGAGCAACGGCGAGCGGATACCGTTCCTGGGACGAGAACCAACGCGCCGCCGCTTTGCACCTGTGGCCGCTATCCTGGCGACGGCAGTCACCATCGGCCCGCTCACCGAGATGCTGGTGCCGGTGGCAACATCCCCCACCGACCCCGCGCTCCGACCATCAGGGGAGGTAATGCTAACTCCTCACCCGGAGTTGGCAAAACGGTATGGGATAGTGGGATCCGCC
Organism: Lethenteron reissneri; assembly: GCF_015708825.2. NCBI lineage: Eukaryota > Metazoa > Chordata > Hyperoartia > Petromyzontiformes > Petromyzontidae > Lethenteron > Lethenteron reissneri. The sequence goes on along the minus strand of NC_083831.1, from coordinate 182,182 downwards.
ACGTTGGTAAACGCAGATGGGGACCGATTGTTTATGCGGATGTTTAACCCCCACAATACCCCAGCGACACTGCGACGGCGCACCCCGGTAGCCACCGTACACCCCCTGCACGCACGCCACTCTAACGACTCGGTGTTCGCACTCTGGGCCGAAGACCCCGGTCGTCCTGAGGGTGACCAGGACCTGGCCTGGCGAGTCGGCCCGACTCCCCGAGCCGAGGTCGTTCCCCTGCTCGACGCGTTACATGTACCATGGGCGGATTTACCTAAGGGAGAGGGCGATCGACTGCGCGAGTTACTGCGGGAGTATGCCGACGTATTCAGTGAACACGACTCGGACGTGGGTGGGACCGATCTTGTTAAGCACCAAATTGACACCGGTGCAGCCCGACCCATCAAACTCCCTGCGTACCGAGTGGGCGCACCCGAACGCGCCCAAATCAAAGAGGCAGTTGGGGACATGCTTTGCGATAACATAATTCAGCCCTCGGCGAGCCCCTGGTCAGCCCCGGTGGTACTAGTAACGAAAAAGGATGGGTCAACCCGGTTCTGCGTCGATTACCGTAAACTAAATGCAGTCACGCTCGGCGATGCCTTCCCCATACCCCGCATCGACGACACCTTCGACAGTCTCGCAGGAGCGCGGTATTTTTCCACCCTCGATCTGGCGTCCGGTTACTGGCAGGTGGAGATGACGGAGGAGGATCGGCCAAAAACAGCATTCACCACCCCGATGGGCCTGTTTGAGTTTCGAGTGTTGCCGTTCGGACTCACTAACGCGCCCGCGACGTTCCAGCGGTTGATGGAGTTGGTGATGCGGGGCTTGCAGTGGGAACAGTGCCTGATTTACTTGGACGATGTGATAGTGTTCAGTAAATCTTTGTCTGAGCATTGGTCCAGGCTTCGAGAGGTGTTCCAGCGACTGCGAGCGGCTCATCTCAAGCTCAAGCCACGTAAGTGTTACATCGCACAACGCGAGGTGGGGTACCTCGGGCATCGCGTCAGCGAGGCAGGCGTGCGCACCGATCCGGAGAAGGTACGCACCGTAGTGGAGTGGCCACGGCCAAGGAATCTGACGGAGATCAGATCATTTTTGGGGCTCGCCACCTATTATCGTCGATTTGTAAAGGGATTCAGCGAGATTGCACGCCCCCTCACCCAACTCACCTCCCCTAAGCACCCCTATCAGTGGACGGGGGCCTGCCAGACGGCCTTCACCACTCTCAAAGACCACCTCACCCACGCCCCCACCCTCGCTTTCCCCGATTTTACCACCGATTTTATTTTGGACACCGACGCCTGCAGCAGCGGGCTGGGCGCGGTGTTGTCACAGGTACAGGATGGGACGGAACGAGTCATCGCATACGCCAGCCGGACCTTGAGTGGGGCCGAGCTGAACTATTGCGTGACCCGCCAAGAGTTGTACGCCGTGATTTTCGCATGCAAACAGTTCCGGCCGTATTTGTACGGCAGGAGATGTCGCGTACGCACTGACCATTATGCTCTGCAGTTTCTTCTTACATTCAAGGAGCCGCGGGGGCAGATGGCCCGGTGGTTGGCGCAGTTGCAGGAGTACAACCTGCAAATCGAGTATCGGGCTGGCCGGACGCATGCAAACGCGGACGCCTTGTCGAGGCGACCCACGGTGTACGCCGAGACGAGGGCGGAGGAGGCCTGCCCGTGTTTCACGGGGGGACGCTGCCGGCAGGCAACGGACCCCCGAGAGGCCACGGCCACTGACCCCCCCCCCAGCGAGAGAGAGTGCAGTGTGCGCCACAGAGACCCTCACAGGTGGCACTGAGGATCCCCACGACCGCCCGGCAAGCGCGGGACCCGCGGCTCGGGACCCGATCGGACGGATCCAGGAGGACGTCGGCTGCACCTTCCCGGGCCTAAACGACGAGCAGCTGAGACAGACCCAGCAGCGAGATCCGGATCTGGCGGCGGTGGAGGCGGCACTGCGAGAGAAGAAGGATGCACTACCAGGACCCTGGAGCGGTTTGTATGCCCGGTTGTGTGTAGACAACGGGGTGGTGAGGGAACTGGCCGACGCTGGGCAGCCGGGGTGCATCTGCGTTCCCGCCCATGTGCGACCCCAACTACTACGACTGGTACACGACCACCCGCTCGGGGGCCATGATGGGGAACGGCGCACCCGGGAGACTCTGCGTCGCCAGTATCTCTGGCCTAAATTGGCGCAAGATGTGGCCGCCTGGGTGCAGGGCTGCCGGGCCTGTCAGCAGGGTGGGCAAAAGCCGGCGAGGTACCAGGTACCCCTGAGGCCGTTCCGAGTCCGTCGGACGAATCAGTTGGTCGGAATCGACCTGCAGGGGCCCTTTCCACGATCCCACCGGGGCAACCGATATATTCTCGTAGCGGTGGAATACTTCACCCGCTACCCCGTGGCGGTGGCTATCCCGGATAAAACAGCCCTCGTAGTGGCCCGGGCCTTCGTGGAAAACTACGTACTTAAGTGCGGGATCCCCGAACGAGTCATTACCGACCAGGGTAGTGAATTCGAGGCCGAACTATTTCAGGCGCTGTGCCGAGAGTTCGGGATCCAGAAGGACCGAACCACGGCGTATCACCCCCAGGCGAACGGGATGGTAGAGAGGATGAACCAGACTCTGGCCGGGAAGCTTAAACGCATGGCGGCCGCGAATCAACAGGACTGGGACGAACACCTTCCCTATGCCCTGTTCGCCTACACCACCGCCGTTCACACCTCTACAGGACAGACCCCGTTCCTAATGATGTTTGGTCGCGAGTCTCGCCTGCCCGCAGATCTGCTGTTCGGTGTCCCTCCGCCGCAACGGGAGGAAGGGAGCCACCCCGTGGAGCACTTGCTGGAGACCCTGCAAGGGGCCAGGGGCCGAGCCTACCCGCACGGAGAGGCCGCGCACCAGCGGCAAGAGCAGAGCGCCCGACCCCGTATGGAGCCCCCCTTCTACACTGCGGGCTCCGAGGTGTGGCTGTACACTCCCCGCGTCGGTGCCGGACAGGTGGGGAAGCTGACCACCTACTGGCGAGGACCCTGGATTGTGAGACGGCAGATCTCACCATGGACGGTGCTGATTCAGGGAGGAGAGAGGGGCCGGGAGATGGTGGTCAACATCCGCCGACTGAAGCCGTGGCGAGCAGCCCCCGAGGGAGGGAGCCCCGCCGTCCAAGTACCCCGAAACCCTGGGGTCCCCCCACCCCCCGTGCCCGGGGGCCTCGCGCAGTATATGGGCCCCACGGAGCCCCGGGCTCCGAGGGGCCCCGGGCGGGGCCGGGGGCGACGAGGACGGCGACCCTTAAACCCCACCGCCTCTGAGTTTGTTCCCCAGCCCGCAGGTGCCAGAGGCCGAGGGGAGCCGTTGGAATGGAGGAGGAGACCACCGCCGGAGCCCCAGGAGACGGAGCCGCCACCCCCGAGGCCAGCCACAAGGGCCGGGCGAATCCCGCGGACCCCGCGGCGATACCTCGTGGGGGCAACCCAGGCGAGGTGCTCCAGTCAACCCGGGACGGGGACTGGCACCCCGGGGGGCTATGTGGTGCCACAACGACGGGGCCGCTCTGCCGAGCCAGGGAGCTGCCCGGTTTCCACCACTGTACTGCCCCCCATCACCCCCCCACATAAGCACACACCCGCACGCATTCCCCCCCCCCCCCCCATAGAGCTGGAAGGGAAGGTTACCTGATCGACCGGTTTTTATCCGAGAGACCCTTATCGGGATTAATTCTCACGGTTTCCGGCGATCAGGGAATTGGATGACCTCCCCCGTGCTACGTGGCACTGCGGCGCTGCGGCCGGCCTTGATATGGGGTGGTCGTGGCGTGGGGCATTCGGCCACCGCGGTTGAGGCGCATTTCCCCCCACACACGCGAGTATCGACGGGGCAGGCAGAGGGAATAAGCATTGTGATGGAGGAGCTTCATTAGAAAACACGCAGGCACCATTATTAGGGGAGTTAAAGGAGAAGGCTATTAGTATGAATAACCTGGAGAGCGGGGTCACGCGGGCAGCCGTGCACGAATTCCCACGGCGCGCCTTTGTGATGGACACCGCCGCATGAACCTCGTGAGAAAAGGATTAATTAGCATAGCGAAGGCGCACGATGCGTGGGAAGGAGGTAGGGGTCCGGGAATCAGGATAAATGGGGAGCGCAAAGGGGAAATCGCTCTCTTACTCCAGCGCCAGGCGACCAGACGCAGCTCCAGCCAGCGACCCGGACGTCCGTGCGACGCACCGAGGCACGCGGTGAGCACAAGGATCAGCGGACCGCCGTGGACACTTAACAGTGAGTAAGAAGGTGAATTAGAATCATAGCAGATAAATCGGGAATAGGTATAGAGGTATCAGCGTAGGCCAGCCTCGTCGACTCACTGATTTAACATCTAGTTCCAGGTAGCGGATAATAAATCATTAATAGCGAAGCGTGGTCTCGCGTGATCTTGTCGTGCAGCGTGAGCGTGTGGGTGCGCGGGTGCACACAGTGGTTCGCCACGTGAGTGAGCGCTGCGCAGAGCTGAGCGCGTGGGTGAGCGTGTGTACGCAGTGGTTCTGTAGTGCTGCGGCTCGCCTCGGGGGAGCGCTGCGCAGAGCGGTGCGAGAGTGGGTGTCGCGTGTGTTCACTCCGTGTGTGACACAGGTGCACGATCATAACGCGAGTAGTCAGTGTGGAGTTGGAGTGCACGGCGCGGTGTGTGTGTGCGTGCATACGTTCGTTACGTGTCGGATACGGATGCGCATTGGTAACGTGCCACACAGGGCTATACTGCGAGCACGGCGTTTGATTGACGATGATGTGCGCACGTGTGCTCGCAGCGTGGGAGCGCGGCGCGAGGCTGTAACAGTAGGGGCGTCGCGTTCGAATGCCAGCGAAACCGTAGCGGGTAATAGGGAGGTGGGGTAACGTAAACGGAATAGGGGATGCAGGCGGGAGGGACCCCGGGGGCCGACGGCCCCCACATCTGCCCCGGGCGGGGGCACGCCATCACCGCCCGGCGACGAGGTTGGGCTTCTAACCCTCTAGCCTTCCTTCGGCGGCGGCTGGGCTGTTCCCACTGCAGGCACACGTTCCCATCTCTACTCACACTCCACACCCCAGGGGAAGGGTACTGGGGATTCCTAGCACTCACACAGGCTACTCTAGCCTGGCGCTAATTTCCCCCGACCCTGGGTCCCAAATTCCAACCTCACACCTTTCCAGCTCCTTGCGACGACCCGGAACACGTCATGGGTCCCACCCTAAATATCCCCGGGGGACATGACGTCACCGTCCCACCCGCCGTGCATGACATCACTCTCTGACGTCACTGCACCGGAAGGCGAGCGTGACGTAACGTCATTATTTACTATCATCTGGTCCAACACAAATGGGGACTAGGCTCTAAAGAAAACCGTCTCGGGTGTGGACCAATCAACTTCAAGGACAGTGCATATTATTATCATTATCAGAGTTGCTTCTTTTTGTTCGCTTTTTTGACTACTTGTGTTGTGGTTATTGCAAACATGATGCCTTGAATAAAGGTGTCAGTTTTGTACCAGTTTAAAAGGGTAAAACCCTACTACTATATTTTGCCACTGGTAAAAGAGATCTCATAGTGTAAATGCTTACCCCGAGCTCTCAATACTCTGATATTGCACTGTGTTTGAGTTGTACGCCTTCTGGTGTCATCTGGTCCAACACCAATGGGGACTAGGCTCTAAAGAAAGCCGTCTCGGGTGTGGACCAATCAACTTCAAGGACAGTGCATATTATTATCATTATCAGAGTTGCTTCTTTTTGTTTGCTTTTTTGACGACTTGTGTTGTGGTTATTGCAAACATGATGCCTTGAATAAAGGTGTCAGTTTTGTACCAGTTTAAAAGGGTAAAACCCTACTACTATATTTTGCCACTGGTAAAAGAGATCTCATAGTGTAAATGCTTACCCCGAGCTCTCAATACTCTGATATTGCACTGTGTTTCAGTTGTACGCCTTCTGGTGTCATCTGGTCCAACACCAATGGGGACTAGGCTCTAAAGAAAGCCGTCTCGGGTGTGGACCAATCAACTTCAAGGACAGTGCATATTATTATCATTATCAGAGTTGCTTCTTTTTGTTTGCTTTTTTGACTACTTGTGTTGTGGTTATTGCAAACATGATGCCTTGAATAAAGGTGTCAGTTTTGTACCACTTGTATCAAAAGCAGATTCAGCTTTTGTCAAGACTGGATTTCAAAATTGGAAGAAGGCGCTGAAGAAATTTAGTGTGCATAAAGACAGTCAGTGTCACAAATTAGCTGTGATGACTCGGATTCAAGAGCCAAAACCTGTTAATGTGCAACTTTCATGTGAGCTTGAAAGACAGCAGCAACAAGCAAGGAGAAACCTCATGAAGATTGTTGGGGGTGTAAAGTACTTGGCACGGCCTGGCTTTTTGAGGCGTTGATAAGGAGAGTGGGAATTTCAGCCAGCTTCTAAAGTACGAAACAGAGGGCGATGCAGAGCTGACCACCTGGCTGAAAGGTCACTTTAATTTCACCAGTCTCCAAATGCAAAACCAAAATTTGAAGCTGATGGGCAATACAATCGTCAAAGAAATTGTGTCGGAAATAACATCAATGCCAGTGGTACAGTTCGCACTTATCATTGATGTTACCCAGGATATATCAGGAGTTAAGCACGAGTCAATATGTTTGCGCTTTGTAGAAGGAGATCTACAACCAAAGGTAGAATGCCTGGGACTCCACGAAGTGTCATCAACATCAGGGCAAAATATAGCCAAGATGGAATGTGATGTGATGATGCGTCTAGGCCTTCCTCTGTCCCAACTTCGAAGACAAACCTATGACGGTGCCGCAAATATGGCTGCATGATTGCAGGGGGTGCAAGCTATTTTAAGGAAATGTAGTGTTGTACAGACGGACTCTTCAACGTCTTTTGTAGCACACACTTTTATTCGTCTTATTAACACAGTCCCTATGCACTCAGAACGTACAAGCCCCCGTACCCTACAGGCTACGTAATATCCCGCTCTTTCAGTGTCCTCTGACTGGACCTAGGGAGATGTCTCCCCGACCACTGGTTACTCTGAACCCTAGCCCTTATAAGGGCTGGAGGGCTTGGTCCAGGGTCCTAGGCTTCTTCCGCCGTCTTGGGTCTTCGTGTAGTCGAACCCCTCCAGAGCTCTGAGCGCTCTGGCTTTATACTTGTTCGTGGCCGGGTTGTCCAATCCCCGGCCACCTTGTGGAACCCTGTGATTGGTCGTTCCCAATCTGCTTTTCGATCCCAATTCACCCTATCTGACCCTGACCGTTTGGTCGCGCGGGAAAACCTTGTTTACGGTCAGCTCTCACAGCTTGTGAGACCCTGACCGTTAGTTTGAGCGGGAAAACCTTGTTAACGATTTGCTCTCCCTACTTACGTGACTTAACCGAAAAAACCTAAGAATATTGCTCTCCCAGTTTGTGAACATCGAGTGGGTAACTCTACTACATCACCCTCCCCTTCGGAAGCCTCAGCCGTCCCGGCTGTTACAAGCAGAAAATCCCCATCAATGAATCAAAGTTTTGTATGTGCCACAACCAACAAGAACAGGAACATCCAACAAGAACAGGAACACCCACTATAAATACCCCCCCATCAACAACGCAACATATGTACATGGTCAGAACCAATCACAAATAACGACATTCGCGACGCACAACGCATACAGCATTCAGCTGCCGCAAAAAAAATGATGGGCAATCAAGAAAAGCGACGCGATCTAGCCCGTGTGTATTTCGCGGGCCCGTCGTAGGGGATGGGTGCCCCTTTCCGGGCTGCAGGTTGACCAGGTATCCTGGCAAAAATGTCAGCAGGGGCAGGAGGCCTCTCTGCGGAGACCCTTGGAGCAGACGGGTCGGGCAGCCTGGCAAACATGTTGGGCAGGTCAGGCATCCTGGTAAACATGTTGGGCGGGTCAGGCATTCTGGCAAACATGTTGGGCGGGTCAGGCATCCTGGCAAACATGTTGGGTGGGTCAGAAGGTCTCTTTGCAGAGACTCTTGTTGTAGACGGGTCAGGCATCCTGGCAAACATGTTGGGCGGCTCCCGGGGCCTTCGTGCAGAGACTCGTGGCTCGCACGGCTCCCTCAGTCCCGCATCATCTGCAGGAGGAATGAGACGTCTGCGCTGTGGGTTAGGTACCAACGGGGCGACATCCGGCTCGTCGGGCATATCACACGCTCGGCCCTCGTGTTTTGAGTGTGACGCAGAGCCGCGCGGAGCAACAAATGGCTTCAGACGAGAGGGGTGCACGAACCAGCGCCATCGTCCCCAACGTATCTTAACACACTGTGGGCGCATTACCTGGACCACCTCAACCGGACCTCGCCATGGTTTTAGGAGTTTAGCCGATGTGGACACCGGCACCTGGGGGCAATGAAGCCACGCCATATCACCTGGAGCCCACCGATGCACGGACGTGCGAGGGGCCTGCAACCTCGAATTTGCCCGCTGGCGGGAAGCGGAATTTTCGATCGCCGCATCACGAGCCTCAGACAGCTTTTGCAGGTTAAACCGCAAATGGTCAGTGAGCTTCGATGACTGTGGAAGCTGCTCTATCCCAAGCCGCACATCAGCGGGGGGAATGGCCTCCCTGCCATACATTAGGAAAAATGGGGAGAACCCTGTCGCTGCATGTGGCGCCATGCGGTAAGCAGCGAGGACCCCTGGGATCTGCAAGTCCCAGTCTACGTGGGATTCGTCAACCTGATGGCATAGCGTAGAGGTGAGGGTTCTATGCAACCGCTCCACCATGCCATCTGTTTGGGGGTGATAGGGCGAACAGGCGGCATACCTCACTCAGCAGGGTACTTGAAAAATTTCTTCCCTGATCGGTCAGCAACCGTTCTGGAGCGCCCTTGTCCAGCACATAGCCTTGAACAAAGGCGTCCACCACGGCTGCTGCCGACTGGTTGGGGAGGGCCCAGGCCATAGGCCACCGTGTAAAATACTCCACCCCAACCAGAAGGTACTTGTTACCACGAGGCGTTGTAGGGAAAGGCCCCAAAATGTCGAGAGCAACCAGCTCGTTCACACGGGATACCGTGATGGGCTGCAGCGGTGGGCATGCCGGCTTCGCTGGAGGTTTACGTTGCGCACATTGGGTGCAGCCCGTTAAAATATCAGTTACGTCGCGAAGCATGCCCGGCCAGTAAAATTGTAATCTTAGCAACCCAATGGTTTTATGCACACCCAGGTGCGACAATCGCTCGTGTGCCGCGCACACAGCCGAACACCGCAAAGCCGATGGCACTACAATTTTGTACTGGCAAGAATCAGCATCCCAATGCATGAGCAGACCGCGGCGCATGGCAAAAGAGTTCGATTTACTTGAACGTGAGGACGAATCACATGCGCGACGACGCAGAGGCAACAATGACGCATCGTTCATTTGGTGCCGACCCCATTCGTCCAACGTTATCCCCAGCAAGTCGTCACTTGCTGGCGGATTTTCGTGGTCCGCACCCGGCGCAGGATCGGAAGGAAGGGCAGCAGAAACCGTTTCAGGAGGTGCAACCGGGCGTACTATTTGCGGTTTGCACCGGCCAGAACCCGTGAAACAGGCGCATTGTTCTGACGGGAGGCGAGATAGCGCGTCCGCATTACTGTGCTGTGTACCCTTGCGGTAAATCACCATAAAATTGTAGTCCTGGAGGACTTCAAGCCATCGGGAGAGCTGGCCAGACAGTTGGTCAATGCGCAAAGCGTATTGTAACGCAGAGTGATCGGAGCGCACGGTAAACCGTTGACCGTACAGGTATGGCCTGTATTGTTGTATAAAGTAAACAATGGCCAGCAGCTCGCGTCGGGTTACGCAATAACGTTGCTCTGCAGGGGACAAAACTCTGCTTCCATAGGCAACCACCCTCTCAACGCCATCAACGATTTGGAACAGCACCCCGCCGATCCCGGTGTTACTGGCATCGGTGTCCAGAATAAACGGCTTTGCGAAATCGGGGTAAGCCAGGGGCGGTGCTGCTACAAGAGCATTCCGTAAGGAGTCAAATGCGGCCTGTTCCGCGTCTCCCCAATGAAATTTCAGCCCTTTCGCTGTAAGAGCGTGTAGTGGCTTGGCGATTGTAGCGAAACCAGCCACAAAACGTCGGTAGTACGACGCGAACCCGATAAAACTGCGAACATCCCCAGCAGAGGTGGGGGTAGGCCATTGGCTGACACATTTAGTCTTTTTAGGGTCTGTGGAAATACCCGAGCGGCTGACTATGTGGCCTAAATAGCGCACAGACTCACGCAGAAGGTGGCACTTCTGCGGTTTGAATTTAAGGTCCGCAGCTCGCATCTTTTTGAAAACAGCGCGCAACCGTTCAATGTGTTCGTTGAACGTGCGGCCAAAGACGATAACGTCATCAAGATAGATAAGGCATGAGTCCCACTGGAGCCCAGCGAGGACCAGCTCCATGAGCCTCTGAAACGTCGCTGGAGCCGAGTGGAGCCCCATGGGCAATCTATTAAACTCAAAAAGGCCCTGTGGTGTCCGAAAAGCAGTCTTTGGCTTTGACGCTTCATCGAGGGGGAGTTGCCAAAACCCTGACAGAAGGTCCAAAGTGGAAAAATATCGCGCCCCTGCCAGAGCATCCAATGACTCATCCATACGTGGAAGAGGATATGCGTCAGCCACGGAAATTTTATTTAGGTGCCGAAAATCTACACAGAATCGAAGACTGCCATCGTGCTTTTTGACCAGCACTATCGGGGCACTCCAGGGGCTGTTGGAAGGAGAAATGATATCAGCCGCCAGCATGTCGTCAACTGCCCATTTAACATGCTGTTTCTCCGCAGGGCTGAGCCGAAACGGGTTTTGGCGGATAGGGGCAGCGTCACCAGTGTCAATGTGGTGACGCAGCAGCTTGGTGCAGCCAATATCAAATTGTGATTTGCTGAACACATCCGAGAATTCCCGCAAAAGAGCCCGCAATTTACTCTGCTGTGACCCGGATAAATCGCCGGCATCCGCGCAGAGAGCGTCAATCCATCCCTCATCAACGTTATGAGGGCGAGGCTGCTGACTGTTCGCTACGTGTCCGACAACCCCGGTCCCCAGGGGCGCCACTGTCGCATGAGCGAGCACTGTCCCCTGTGGAATGACGGTGTCTGACAGACCGACATTCAAAACTTGTATAAATGGCTCCCTGTCGCCCGCTACAAGAGTCTGTGCGGCCGAAAGGCTGTTAACTGCTGTGTTGGAAGGTCCCAATAAAATGCCATTTACCGAGGCGGTGGGAGCGAGCGGTTTCTTTAACCGTAAGGGTACGAGCATTTGTGCCCCTGGCGGAATGCGTACAGCGCAAGCCGCAAAAGCCTGTACGGAAGCATTTCCCGTCCGTTAATGCGTGGCCGCGGGTAAAAATGCCATCCGGCGGCCCGAGGGAAGTTCAATACATCCCTGACCGATAAGGATTTTAATGGGCATTTTGGCAAGAAAATCAGTTCCCAGAAGGCACGGCACCGCAAGGGAAGAAGACACAAAAACAGGGCCGGCCAATTTAATATCTCCAATGGCAATTTGCGCCCGAATTTGGCCGAGAATCCCCAGGGAACTTCCATTTGCAGCGAAAAACGGAACGGAAACCTTTTCCAAAGATCGACATCGCACGGGCAGTATATTGTAAATCAACTCAGAGATGATAGTGGCCGATGCACCGGTATCGACAAGCACGCGCACCTCTACCCCCTTGATCGAACCAACGACCACCGAGGAACCCGCCGTCGCTGCAACCACTCTATGGGCCAGCTCTGACCACTGCCCACCCGGGCAGTGGTCAGAGCTGGCAGTGGTCGCGAAAAGTCGGCCAAACGCCGCGCATCATACGCCGTGTTCCGAGCGGAGTCAATGGTGTGTTGTGGTGTGTATGAGGACCGAGCGTGTGGGGTGCCGCGACTTGCCTGGTTATGCTGCGCTGCTCTGGAAGCTCTGTAGTCCCGGTCTCGGGATCCCGCGGAGCGGCGGCGAGGTGCACGGCAGTCGGGAGACAAGTGGCCTCGGCGGCCACAGTTGAAACACGTCGCGTCGCCGCGGGGGAAGGGCCGTCCCCGCTCCCAGTCGTTGCGGTGACTGGTGCGATCTGGTGATCGCTGGGGTGTCGCGCTGAACGTCGAGAAGACTCGATCAGGAGAGCGAGCGTTGTCCCTGCTGGCAGGCACCGATGTCGTAGCCGAAGCGGTGATGGTCTCGTCCTGGTCCAGCATTAAGTGAGCATGAATGCTCCGGGCAGCTCGCAGTGAGCACATGTCCTCGTCATCCACGGCCTGGATGACAAGGCGCAGCCCCCACGCCATCTCCAGCAGCTTCTGAAGGACGAGTGCGTCGATAGCCTCATCGTCCATGCGGGGGTAAGCCGCTCTTGCCATGGCGAGTAGCACGGTGCGGAACGCCAATGGCGACTCCCTTGGCTTGCACCGTCTCTCGTAGAACTGGTGGCGTGTGGCAGAAGGAGGTCCGTAGACATCAGACAGCCGCTGAAGTGCTGCTTGTAGTGTCGCCCTTTGTCGCTTGGGAATGGAGATGAGTGCAGCGAGAGAGTCATCGTCCAAGGTGGCTGGCAATGCACAAAGTGCTTGTGCATCCGACCAGCCCACCATCTCCTGGTGGCTGAGGAAGCGACGTTGAAATGCCGCCCAGTCGCCCCCTGTGGACGAGAATTCGCGAAAGACAGGCAGTCGCTGCTGTAGAGCAGCTGTGTCATCGTCTTCGTCAAGCTCGGACTCGGTCCCGAACGCAGCGATGGCTTGGTCGGCAACATGTACTGTACGGCGTTGCAGCCGTGATGACGCGGTGTTGCTGGAGGGTCCAGCAGAGGCAGCGTCGCTCTCTGATGACGCAGTGTGTCGTGATTGGCCCCCGGAGGTCCCAGCATGCACTTGGCTTCCGCCCCCACGTGACCCGTCGGCGGGAAGGACGTTCTCTTCCGGGTTTGCGATGGCGGGGATGTTCGCTGTCGACCGTTCCTCTCCGCCCGCAGCCCCCAGGGTAAGTTGCTCCAGGATGGCTGCTGCAGCATGCAGCAGCTGGGCGAGGCGGGCGTGAGCAGCCTGGGTGCCGTCGCTCGCGGCGATCGGCTGCACAGCTGGTGGTGGGGCGGCTAGCAACACGCCAACATCTTCAGCGCCGCCCGCAGCACCCACAGGTGGGTCGGAGCTTGCATCATCGGGACTTCGCGTGCGGTTCGTTCGTCTTGTTTCCATCTTCTGACGCCAATGTAGTGTTGTACAGACGGACTCTTCAACGTCTTTTGTAGCACACACTTTTATTCGTCTTATTAACACAGTCCCTATGCACTCAGAACGTACAAGCCCCCGTACCCTACAGGCTACTTATCCCACTCTTTCAGTGTCCTCTGACTGGACCTAGGGAGATGTCTCCCCGACCACTGGTTACTCTGAACCCTAGCCCTTATAAGGGCTGGAGGGCTTGGTCCAGGGTCCTAGGCTTCTTCCGCCGTCTTGGGTCTTCGTATAGTCGAACCCCTCCAGAGCTCTGAGCGCTCTGGCTTTATACTTGTTCGTGGCCGGGTTGTCCAATCCCCGGCCACCTTGTGGAACCCTGTGATTGGTCGTTCCCAATCTGCTTTTCGATCCCAATTCACCCTATCTGACCTTGACCTTTTGGGTCGCGCGGGAAAACCTTGTTTACGGTCAGCTCTCACAGCTTGTGAGACCCTGACCGTTAGTTTGAGCGGGAAAACCTTGTTAACGATTTGCTCTCCCAGTTTGTGAACATCGAGTGGGTAACTCTACTACAGAGAGAACAACCACTGGCTATGTATTGTTACTGTGGTCCACACGGCATGAACTTATCTTCTTGGTTCTTTCGGTAAAGTCACGTAGAAGGGAAATAATAAAATAATAAAAATAAAACATAATAAAATAATTATCACGACGTTTCGGCCACAACGCAAGTAGCCGGCCTTAGGTGAAGAAGGAAACACCACCAAGCTTGGAGCGTATATTTAAGCTGGGTTGGAGGGGGGAGATGGGAAGAAGAGTGCCCTTGACAAAATAATTTGCATATCAAGAGGAATTTAGCATATTTATGGGAAATGCGTAGGAGGTGGGCGGGGGGTTTCAAAGTCATATTATGCCCGTGCATTATGCAGGATTAGCAGCATCAAAGGCAGGGGATGGGGTAGCATTAACAAAGAGAAGGAATGTTAATAGTATGTAGCTGCAATTACTAAACAACCCACGTAAAAAACTAAAGTAAAAACTACATAGTATCATCAGTATACTAAATATACTCTCCAAAAGCTGAGCGACTTACAGTAAGTAATACATTACAATTCTACGTCGCAAAAAACATTATATGCTTCCAGCTAA
>NC_083831.1:160442-167336 GCF_015708825.2 Lethenteron reissneri | reverse complement strand
TTTAGGTTAGGGTTAGAGCTAGAGGTTGAGTGTTAGGGTTAGTTTGCGGTTAGTTTAGGGTTATAGCTAGAGGTTGAGTGTTAGTTTAGTGTCAGTTTAGGGTTAGTTTAGGGTTATAGCGAGAGGTTGAGTGTTAGTTTAGGGTTAGTTTAGGATTATAGCGAGAGGGTGAGGACGAGGCGGTTAGATGTAGGGTAAGGTTAGGGCTCGAGTTCGGCTTGAGGTAGGTTTGGAGATCGAGCTAGTTTGGTAGGGTTAGATCTACAGGCCTATAGGTAGGGTTAGCGTTAGTGATAGAGGTAGGGTTAGTGATAGAGGTAGGGTTAGAGTCATGGCTAGTTGAGTAGGGTTAGAGTTAGGACTGGGCTTAGTTAAGGTTATTTTTAGGTTAAGGTTAGGTTAGGGTTAAAGCGAGAGGGTGGAGGGGTAGGGTTAGTTAGGCTTTGGGCTAGTGCTAGGGTTAGAGCGAGTGAGTGAGGGTTAGGGGATTAGAAATAGAGTTAGGGTTAGAGATAGGCTAAACGTATTGCAAGAGTTTGGGCTAGTGGGGTAGGATTAGAGATGAGGGCTAGAGGTAGGGTTAGGGATGGATGTAGGGTTTGGGATAGAGTTATGGTAGAGGTATAGCGAGTGGGTTAGAGGTAGAGTAGGGTTAGAGTGAGTGGGTTGGAGTCAGGGCTGGGGTGGAGCAAGTGGGTTGGAGTCAGGGCTGAGGGTAGAGCGAGTGGGTTGGAGTCAGGGCTGGGGTAGAGTGAGTGGGTTGGAGTCAGGGCTGGGGTAGAGCGAGTGGGTTGGAGTCAGGGCTGGGGTAGAGCGAGTGGGTTGGAGTCAGGGCTGGGGTGGAGCGAGTGGGTTGGAGTCAGGGCTGGGGGTATAGTGAGTGGGTTGGAGTCAGGGCTGGGGGTAGAGCGAGTGGGTTGGAGTCAGGGCTGGGGTGGAGCGAGTGGGTTGGAGACAGGGCTGGGGTAGAGCGAGTGGGTTGGAGTCAGGGCTGGGGTAGAGCGAGTGGGTTGGAGTCAGGGCTGGGGTGGAGCAAGTGGGTTGGAGTCAGGGCTGGGGGTAGAGCGAGTGGGTTGGAGTCAGGGCTGGGGTAGTGAGTGGGTTGGAGTCAGGGCTGGGGTAGAGCGAGTGGGTTGGAGTCAGGGCTGGGGTAGAGCGAGTTGGTTGGAGTCAGGGCTGGGGTGGAGCGAGTGGGTTGGAGTCAGGGCTGGGGGTATAGTGAGGGGGTTGGAGTCAGGGCTGGGGTGAGCGAGTGGGTTGGAGTCAGGGCTGGGGTGGAGCGGTGGGTTGGAGTCAGGGCTGGGTAGAGCGAGTGGGTTGGAGTCAGGGCTGGGGTAGAGCGAGTGGGTTGGAGTCAGGGCTGGGGTAGAGCGAGTGGGTTGGAGTCAGGGCTGGGGTAGAGCGAGTGGGTTGGAGTCAGGGCTGGGGTAGAGCGAGTGGGTTGGAGTCAGGGCTGGGGAGCGAGTGGGTTGGAGTCAGGGCTGGGGTAGAGCGAGTGGGTTGGAGTCAGGGCTGGGGTAGAGTGAGTGGCTGGAGTCAGGGCTGGGGTAGAGTGAGTGGGTTGGAGTCAGGGCTGGGGGTAGAGCGAGTGGGTTGGAGTCAGGCTGGGGTAGAGCGAGTGGGTTGGAGTCAGGGCTGGGGGTAAGTGAGTGGGTTGGAGTCAGGGCTGGGGGTAGAGTGAGTGGGTTGGAGTCAGGGCTGGGGTGGAGCGAGTGGGTTGGAGTCAGGGCTGGGGTAGAGTGATGGTTGGAGTCACGGCTGGGGGTAGAGCGAGTGGGTTGGAGTCAGGCTGGGTGTAGAGTGAGTGGGTTGGAGTCAGGGCTGGGGTAGAGCGAGTGGGTTGGAGTCAGGGCTGGGGTAGAGCGAGTGGGTTGGAGTCAGGCTGGGGTAGCGAGTGGGTTGGAGTCAGGGCTGGGGGTATAGTGAGTGGGTTGGAGTCAGGGCTGGGGTCGGTGAGTGGGTTGGAGTCAGGGCTGGGGTAGAGCGAGTGGGTTTGGAGTCAGGGCTGGGGTAGAGCGAGTGGGTTGGAGTCAGGGCTGGGGGTAGAGCGAGTGGGTTGGAGTCAGGCTGGGGTAGAGAGAGTGGGTTGGAGTCAGGGCTGGGGTAGAGCGAGTGGGTTGGAGTCAGGGCTGGGGTAGAGCGAGTGGGTTGGAGTCAGGGCTGGGGGTAGAGCGAGTGGGTTGGAGTCAGGGCTGGGGGTATAGTGAGTGGGTTGGAGTCACGGCTGGGGTAGAGTGAGTGGGTTGGAGTCAGGGCTGGGGTGAGCGAGTGGGTTGGAGTCAGGCTGGGGGTAGAGCGAGTGGGTTGGAGTCAGGGCTGGGGTAGAGTGAGTGGGTTGGAGTCAGGGCTGGGGGTATAGTGAGTTGGTTGGAGTCAGGGCTGGGTAGAGCGAGTGGGTTGGAGTCAGGGCTGGGGTAGAGCGAGTGGGTTGGAGTCAGGGCTGGGGTAGAGCGAGTGGGTTGGAGTCAGGCTGGGGTAGAGAGAGTGGGTTGGAGTCAGGGTGGGGGTAGAGCGAGTGGGTTGGAGTCAGGGCTGGGGTATAGTGATGGGTTGGAGTCACGCTGGGGTAGAGTGATGGGTTGGAGTCAGGGCTGGGGTAGAGCGAGTGGTTGGAGTCAGGGCTGGGGTAGAGCGAGTGGGTTAGAGTCAGGGCTGGGGTAGAGTGAGTGGGTTGGAGTCAGGGCTGGGGTAGAGCGAGTGGGTTGGAGTCAGGGCTGGGGGTAGAGTGAGTGGGTTGGAGTCAGGGCTGGGGGTATGAGTGGGTTGGAGTCAGGGCTGGGGTAGAGCGAGTGGGTTGGAGTCAGGGCTGGGGTGGAGCGAGTGGGTTGGAGTCAGGGCTGGGGTAGAGCGAGTGGGTTGGAGTCAGGGCTGGGGTAGAGCGAGTGGGTTGGAGTCAGGCTGGGGGTAGAGCGAGTGGGTTGGAGTCAGGCTGGGGTAGAGCGAGTGGGTTTGGAGTCAGGGCTGGGGGTAGAGCGAGTGGGTTGGAGTCAGGGCTGGGGTAGAGCGAGTGGGTTGGAGTCAGGGCTGGGGTAGAGTGAGTGGGTTGGAGTCAGGGCTGGGGGTAGAGTGAGTGGGTTGGAGTCAGGGCTGGGGTGGAGCGAGTGGGTTGGAGTCAGGGCTGGGGGTAGAGTGAGTGGGTTGGGTCAGGCTGGGGTAGAGCGAGTGGGTTGGAGTCAGGGCTGGGGTAGAGTGAGTGGGTTGGAGTCATGGCTGGGGTAGAGCAGTGGGTTGGAGTCAGTGGGGGTGAGCGAGTGAGTTGGAGTCAGGGCTGGGGTAAAGCGAGTGGGTTGGAGTCAGGGCTGGGGTTAGTGAGTGGGTTGGAGTCACGGCTGGGGTAGAGTGAGTGGGTTGGAGTCAGGGCTGGGGTAGAGCGAGTGGGTTGGAGTCAGGGCTGGGGTAGAGCGAGTGGGTTGGAGTCAGGGCTGGGGTAGAGCGAGTGGGTTGGAGTCAAGGCTGGGGTAGAGAGAGTGGGTTGGAGTCAGGGCTGGGGTAGAGCGAGTGGTTGGAGTCAGGGGTGGGTAGAGCGAGTGGGTTGGAGTCAGGGCTGGGGTAGAGCGAGTGGGTTGGAGTCAGGGCTGGGGTATAGTGAGTGGGTTGGAGTCCGGCTGGGGTAGAGTGAGTGGGTTGGTCAGGGCTGGGGTAGAGCAGTGGGTTGGAGTCAGGGCTGGGGTAGAGCGAGTGGGTTGGAGTCAGGGCTGGGGGTAGAGTGGGTTGGAGTCAGGGCTGGGGGTAGAGTGAGTGGGTTGGAGTCAGGGCTGGGTAGAGCGAGTGGGTTGGAGTCAGGACTGGGGTATAGCGAGTGGGTTGGAGTCAGGGCTGGGGTATAGCGAGTGGGTTGGAGTCAGGGCTGGGTAGCGAGTGGGTTGGAGTCAGGGCTGGGGTAGAGCGAGTGGGTTGGAGTCAGGGCTGGGGGTAGAGCGAGTGGGTTGGAGTCAGGCTGGGGTAGAGAGTGGGTTGGAGTCAGGGCTGGGGTAGAGTGAGTGGGTTGGAGTCAGGGCTGGGGTATAGCGAGTGGGTTGGAGTCAGGGCTGGGGTAGCGAGTGGGTTGGAGTCAGGGCTGGGTAGAGCGAGTGGGTTGGAGTCAGGGCTGGGGTAGAGCGAGTGGGTTGGAGTCAGGCTGGGTGAGCGAGTGGGTTGGAGTCAGGGCTGGGGTAGAGCGAGTGGGTTGGAGTCAGGGCTGGGGTAGAGCGAGTGGGTTGGAGTCAGGGCTGGGTAGAGCGAGTGGGTTGGAGTCAGGGCTGGGGGTAGAGTGAGTGGGTTGGAGTCAGGGCTGGGGTAGAGTCGAGTGGGTTGGAGTCAGGGCTGGGGGGGAGCGAGTGGGTTGGAGTCAGGGCTGGGGGTAGAGTGAGTGGGTTGGAGTCACGGCTGGGGGTAGAGCGAGTGGGTTGGAGTCAGGCTGGGGTAGAGTGAGTGGGTTGGAGTCAGGCTGGGGTAGAGCGAGTGGGTTGGAGTCAGGGCTGGGGGTAGAGAGTGGGTTGAGTCAGGCTGGGGTAGAGCGAGTGGGTTGGAGTCAGGGCTGGGGTAGAGTGAGTGGGTTGGAGTCAGGGCTGGGGTAGAGTGAGTGGGTTGGAGTCAGGGCTGGGGTAGAGCGAGTGGGTTGGAGTCAGGGCTGGGGTAGAGTGAGTGGGTTGGAGTCAGGGCTGGGGTAGAGCGAGTGGGTTGGAGTCAGGGCTGGGTAGAGCGAGTGGGTTGGAGTCAGGGCTGGGGGTAGAGCGAGTGGGTTGGAGTCAAGTCTGGGGTAGAGAGTGGGTTGGAGTCAGGGCTGGGGTAGAGCGAGTGGGTTGGAGTCAGGGCTGGGGTAGAGCGAGTGGGTTGGAGTCAGGGCTGGGGGTAGAGCGAGTGGGTTGGAGTCAGGGCTGGGGGTGGAGCGAGTGGGTTGGAGTCAGGGCTGGGGTAAGAGCGAGTGGGTTGGAGTCAGGCTGGGGGTAGAGCGAGTGGGTTGGAGTCATGGCTGGGGTAGAGTGAGTGGGTTGGAGTCAGGGCTGGGGTAGAGCGAGTGGGTTGGAGTCAGGCTGGGGTAGAGCGAGTGGGTTTGGAGTCAGGGCTGGGGTAAGCGAGTGGGTTGGAGTCAGGGCTGGGGTATAGTGAGTGGGTTGGAGTCAGGGCTGGGGTATAGCGAGTGGGTTGGAGTCAGGCTGGGTAGAGCGAGTGGGTTGTAGTCAGGGCTGGGGTAGAGCGAGTGGGTTGGAGTCAGGGCTGGGGGTAGAGCGAGTGGGTTGGAGTCAAGGCTGGGGTAGAGAGTGGGTTGGAGTCAGGGCTGGGGGTAGAGTGAGTGGGTTGAGTCAGGGCTGGGGTATAGTGATGGGTTGGAGTCAGGGCTGGGGTATAGTGAGTTGGTTGGAGTCAGGGCTGGGGTAGAGCGAGTGGGTTGGAGTCTGGGCTGGGGTAGAGCGAGTGGGTTGGAGTCAGGGCTGGGGTAGCGAGTGGGTTGGAGTCAGGCTGGGGTAGAGAGAGTGGGTTGGAGTCAGGGCTGGGTAGAGCGAGTGGGTTGGAGTCAGGCTGGGGTATAGAGTGGGTTGGAGTCACGGCTGGGGTAGAGTGAGTGGGTTGGAGTCAGGGCTGGGGTAGAGCGAGTGGGTTGGAGTCAGGGCTGGGGGTAGAGCGAGTGGGTTGGAGTCAGGGCTGGGGAGAGTGAGTGGGTTGGAGTCAGGGCTGGGGGTAGAGCGAGTGGGTTGGAGTCAGGCTGGGGGTAGAGCGAGTGGGTTGGAGTCAGGGCTGGAGGTATAGTGAGTGGGTTGGAGTCAGGGCTGGGGTAGAGCGAGTGGTTGGTCAGGGCTGGGGGTGGAGCGAGTGGGTTGGAGTCAGGGCTGGGGTAGAGCGAGTGGGTTGGAGTCAGGGCTGGGGTAGAGCGTGGTTGGAGGCAGGGCTGGGGGAGCGAGTGGGTTGGAGTCAGGGCTGGGGTAGAGCGAGTGTTGGAGTCAGGGCTGGGTAGAGCGTGGGTTGGAGTCAGGGCTGGGGTAGAGCGAGTGGTTGGAGTCAGGGCTGGGGTAGAGCGAGTGTGTTGGAGTCAGGGCTGGGGTAGAGTGAGTGGGCTGGAGTCAGCTGGGGTAGAGTGAGTGGGTTGGAGTCAGGGCTGGGGTAGAGCGAGTGGGTTTGAGTCAGGGCTGGGGGTAGAACGAGTGGTTGGAGTCAGGGCTGGGGTAGAGCGAGTGGGTTGGAGTCAGGGCTGGGGTAGAGTGAGTGGGTTGAGTCAGGCTGGGGTAGAGTGAGTGGGTTGGAGTCAGGGCTGGGGGTGGAGCGAGTGGGTTGGAGTCAGGGCTGGGGGTAGAGTGAGTGGGTTGGAGTCACGGCTGGGGGTAGAGCGAGTGGGTTGGAGTCAGGGCTGGGGGTAGAGTGAGTGGGTTGGAGTCAGGGCTGGGGGTATAGTGAGTGGGTTGGAGTCAGGGCTGGGGGTATAGTGAGTTGGTTGGAGTCAGGGCTGGGGTAGAGCGAGTGGGTTGGAGTCTGGGCTGGGGTAGAGCGAGTGGGTTGGAGTCAGGGCTGGGGTAGAGCGAGTGGTTGGAGTCAGGGCTGGGGTAGAGAGAGTGGTTGGAGTCAGGGCTGGGGTAGAGCGAGTGGGTTGGAGTCAGGGCTGGGGGTATAGTGATGGGTTGGAGTCACGGCTGGGGTAGAGTGAGTGGGTTGGAGTCAGGGCTGGGTAGAGCGAGTGGGTTGGAGTCAGGGCTGGGGGTAGAGCGAGTGGGTTGGAGTCAGGCTGGGGTGAGTGAGTGGGTTGGAGTCAGGGCTGGGGGTAGAGCGAGTGGGTTGGAGTCAGGGCTGGGGGTAGAGCGAGTGGGTTGGAGTCAGGGCTGGAGGTATAGTGAGTGGGTTGGAGTCAGGGCTGGGGGTATAGCGAGTGGGTTGAGTCAGGGCTGGTGGTGAGCGAGTGGGTTGGAGTCAGGGCTGGGGTAGACG
>NC_083831.1:137110-159942 GCF_015708825.2 Lethenteron reissneri | reverse complement strand
CCATGAGACAGTGGTGTAGAGTCCGGGTGGTCTCCCCCACGATGAGACAGTGGTGGTAGAGTCCGGGTGATCTCCCCATGATGAGACAGTGGTGGTAGAGTCCGGGTGGTCTCCCCCACCATGAGACAGTGGTGGTAGAGTCCGGGTGGTCTCACCCACGGTGAGACAGTGGTGGTAGAGTCCGGGTACCCTCACCCACCATGAGACAGTGGTGGTAGAGTCCGGATGGTCCCCCCACGATGAGACAGTGGTGGTAGAGTCCGGGTGGTCTCCCCCGATGAGACAGTGGTGGTAGAGTCCGGGTGGTCTCCCCCACGATGAGACAGTGGTGGTAGAGTCCGGGTGATCTCCCCACATGAGACAGTGGTGGTAGAGTCCGGGTGTCTCCCCATGATGAGAGTGGTGGTAGAGTCCGGGTGGTCTCCCCCACATGAGACAGTGGTGGTAGAGTCCGGGTGGTCTCCCCACGATGAGACAGTGGTGGTAGAGTCCGGGTGATCTCCCCCACGATGAGACAGTGGTGGTAGAGTCCGTGGTCCCTCACCCCATGAGACAGTGGTGGTAGAGTCCGGGTGGTCTCCCCCACGATGAGACAGTGGTGGTAGAGTCCGGGTGGTCTCCCCCAACATGAGACAGTGGTGGTAGAGTCCGGGTGGTCTCCCCCACCATGAGACAGTGGTGGTAGAGTCCGGGTGATCTCCCCCACGATGAGACAGTGGTGGTAGAGTCCGGGTGGTCTCCCCCACCATGAGACAGTGGTGGTAGAGTCCGGGTGGTCTCCCCCACGATGAGACAGTGGTGGTAGAGTCCGGGTGATCTCCCCCACGAGACAGTGGTGGTAGAGTCCGGGTGATCTCCCCCATGATGAGACAGTGGTGGTAGAGTCCGGGTGGTCTCACCCACGGTGAGACAGTGGTGGTAGAGTCCGGGTACCCTCACCCACCATGAGACAGTGGTGGTAGAGTCCGGATGGTCCCCCCCACGATGAGACAGTGGTGGTAGAGTCCGGGTGGTCTCACCCACGATGAGACAGTGGTGGTAGAGTCCGGGTGGTCTCCCCCACGATGAGACAGTGGTGGTAGAGTCCGGGTCTCCCCCACCATGAGACAGTGGTGGTAGAGTCCGGGTGATCTCCCCCATGATGAGACAGTGGTGGTAGAGTCCGGGTGGTCTCCCCCACCATGAGACAGTGGTGGTAGAGTCCGGGTGGTCTCCCCCACGATGAGACAGTGGTGGTAGAGTCCGGGTGATCTCCCCCACGATGAGACAGTGGTGGTAGAGTCCGGGTACCCTCACCCACCATGAGACAGTGGTGGTAGAGTCCGGGTGGTCTCCCCCACGATGAGACAGTGGTGGTAGAGTCCGGGTGGTCTCCCCACGATGAGACAGTGGTGGTAGAGTCCGGGTGGTCTCCCCACCATGAGACAGTGGTGGTAGAGTCCGGTGGTCTCCCCACATGAGACAGTGGTGGTAGAGTCCGGGTGCTCCCCCACGATGAGACAGTGGTGGTAGAGTCCGGGTGGTCTCCCCACCATGAGACAGTGGTGGTAGAGTCCGGGTGGTCTCACCCACGATGAGACAGTGGTGGTAGAGTCCGGGTGCCCTCCCCCACGATGAGACAGTGGTGGTAGAGTCCGGGTGGTCTCCCCACGGTGAGACAGTGGTGGTAGAGTCCGGGTGGTCTCCCCCACGGTGAGACAGTGGTGGTAGAGTCCGGGTGCCCTCCCCCACGACGAGACAGTGGTGGTAGAGTCCGGGTACCCTCACCCACCATGAGACAGTGGTGGTAGAGTCCGGGTGGTCTCCCCCACGATGAGACAGTGGTGGTAGAGTCCGGGTGGTCTCCCCACGATGAGACAGTGGTGGTAGAGTCTGGGTGCCCTCCCCCACGATGAGACAGTGGTGGTAGAGTCCGGGTTCCCTCACCCACCATGAGACAGTGGTGGAAGAGTCCGGGTGGTCCCCCCCACGATGAGACAGTGGTGGTAGAGTCCGGGTACCCTCACCCACCATGAGACAGTGGTGGTAGAGTCCGGTGATCTCCCCCACGATGAGACAGTGGTGGTAGAGTCCGGGTGGTCTCCCCCACGATGAGACAGTGGTGGTAGAGTCCGGGTGATCTCCCCCACGATGAGACAGTGGTGGTAGAGTCCGGGTGGTCTCCCCCACGATGAGACAGTGGTGGTAGAGTCCGGGTGGTCTCCCCACGATGAGACAGTGGTGGTAGAGTCCGGGTGGTCTCACCCACGATGAGACTGGTGGTAGAGTCCGGGTGCCCTCCCCCACGATGAGACAGTGGTGGTAGAGTCCGGGTGGTCTCACCCACGATGAGACAGTGGTGGTAGAGTCCGGGTGGTCTCACCCACGATGAGACTGGTGGTAGAGTCCGGGTGCCCTCCCCACGATGAGACAGTGGTGGTAGAGTCCGGGTGGTCTCCCCCACGATGAGACAGTGGTGGTAGAGTCCGGGTGATCTCCCCCATGATGAGACAGTGGTGGTAGAGTCCGGGTGGTCTCCCCCACCATGAGACAGTGGTGGTAGAGTCCGGGTGATCTCCCCCACGATGAGACAGTGGTGGTAGAGTCCGGGTACCCTCACCCACCATGAGACAGTGGTGGTAGAGTCCGGTGGTCCCCCCCACGATGAGACAGTAGTGGTAGAGTCCGGGTGGTCTCACCCACGATGAGACAGTGGTGGTAGAGTCCGGGTGGTCTCCCCCACGATGAGACAGTGGTGGTAGAGTCGGGTGATCTCCCCCACCATGAGACAGTGGTGGTAGAGTCCGGGTGATCTCCCCCATGATGAGACAGTGGTGGTAGAGTCCGGGTGGTCTCCCCCACCATGAGACAGTGGTGGTAGAGTCCGGGTGCCCTCACCCACCATGAGACAGTGGTGGTAGAGTCCGGGTGATCTCCCCCCACATGAGACAGTGGTGGTAGAGTCCGGGTCTCACCCACGATGAGACAGTGGTGGTAGAGTCCGGGTGATCTCCCCTGATGAACAGTGGTGGTAGAGTCCGGGTGGTCTCCCCCACTGAGACAGTGGTGGTAGAGTCCGGGTGCCCCACCCCGATGAGACAGTGGTGGTAGAGTGGGTGATCTCCCCACGATGAGACAGTGGTGGTAGAGTCCGGGTGGTCTCCCCCACGATGAGACAGTGGTGGTAGAGTCCGGGTGGTCTCCCCCACGATGAGACAGTGGTGGTAGAGTCCGGGTGCCCTCCCCCACGATGAGACAGTGGTGGTAGAGTCCGGGTGCCCTCCCCACCATGAGACAGTGGTGGTAGAGTCCGGGTGGTCTCCCCTACATGAGACAGTGGTGGTAGAGTCCGGGTGGTCTCCCCAGATGAGACAGTGGTGGTAGAGTCCGGGTGCCCTCCCCCATGATGAGACAGTGGTGGTAGAGTCCGGGTGGTCTCCCCCACGATGAGACAGTGGTGGTAGAGTCCGGGTGCCCTCCCCCACGATGAGACAGTGGTGGTAGAGTCCGGGTGGTCTCACCCACCATGAGACAGTGGTGGTAGAGTCCGGGTGGTCCCCCCCACGATGAGACAGTGGTGGTAGAGTCCGGGTGCCCTCACCCACCATGAGACAGTGGTGGTAGAGTCCGGGTGGTCTCCCCCACGATGAGACAGTGGTGGTAGAGTCCGGTGCCCTCACCCACATGAGACAGTGGTGGTAGAGTCCGGGTGGTCTCACCCACATGAGACAGTGGTGGTAGAGTCCGGGTGGTCTCACCCACGATGAGACAGTGGTGGTAGAGTCCGGGTGCCCTCACCCACAATGAGACAGTGGTGGTAGAGTCCGGGTGGTCTCACCCACGATGAGACAGTGGTGGTAGAGTCCGGGTGCTCACCCCTGATGACAGTGGTGGTAGAGTCCGGGTGCCCTCACCCATGAGACAGTGTGGTAGAGTCCGGGTGCTCACCCATGATGAGACAGTGGTGGTAGAGTCCGGGTGCCCTCACCCACATGAGACAGTGGTGGTAGAGTCCGGGTCTCCCCACGATGAGACAGTGGTGGTAGAGTCCGGGTGGTCTCCCCACGATGAGACAGTGGTGGTAGAGTCCGGGTGCTCACCCACGATGAGACAGTGGTGGTCCGGGTGGTTCCCCACGATGAGACAGTGGTGGTAGAGTCCGGGTGTCCCCCCACGATGAGACAGTGGTGGTAGAGTCCGGGTGCCCTCACCACGATGAGACAGTGGTGGTAGAGTCCGGGTGGTCTCCCCCACGATGAGACAGTGGTGGTAGAGTCCGGGTGCCCTCACCCACGATGAGACAGTGGTGGTAGAGTCCGGGTGGTCTCACCCACGATGAGACAGTGGTGGTAGAGTCCGGTGGTCTCCCCACGATGAGACAGTGGTGGTAGAGTCCGGTGGTCTCCCCACGATGAGACAGTGGTGGTAGAGTCCGGGTGGTCTCACCCACAATGAGACAGTGGTGGTAGAGTCCAGGTGCCCTCACCCACGATGAGACAGTGGTGGTAGAGTCCGGGTGGTCTCCCCCACGATGAGACAGTGGTGGTAGAGTCCGGGTGGTCTCACCCACAATGAGACAGTGGTGGTAGAGTCCGGGTGGTCTCACCCACGATGAGACAGTGGTGGTAGAGTCCGGGTGGTCTCCCCACGATGAGACAGTGGTGGTAGAGTCCGGGTGCCCTCACCCACAATGAGACAGTGGTGGTAGAGTCCGGGTGCTCTCACCCACGATGAGACAGTGGTGGTAGAGTCCGGGTGCTCCCCCCACATGAGACAGTGGTGGTAGAGTCCGGGTGGTCTCCCCCACGATGAGACAGTGGTGGTAGAGTCCGGGTGGTCTCACCCACGATGAGACAGTGGTGGTAGAGTCCGGGTGGTCTCACCCACGATGAGACAGTGGTGGTAGAGTCCGGGTGGTCTCACCCACGATGAGACAGTGGTGGTAGAGTCCGGGTGCCCTCACCCACATGAGACAGTGGTGGTAGAGTCCGGGTGGTCTCACCCACATGAGACAGTGGTGGTAGAGTCCGGGTGGTCTCCCCCGATGACAGTGGTGGTAGAGTCCGGGTGCCCCACCCACATGAGACAGTGGTGGTAGAGTCCTGGTGCCCTCACCCACATGAGACAGTGGTGGTAGAGTCCGGGTGGTCTCCCCACGATGAGACAGTGGTGGTAGAGTCCGGGTGGTCTCACCCACGATGAGACAGTGGTGGTAGAGTCCGGGTGCCCTCACCCACAATGAGACAGTGGTGGTAGAGTCCGGGTGGTCTCACCCACATGAGACAGTGGTGGTAGATCCGGGTGGTCTCACCCACGATGAGACAGTGGTGGTAGAGTCCGGGTGGTCTCACCCACAATGAGACAGTGGTGGTAGAGTCCGGGTGCCCTCACCCACAATGAGACAGTGGTGGTAGAGTCCGGGTGGTCTCACCCACCAATGAGACAGTGGTGGTAGAGTCCGGGTGGTCCACCCACGATGAGACAGTGGTGGTAGAGTCCGGGTGCTCACCCACGATGAGACAGTGGTGGTAGAGTCCGGGTGGTCTCACCCACGATGAGACAGTGGTGGTAGAGTCCGGGTGCCCTCACCCACATGAGACAGTGGTGGTAGAGTCCGGGTGGTCTCACCCACGATGAGACAGTGGTGGTAGAGTCCGGGTGGTCTCACCCACAATGAGACAGTGGTGGTAGAGTCGGGTGCCCTCACCCACATGAGACAGTGGTGGTAGAGTCCGGGTGCTCACCCACGATGAGACAGTGGTGGTAGAGTCCGGTGCCCTCACCACCATGAGACAGTGGTGGTAGAGTCCGGGTGCCCTCACCCACCATGAGACAGTGGTGGTAGAGTCCGGGTGGTCTCACCCACGATGAGACAGTGGTGGTAGAGTCCGGGTGCCCTCACCCACCATGAGACAGTGGTGGTAGAGTCCGGGTGCCCTCACCCACAATGAGACAGTGGTGGTAGAGTCCGGGTGGTCTCACCCACGATGAGACAGTGGTGGTAGAGTCTGGTGCCCTCACCCACATGAGACAGTGGTGGTAGAGTCCGGGTGGTCTCACCCACATGAGACAGTGGTGGTAGAGTCCGGTGCTCACCCACATGAGACAGTGGTGGTAGAGTCCGGGTGGTCTCACCCACAATGAGACAGTGGTGGTAGAGTCCGGGTGGTCTCACCCACGATGAGACAGTGGTGGTAGAGTCCGGGTGGTCTCACCCACAATGAGACAGTGGTGGTAGAGTCCGGGTGGTCTCACCCACGATGAGACAGTGGTGGTAGAGTCCGGGTGGTCTCACCCACGATGAGACAGTGGTGGTAGAGTCCGGGTGCCTCCCCACATGAGACAGTGGTGGTAGAGTCCGGGTGGTCTCACCCACGATGAGACAGTGGTGGTAGAGTCCGGGTGGTCTCACCCACGATGAGACAGTGGTGGTAGAGTCCGTGGTCTCACCCACGATGAGACAGTGGTGGTAGAGTCCGGGTGCCCTCACCCACATGAGACAGTGGTGGTAGAGTCCGGGTGGTCCCCCCCAACATGAGACAGTGGTGGTAGAGTCCGGGTGCCCTCACCCACGATGAGACAGTGGTGGTAGAGTCCGGGTGGTCTCACCCACGATGAGACAGTGGTGGTAGAGTCCGGGGGTCTCCCCCACGATGAGACAGTGGTGGTAGAGTCCGGGTGTTCACCCACGATGAGACAGTGGTGGTAGAGTCCGGTGGTCTCACCCCATGATGAGACAGTGGTGGTAGAGTCCGGGTGGTCTCACCCACGATGAGACAGTGGTGGTAGAGTCCGGGTGGTCTCCCCACGATGAGACAGTGGTGGTAGAGTCCGGGTGGTCCCCCCACGATGAGACAGTGGTGGTAGAGTCCGGGTGGTCTCCCCCACGATGAGACAGTGGTGGTAGAGTCCGGGTGCCCTCACCCATGATGAGACAGTGGTGGTAGAGTCCGGGTGCCCTCACCCACGATGAGACAGTGGTGGTAGAGTCCGGGTGGTCTCACCCACGATGAGACAGTGGTGGTAGAGTCCGGGTGGTCCACCCACATGATGAGACAGTGGTGGTAGAGTCCGGGTGGTCTCACCCACATGAGACAGTGGTGGTAGAGTCCGGGTGGTCTCACCCACGATGAGACAGTGGTGGTAGAGTCCGGGTGCTCACCCACAGACAGTGGTGGTAGAGTCCGTGGTCTCACCCACGATGAGACAGTGGTGGTAGAGTCCGGGTGCCCTCACCCACAATGAGACAGTGGTGGTAGAGTCCGGGTGGTCTCACCCACAATGAGACAGTGGTGGTAGAGTCCGGGTGCCCTCACCCACGATGAGACAGTGGTGGTAGAGTCCTGGTGCTCACCCACATGAGACAGTGGTGGTAGAGTCCGGGTGGTCTCACCCACGATGAGACAGTGGTGGTAGAGTCCGGGTGCCCTCACCCACATGAGACAGTGGTGGTAGAGTCCGGGTGGTCTCACCCACAATGAGACAGTGGTGGTAGAGTCCGGGTGGTCTCACCCACGATGAGACAGTGGTGGTAGAGTCCGGGTGGTCTCACCCCGATGAGACAGTGGTGGTAGAGTCCGGGTGGTCTCACCCCATGAGACAGTGGTGGTAGAGTCCGGGTGGTCTCACCCCGATGAGACAGTGGTGGTAGAGTCCGGGTGGTCCCCCACGATGAGACAGTGGTGTAGAGTCCGGGTGGTCTCCCCCACCATGAGACAGTGTGGTAGAGTCCGGGTGGTCCCCCACCTGAGACAGTGGTGGTAGAGTCCGGGTGCTCACCCACGATGAGACAGTGGTGGTAGAGTCCGGGTGGTCCCCCCACGATGAGACAGTGGTGGTAGAGTCCGGTGGTCTCCCCACGATGAGACAGTGGTGGTAGAGTCCGGGTGGTCTCCCCACGATGAGACAGTGGTGGTAGAGTCCGGGTGGTCTCACCCACGATGAGACAGTGGTGGTAGAGTCCGGGTGTCTCCCCACGATGAGACAGTGGTGGTAGAGTCCGGGTGGTCTCACCCACGATGAGACGTGGTGGTAGAGTCCGGGTGGTCTCCCCCCATGAGACAGTGGTGGTAGAGTCCGGGTGCCCTACCCACGATGAGACAGTGGTGGTAGAGTCCGGTGGTCTCCCCCACGATGAGACAGTGGTGGTAGAGTCCGGGTGGTCCCCCCACGATGAGACAGTGGTGGTAGAGTCCGGGTGGTCTCACCCACGATGAGACAGTGGTGGTAGAGTCCGGGTGGTTCACCCACGATGAGACAGTGGTGGTAGAGTCCGGGTGGTCCCCCACGATGAGACAGTGGTGGTAGAGTCCGGGTGCTCACCCCATGAGACAGTGGTGGTAGAGTCCGGGTGGTCTCCCCCCACGATGAGACAGTGGTGGTAGAGTCCGGGTGCCCTCACCCACATGAGACAGTGGTGGTAGAGTCCGGGTGTCCACCCACGATGAGACAGTGGTGGTAGAGTCCGGGTGGTCTCCCACGATGAGACAGTGGTGGTAGAGTCCGGGTGGTCTCACCCACGATGAGACAGTGGTGGTAGAGTCCGGGTGGTCTCCCCCACGGTGAGACAGTGGTGGTAGAGTCCGGGTGGTCTCACCCACATGAGACAGTGGTGGTAGAGTCCGGGTGGTCCTCCCCCATGAGACAGTGGTGGTAGAGTCCGGGTGGTCTCCCCCACGATGAGACAGTGGTGGTAGAGTCCGGGTGGTCTCCCCCACGATGAGACAGTGGTGGTAGAGTCCGGGTGCCCACCCCCATGAGACAGTGGTGGTAGAGTCCGGGTGCTCCCCACATGAGACAGTGGTGGTAGAGTCCGGGTGGTCTCCCCATGAGACAGTGGTGGTAGAGTCCGGGTGGTCTCCCCCACGATGAGACAGTGGTGGTAGAGTCCGGGTGGTTTCCCCCACGATGAGACAGTGGTGGTAGAGTCCGGGTGGTCTCCCCCATGAGACAGTGGTGTAGAGTCCGGGTGGTCTCCCCACGATGAGACAGTGGTGGTAGAGTCCGGGTGGTCTCCCCACGATGAGACAGTGGTGGTAGAGTCCGGGTGTCTCCCCACGATGAGACAGTGGTGGTAGAGTCCTGGTCTCCCCCACGATGAGACAGTGGTGGTAGAGTCCGGGTGCCCCCCATGATGAGACAGTGGTGGTAGAGTCCGGGTGCCACCCACGATGAGACAGTGGTGGTAGAGTCCGGGTGGTCTCCCCCGATGAGACAGTGGTGGTAGAGTCCGGGTGCCCTCACCCACGATGAGACAGTGGTGGTAGAGTCCGGGTGGTCCCCCCCATGAGACAGTGGTGGTAGAGTCCGGGTGGTCTCACCCACGATGAGACAGTGGTGGTAGAGTCCGGGTGCCCTCACCCACGATGAGACAGTGGTGGTAGAGTCCGGTGGTCTCACCCACGATGAGACAGTGGTGGTAGAGTCCGGGTGGTCTCACCCACATGAGACAGTGGTGGTAGAGTCCGGTGGTCCCCCACATGAGACAGTGGTGGTAGAGTCCGGGTGCCCTTACCCACGATGAGACAGTGGTGGTAGAGTCCGGGTGGTCTCCCCCACGATGAGACAGTGGTGGTAGAGTCCGGGTGGTTTCCCCCACGATGAGACAGTGGTGGTAGAGTCCGGGTGGTTCCCCCACGATGAGACAGTGGTGGTAGAGTCCGGGTGCCCTCACCCACCATGAGACAGTGGTGGTAGAGTCCGGGTGGTCTCACCCACCATGAGACAGTGGTGGTAGAGTCCGGGTGGTCTCCCCCACGATGAGACAGTGGTGGTAGAGTCCGGTGGTCTCACCCACCATGAGACAGTGGTGGTAGAGTCCGGGTGGTCTCACCCATGAGACAGTGGTGGTAGAGTCCGGGTGGTCTCACCCACGATGAGACAGTGGTGGTAGAGTCCGGGTGGTCTCACCCACGATGAGACAGTGGTGGTAGAGTCCGGGTGGTCTCACCCACGATGAGACAGTGGTGGTAGAGTCCGGGTGCCCTCACCCACGATGAGACAGTGGTGGTAGAGTCCGGGTGGTCTCACCCACGATGAGACAGTGGTGGTAGAGTCCGGGTCTCACCCACGATGAGACAGTGGTGGTAGAGTCCGGGTGGTCTCACCCACGATGAGACAGTGGTGGTAGAGTCCGGGTGGTCTCACCCACGGAGACAGTGGTGGTAGAGTCCGGGTGGTCTCACCCACGATGAGACAGTGGTGGTAGAGTCCGGGTGCCCTCACCCACCATGAGACAGTGGTGGTAGAGTCCGGGTGGTCTCCCCCGGTGAGACAGTGGTGGTAGAGTCCGGGTGCCCTCACCCACATGAGACAGTGGTGGTAGAGTCCGGGTGCTCACCCACGTGAGACAGTGGTGGTAGAGTCCGGGTGGTCTCCCCACGATGAGACAGTGGTGGTAGAGTCCGGGTGGTCTCACCCACGATGAGACAGTGGTGGTAGAGTCCGGGTGGTCTCACCCACGATGAGACAGTGGTGGTAGAGTCCGGGTGGTCCCCCCGATGAGACAGTGGTGGTAGAGTCCGGGTGGTCTCACCCACATGAGACAGTGGTGGTAGAGTCCGGGTGCCCACCCACGATGAGACAGTGGTGGTAGAGTCCGGGTGGTCTCCCCCACGATGAGACAGTGGTGGTAGAGTCCGGGTGTCTCCCCGATGAGACAGTGGTGGTAGAGTCGGGTGGTTCCCCCCGATGAGACAGTGGTGGTAGAGTCCGGGTGGTCTCCCCCACGATGAGACAGTGGTGGTAGAGTCCGGGTGCCCTCACCCACGATGAGACAGTGGTGGTAGAGTCCGGGTGCCCTCACCCACGATGAGACAGTGGTGGTAGAGTCCGGGTGGTTCCCCCGATGAGACAGTGGTGGTAGAGTCCGGGTGCCCTCCCCCGATGAGACAGTGGTGGTAGAGTCCGGGTGGTCTCCCCCGATGAGACAGTGGTGGTAGAGTCCGGGTGCCTCCCCACGATGAGACAGTGGTGGTAGAGTCCGGGTGCCCTCACCCACCATGAGACAGTGGTGGTAGAGTCCGGGTGGTCTCCCCCACGATGAGACAGTGGTGGTAGAGTCCGGGTGCCCTCCCCACGATGAGACAGTGGTGGTAGAGTCCGGGTGCCCTCCCCACGATGAGACAGTGGTGGTAGAGTCCGGGTGCTCCCCCACTGAGACAGTGGTGGTAGAGTCCGGGTGCTCCCCCCGATGAGACAGTGGTGGTAGAGTCCGGGTGCTCCCCACGATGAGACAGTGGTGGTAGAGTCCGGGTGGTCTCACCCACGATGAGACAGTGGTGGTAGAGTCCGGGTGGTCTCCCCTACAGTGAGACAGTGGTGGTAGAGTCCGGGTGGTCTCCCCTACGGTGAGACAGTGGTGGTAGAGTCCGGGTGCCCTCCCCATGATGACAGTGGTGGTAGAGTCCGGGTGGTCTCCCCACGATGAGACAGTGGTGGTAGAGTCCGGGTGCTCCCCCACGATGAGACAGTGGTGGTAGAGTCCGGGTGGTCTCCCCCCGATGAGACAGTGGTGGTAGAGTCCGGTGCTCACCCACATGAGACAGTGGTGGTAGAGTCCGGGTGCTCCCCCACATGAGACAGTGGTGGTAGAGTCCGGGTGCTCCCCCATGAGACAGTGGTGTAGAGTCCGGGTGGTCTCACCCACGAAGACAGTGGTGGTAGAGTCCGGGTGGTCTCACCCACCATGAGACAGTGGTGGTAGAGTCCGGGTGGTCTCCCCCACGATGAGACAGTGGTGGTAGAGTCCGGTGCCCTCACCCACATGAGACAGTGGTGGTAGAGTCCGGGTGGTCCTCACCCACATGAGACAGTGGTGGTAGAGTCCGGTGGTCCCTCCCCACTGAGACAGTGGTGGTAGAGTCCGGGTGGTCTCACCCCGATGAGACAGTGGTGGTAGAGTCCGGGTGGTCTCACCCACGATGAGACAGTGGTGGTAGAGTCCGGGTGGTCCCTCCCCAGATGAGACAGTGGTGGTAGAGTCCGGGTGCCCTCACCCACGATGAGACAGTGGTGGTAGAGTCCTGGGTGCCCCACCCCATGAGACAGTGGTGGTAGAGTCCGGGTGGTCTCCCCACGATGAGACAGTGGTGGTAGAGTCCGGGTGGTCTCCCCACGTGAGAGTGGTGGTAGAGTCCGGGTGGTCCCCACGATGAGACAGTGGTGGTAGAGTCCGGGTGGTCTCACCCCATGAGACAGTGGTGGTAGAGTCCGGGTGGTCCCCACGATGAGACAGTGGTGGTAGAGTCCGGGTGGTCTCCCCACGATGAGACAGTGGTGGTAGAGTCCGGGTGGTCTCACCACGATGAGACAGTGGTGGTAGAGTCCGTGGTCTCCCCCACGATGAGACAGTGGTGGTAGAGTCCGGGTGCCCTCACCCCGATGAGACAGTGGTGGTAGAGTCCGGGTCTCACCCACGATGAGACAGTGGTGGTAGAGTCCGGTGGTCTCCCCCACGATGAGACAGTGGTGGTAGAGTCCGGGTGCCCTCACCCATGAGACAGTGGTGGTAGAGTCCGGGTGCCCTCCCCACATGAGACAGTGGTGGTAGAGTCCGGGTGGTCTCCCCACGATGAGACAGTGGTGGTAGAGTCCGGGTGCCCCACCCATATGAGACAGTGGTGGTAGAGTCCGGGTGGTCTCCCCACGATGAGACAGTGTGGTAGAGTCCGGGTGGCTCACCCACGATGAGACAGTGGTGGTAGAGTCCGGTGGTCTCACCCACGATGAGACAGTGGTGGTAGAGTCCGGGTGGTCCCACCCACGATGAGACAGTGGTGGTAGAGTCCGGGTGGTCTCCCCACGATGAGACAGTGGTGGTAGAGTCCGGGTGGTCTCCCCACGATGAGACAGTGGTGGTAGAGTCCGGGTGGTTCCCCCACGATGAGACAGTGGTGGTAGAGTCCGGGTGCCCTCACCCACCATGAGACAGTGGTGGTAGAGTCCGGGTGGTTTCTCCCACGATGAGACAGTGGTGGTAGAGTCCGGGTGGTCTCACCCACGATGAGACAGTGGTGGTAGAGTCCGGGTGGTCTCCCCCACGATGAGACAGTGGTGGTAGAGTCCGGGTGGTCTCACCCACCATGAGACAGTGGTGGTAGAGTCCGGGTGTCTCACCCACGATGAGACAGTGGTGGTAGAGTCCGGGTGCCCTCACCCACGATGAGACAGTGGTGGTAGAGTCCGGGTGGTCTCACCCACGATGAGACAGTGGTGGTAGAGTCCGGGTGGTCTCACCCACGATGAGACAGTGGTGGTAGAGTCCGGGTGCCCTCACCCACATGAGACAGTGGTGGTAGAGTCCGGGTGGTCTCCCCCACGGTGAGACAGTGGTGGTAGAGTCCGGGTGCCCTCACCCACATGAGACAGTGGTGGTAGAGTCCGGGTGCCCTCACCCACGATGAGACAGTGGTGGTAGAGTCCGGGTGGTCTCCCCCACGATGAGACAGTGGTGGTAGAGTCCGGGTGGTCTCACCCACAATGAGACAGTGGTGGTAGAGTCCGGGTGGTCTCACCCACAATGAGACAGTGGTGGTAGAGTCCGGGTGGTCCCCCCCAACATGAGACAGTGGTGGTAGAGTCCGGGTGGTCTCACCCACGATGAGACAGTGGTGGTAGAGTCCGGGTGCCCCCCACGATGAGACAGTGGTGGTAGAGTCCGGGTGGTCTCCCCCACGATGAGACAGTGGTGGTAGAGTCCGGGTGGTCTCCCCACGATGAGACAGTGGTGGTAGAGTCCGGGTGGTCCCCACGAGACAGTGGTGGTAGAGTCCGGTGGTCACCCACGATGAGACAGTGGTGGTAGAGTCCGGGTGGTCTCACCCACGATGAGACAGTGGTGGTAGAGTCCGGGTGCCCTCACCCACGATGAGACAGTGGTGGTAGAGTCCGGGTGGTCTCCCCACGATGAGACAGTGGTGGTAGAGTCCGGGTGCCCTCACCCACGATGAGACAGTGGTGGTAGAGTCCGGGTGGTCTCCCCCACGATGAGACAGTGGTGGTAGAGTCCGGGTGCCCTCCCCCACGATGAGACAGTGGTGGTAGAGTCCGGGTGCCCTCCCCCACATGAGACAGTGGTGGTAGAGTCCGGGTGGTCTCCCCCACGATGAGACAGTGGTGGTAGAGTCCGGGTGGTCTCCCACGATGAGACAGTGGTGGTAGAGTCCGGGTGCCCTCCCCCACGATGAGACAGTGGTGGTAG
Source organism: Lethenteron reissneri (assembly GCF_015708825.2). Taxonomy (NCBI): domain Eukaryota; kingdom Metazoa; phylum Chordata; class Hyperoartia; order Petromyzontiformes; family Petromyzontidae; genus Lethenteron; species Lethenteron reissneri. The sequence continues at coordinate 145,763 of NC_083831.1, read as the reverse complement.
AGTCCGGGTGCTCCCCACGATGAGACAGTGGTGGTAGAGTCCGGGTGGTCTCCCCACGATGAGACAGTGGTGGTAGAGTCCGGGTGCCCTCCCCCACGATGAGACAGTGGTGGTAGAGTCCGGGTGCCCTCCCCCACGATGAGACAGTGGTGGTAGAGTCCGGGTGGTCTCACCCACGATGAGACAGTGGTGGTAGAGTCCGGGTGGTCTCCCCTACAGTGAGACAGTGGTGGTAGAGTCCGGGTGGTCTCCCACGGTGAGACAGTGGTGGTAGAGTCCGGGTGCCCCCCCACGATGAGACAGTGGTGGTAGAGTCCGGGTGGTCTCCCCCACGATGAGACAGTGGTGGTAGAGTCCGGGTGGTCTCCCCCACGATGAGACAGTGGTGGTAGAGTCCGGGTGGTCTCCCACGATGAGACAGTGGTGGTAGAGTCCGGGTGCCCTCACCCCATGAGACAGTGGTGGTAGAGTCCGGGTGCCCTCACCCACGATGAGACAGTGGTGGTAGAGTCCGGGTGTCTCCACCCACGATGAGACTGGTGGTAGAGTCCGGGTGGTCTCACGATGAGACAGTGGTGGTAGAGTCCGGGTGGTTCCCCCACGATGAGACAGTGGTGGTAGAGTCCGGGTGCTCACCCATGAGACAGTGGTGGTAGAGTCCGGGGTGGTCCCCCACGATGAGACAGTGGTGGTAGAGTCCGGGTGGTCCCTCCCCACGATGAGACAGTGGTGGTAGAGTCCGGGTGGTCTCCCCACGATGAGACAGTGGTGGTAGAGTCCGGTGGTCTCCCCACGATGAGACAGTGGTGGTAGAGTCCGGGTGCCTCACCCACGATGAGACAGTGGTGGTAGAGTCCGGGTGCCCTCACCCACGATGAGACAGTGGTGGTAGAGTCCGGGTGGTCTCCCCCACGATGAGACAGTGGTGGTAGAGTCCGGGTGCTCCCCATGATGAGACAGTGGTGGTAGAGTCCGGGTGCCCTCACCCACGATGAGACAGTGGTGGTAGAGTCCGGGTGGTCTCACCCACGATGAGACAGTGGTGGTAGAGTCCGGGTGCCCTCACCCATGATGAGACAGTGGTGGTAGAGTCCGGGTGGTCTCACCCACGATGAGACAGTGGTGGTAGAGTCCGGGTGGTCTCACCCACGATGAGACAGTGGTGGTAGAGTCCGGGTGGTCCCCCACGATGAGACAGTGGTGGTAGAGTCCGGGTGCCCTCACCCACGATGAGACAGTGGTGGTAGAGTCCGGGTGGTCTCCCCCACGATGAGACAGTGGTGGTAGAGTCCGGGTGGTCTCCCCACGATGAGACAGTGGTGGTAGAGTCCGGGTGGTCCCCACGATGAGACAGTGGTGGTAGAGTCCGGGTGGTCCCTCACCCACGATGAGACAGTGGTGGTAGAGTCCGGGTGGTCTCACCCCACGATGAGACAGTGGTGGTAGAGTCCGGGTGGTCTCACCCACGATGAGACAGTGGTGGTAGAGTCCGGGTGGTCTCCCCACGATGAGACAGTGGTGGTAGAGTCCGGGTGGTCTCACCCACGATGAGACAGTGTGGTAGAGTCCGGTGGTCTCACCCACGATGAGACAGTGGTGGTAGAGTCCGGGTGCCTCACCCACGATGAGACAGTGGTGGTAGAGTCCGGGTGGTCTCCCCCACTGAGACAGTGGTGGTAGAGTCCGGGTGGTCTCACCCACGATGAGACAGTGGTGGTAGAGTCCGGTGCCCACCCGATGAGACAGTGGTGGTAGAGTCCGGGTGGTCTCCCCACGGTGAGACAGTGGTGGTAGAGTCCGGTGCCCTCACCCACGATGAGACAGTGGTGGTAGAGTCGGGTGCCCTCACCCACGAGACAGTGGTGGTAGAGTCCGGGTGGTCTCCCCACGAGACAGTGGTGGTAGAGTCCGGGTGGTCTCACCCCGATGAGACAGTGGTGGTAGAGTCCGGGTGCTCCACCCAATGAGACAGTGGTGGTAGAGTCCGGGTGGTCCCCCCCCATGAGACAGTGGTGGTAGAGTCCGGGTGGTCCTCACCCACGAGACAGTGGTGGTAGAGTCCGGGTGCTCACCCACGATGAGACAGTGGTGGTAGAGTCCGGGTGGTCTCCCCACGATGAGACAGTGGTGGTAGAGTCCGGGTGGTTCCCCACGATGAGACAGTGGTGGTAGAGTCCGGTGGTCTCCCCACGATGAGACAGTGGTGGTAGAGTCCGGGTGGTCTCCCCACGATGAGACAGTGGTGGTAGAGTCCGGTGGTCCTCACCCACGATGAGACAGTGGTGGTAGAGTCCGGGTGCCCTCACCCACGATGAGACAGTGGTGGTAGAGTCCGGGTGGTCTCCCCACGGTGAGACAGTGGTGGTAGAGTCCGGGTGCCCTCACCCACGATGAGACAGTGGTGGTAGAGTCCGGTGGTCTCACCCCGATGAGACAGTGGTGGTAGAGTCCTGGTCCCCCACGATGAGACAGTGGTGGTAGAGTCCGGGTGCCCTCACCCACTGAGACAGTGGTGGTAGAGTCCGGGTGGTCTCCCCACGATGAGACAGTGGTGGTAGAGTCCGGTGTCACCCACATGAGACAGTGGTGGTAGAGTCCGGGTGGTCCCCCACGATGAGACAGTGGTGGTAGAGTCCGGGTGGTCTCCCCCGATGAGACAGTGGTGGTAGAGTCCGGGTGGTCTCACCCACGATGAGACAGTGGTGGTAGAGTCCGGGTGCTCCCCACGATGAGACAGTGGTAGAGTCCGGGTGCCCTCCCCACGATGAGACAGTGGTGGTAGAGTCCGGGTGGTCTCACCCACGATGAGACAGTGGTGGTAGAGTCCGGGTGGTCTCCCCACGATGAGACATGGTGGTAGAGTCCGGTGGTCTCCCCACGATGAGACAGTGGTGGTAGAGTCCGGGTGCCCTCACCCCATGAGACAGTGGTGGTAGAGTCCGGGTGGTCTCACCCCGATGAGACAGTGGTGGTAGAGTCCGGGTGCTCCCCACGATGAGACAGTGTGGTAGAGTCCGGGTGGTCTCCCCACGATGAGACAGTGGTGGTAGAGTCCGGGTGCTCCCACCCACGATGAGACAGTGGTGGTAGAGTCCGGGTGGTCTCCCACGATGAGACAGTGGTGGTAGAGTCCGGGTGGTCTCCCCACGATGAGACAGTGGTGGTAGAGTCCGTGGTCTCACCCACGATGAGACAGTGGTGGTAGAGTCCGGTCCCTCACCCACGATGAGACAGTGGTGGTAGAGTCCGGGTGGTCTCCCCCACGATGAGACAGTGGTGGTAGAGTCCGGGTGGTCTCACCCACTGAGACAGTGGTGGTAGAGTCCGGTGGTCTCCCCACGATGAGACAGTGGTGGTAGAGTCCGGGTGCCCTCACCCACCATGAGACAGTGGTGGTAGAGTCCGGGTGGTCTCACCCATGATGAGACAGTGGTGGTAGAGTCCGGGTGGTCTCCCCACGATGAGACAGTGGTGGTAGAGTCCGGGTGGTCTCACCCACGATGAGACAGTGGTGGTAGAGTCCGGGTGCCCCCCCGATGAGACAGTGGTGGTAGAGTCCGGGTGGTCTCCCCACGATGAGACAGTGGTGGTAGAGTCCGGGTGGTCTCCCCACGATGAGACAGTGGTGGTAGAGTCCGGGTGCCCTCACCCCGATGAGACAGTGGTGGTAGAGTCCGGGTGGTCCACCCACGATGAGACAGTGGTGGTAGAGTCCGGGTGGTCTCCCCACGATGAGACAGTGGTGGTAGAGTCCGGGTGGTCTCACCCACGATGAGACAGTGGTGGTAGAGTCCGGGTGGTCCCCCACGATGAGACAGTGGTGGTAGAGTCCGGGTGGTCTCCCCACGATGAGACAGTGGTGGTAGAGTCCGGGTGGTCTCACCCACGATGAGACAGTGGTGGTAGAGTCCGGGTGGTCTACCCACGATGAACAGTGGTGGTAGAGTCCGGGTGGTCTCACCCACGATGAGACAGTGGTGGTAGAGTCCGGGTGCCCTCACCCACGATGAGACAGTGGTGGTAGAGTCCGGGTGGTCCCCCCACGATGAGACAGTGGTGGTAGAGTCCGGGTGGTCTCCCACGATGAGACAGTGGTGGTAGAGTCCGGTGGTCTCCCCACGATGAGACAGTGGTGGTAGAGTCCGGGTGCCCTCACCACGATGAGACAGTGGTGGTAGAGTCCGGGTGGTCTCACCCACGATGAACAGTGGTGTAGAGTCCGGGTGGTCCCTCACCCACCATGAGACAGTGGTGGTAGAGTCCGGGTGGTCTCCCCCATGAGACAGTGGTGGTAGAGTCCGGGTCTCACCCCGATGAGACAGTGGTGGTAGAGTCCGTGGTGCCCTCACCCACATGAGACAGTGGTGGTAGAGTCCGGGTGGTCTCACCCACGATGAGACAGTGGTGGTAGAGTCCGGGTGGTCTCACCCACGATAGACAGTGGTGGTAGAGTCCGGGTGGTCCACCCACGATGAGACAGTGGTGGTAGAGTCCGGGTGCCTCACCCACGATGAGACAGTGGTGGTAGAGTCCGGGTGGTCTCACCCACATGAGACAGTGGTGGTAGAGTCCGGGTGGTCTCACCCACGATGAGACAGTGGTGGTAGAGTCCGGTGCTCACCCACGATGAGACAGTGGTGGTAGAGTCCGGGTTCTCACCACGATGAGACAGTGGTGGTAGAGTCCGGGTGGTCTCACCCACGATGAGACAGTGGTGGTAGAGTCCGGGTGGTCTCACCCACGATGAGACAGTGGTGGTAGAGTCCGGTGGTCTCACCCACGATGAGACAGTGGTGGTAGAGTCCGGGTGGTCCCTCACCCGATGAGACAGTGGTGGTAGAGTCCGGGTGCTCACCCACGATGAGACAGTGGTGGTAGAGTCCGGGTGCCTCCCCCACGATGAGACAGTGGTGGTAGAGTCCGGGTGGTCTCACCCACGATGAGACAGTGGTGGTAGAGTCTGGGTGCCCTCACCCACGATGAACAGTGGTGTAGAGTCCGGGTGCCCTCACCCACATGAGACAGTGGTGGTAGAGTCCGGGTGCCACCCACTGATGAGACAGTGGTGGTAGAGTCGGGTGCCCACCCCCTGAGACAGTGGTGGTAGAGTCCGGGTGGTCTCACCCACGATGAGACAGTGGTGGTAGAGTCCGGGTGGTCTCCCCCACGATGAGACAGTGGTGGTAGAGTCCGGGTGCTCCCCACATGAGACAGTGGTGGTAGAGTCCGGGTGGTCTCACCCCATGAGACAGTGGTGGTAGAGTCCGGGTGGTCTCCCCACGATGAGACAGTGGTGGTAGAGTCCGGGTGGTCTCCCCCGAGGAGACAGTGGTGGTAGAGTCCGGGTGCCCTCCCCACGATGAGACAGTGGTGGTAGAGTCCGGGTGGTCTCACCCACGATGAGACAGTGGTGGTAGAGTCCGGGTGGTCTCACCCACGGAGACTGGTGGTAGAGTCCGGGTGGTCTCACCCCACGATGAGACAGTGGTGGTAGAGTCCGGGTGGTCTCCCCCACGTGAGACAGTGGTGGTAGAGTCCGGGTGGTCTCACCCACGATGAGACAGTGGTGGTAGAGTCCGGGTGTCTCACCCCGATGAGACAGTGGTGGTAGAGTCCGGGTGGTCTCACACGATGAGACAGTGGTGGTAGAGTCCGGGTGCCCTCACCCACGATGAGACAGTGGTGGTAGAGTCCGGGTGCCCTCACCCACGATGAGACAGTGGTGGTAGAGTCCGGGTGGTCTCACCCACGATGAGACAGTGGTGGTAGAGTCCGGGTGCCCTCCCCACGATGAGACAGTGGTGGTAGAGTCCGGGTGGTCTCACCCACGATGAGACAGTGGTGGTAGAGTCGGTGTGTCCCTCCCCACCATGAGACAGTGGTGGTAGAGTCCGGGTGTCTCCCCCACGATGAGACAGTGGTGGTAGAGTCCGGGTGGTCTCACCCACTGAGACAGTGGTGGTAGAGTCCGGGTGGTCCCTCACCCACGATGAGACAGTGGTGGTAGAGTCCGGGTGGTCTCACCCACGATGAACAGTGGTGGTAGAGTCCGGGTGGTCTCCCACGATGAGACAGTGGTGGTAGAGTCCGGGTGGTCTCACCCACATGAACAGTGGGGGGGGGGGGGGGTGGTAGAGTCCGGGTGGTCTCCCCCGATAGACAGTGGTGGTAGAGTCCGGGTGGTCTCCCCCACGATGAGACAGTGGTGGTAGAGTCCGGGTGGTCCTCACCCACATGAGACAGTGGTGGTAGAGTCCGGGTGCCCTCACCCCATGAGACAGTGGTGGTAGAGTCCGGGTCCCTCACCCACGAGACAGTGGTGGTAGAGTCCGGGTGGTCTCACCCACGTGAGACAGTGGTGGTAGAGTCCGGGTGGTCTCCCCACACGATGACAGTGGTGGTAGAGTCCGGGTGGTCTCACCCACATGAGACAGTGGTGGTAGAGTCCGGGTGCCCTCACCCACGATGAGACAGTGGTGGTAGAGTCCGGGTGCCCTCACCCCTGAGACAGTGGTGGTAGAGTCCGGGTGGTCCTCCACCCACGATGAGACAGTGGTGTAGAGTCCGGGTGGTCTCACCCACGATGAGACAGTGGTGGTAGAGTCCGGTGGTCTCACCCACGATGAGACAGTGGGTAGAGTCCGGGTGCTCACCCACGATGAGACAGTGGTGGTAGAGTCCGGTGGTCCCTCACCCACGATGAGACAGTGGTGGTAGAGTCCGGGTGTCCCTCACCCACGATGAGACAGTGGTGGTAGAGTCCGGGTGCCCCTCCCCGATGAGACAGTGGGGAGAGTCCGGGTGGTCCCTCACCCACCATGAGACAGTGGTGGTAGAGTCCGGGTGGTCTCCCCCCCATGAACAGTGGTGGTAGAGTCCGGGTGGTCTCACCCACGATAGACAGTGGTGGTAGAGTCCGGTGGTCTCACCACGAGAGACAGTGGTGGTAGAGTCCGGGTGGTCTCACCCACGATGAGACAGTGGTGGTAGAGTCCGGGTGGTCCCTCACCCACGATGAGACAGTGGTGGTAGAGTCCGGGTGCCCTCACCCACGAGACAGTGGTGGTAGAGTCGGGTGGTCTCCCCACGATGAGACAGTGGTGGTAGAGTCCGGGTGGTCTCACCCACGATGAGACAGTGGTGGTAGAGTCCGGGTGCTCACCCACGATGAGACAGTGGTGGTAGAGTCCGGGTGCCCTCACCCACGATGAGACAGTGGTGGTAGAGTCCGGGTGCCCTCACCCACGATGAGACAGTGGTAGAGTCCGGGTGCCCTCCCCCACGATGAGACAGTGGTGGTAGAGTCCGTGGTCTCACCAGATGAGACAGTGGTGGTAGAGTCCGGGTGGTCCCTCCCCACGATGAGACAGTGGTGGTAGAGTCCGGGTGCCCTCACCCACGATGAGACAGTGGTGGTAGAGTCCGGGTGCCCTCACCCACCATGAGACAGTGGTGGTAGAGTCCGGGTGGTCTCACCCACTATGAGACAGTGGTGGTAGAGTCCGGGTGGTCTCACCCACGATGAGACAGTGGTGGTAGAGTCCGGGTGCCCTCACCCACATGAGACAGTGGTGGTAGAGTCCGGGTGGTCTCCCCCACGATGAGACAGTGGTGGTAGAGTCCGGGTGGTCTCACCCACGATGAGACAGTGGTGGTAGAGTCCGGGTCCCTCACCCATGAGACAGTGGTGTAGAGTCCGGGTGCCCTCACCACATGAGACAGTGGTGGTAGAGTCCGGGTGGTCTCCCCACGATGAGCAGTGGTGGTAGAGTCCGGGTGGTCTCACCCACAATGAGACAGTGGTGGTAGAGTCCGGGTGGTCTCACCCACGATGAGACAGTGGTGGTAGAGTCCGGGTGGTCTCACCCACAATGAGACAGTGGTGGTAGAGTCCGGGTGGTCTCACCCACGATGAGACAGTGGTGGTAGAGTCCGGGTGGTCTCACCCACGATGAGACAGTGGTGGTAGAGTCCGGGTGGTCTACCCACGATGAGACAGTGGTGGTAGAGTCCGGGTGCTCACTCCCACATGATGAGACAGTGGTGGTAGAGTCGGTGGTCTCACCCACGATGAGACAGTGGTGGTAGAGTCCGGGTGCCACCCCACGATGAGACAGTGGTGGTAGAGTCCGGGTGCCCTCCCCCAGATGAGACAGTGGTGGTAGAGTCCGGGGTGTCTCACCCACGATGAGACAGTGGTGGTAGAGTCCGGTGGTCTCACCCACGATGAGACAGTGGTGGTAGAGTCCGGGTGGTCTCACCCACGTGAGACGTGGTGTAGAGTCCGGGTGGTCTCACCCATGAGACAGTGGTGGTAGAGTCCGGTGCCCTCACCCACGATGAGACAGTGGTGGTAGAGTCCGGGTGCTCACCCACGATGAGACAGTGGTGGTAGAGTCCGGGTGCCTCACCACGATGAACAGTGGTGGTAGAGTCCGGGTGGTCTCACCACGATGAGACAGTGGTGGTAGAGTCCGGTGGTCTCACCCACGATGAACAGTGGTGGTAGAGTCCGGGTGGTCTCACCCACGATGAGACAGGTGGTAGAGTCCGGGTGGTCTCACCCACGATGAGACAGTGGTGGTAGAGTCCGGGTGCCCTCCCCCACGATGAGCAGTGGTGGTAGAGTCCGGTGGTCTCCCCCACGATGAGA
>NC_083831.1:114548-136610 GCF_015708825.2 Lethenteron reissneri | reverse complement strand
CTCTACCCCAGCCTGACTCCAACCCACTCGCTACCCCCAGCCCTGACTCCAAACCCACTCGCTCTACCCCAGCCCTGACTCCAACCCAACTCACCCCAGCCCTGACTCCAACCACTCGCTCTACCCCCAGCCCTGACTCCAACCCACTCTCTCTACCCCAGCCTGACTCCAACCCACTCGCTCTACCCCAGCCCTGACTCCAACCCACTCGCTCTACCCCAGCCCTGACTCCAACCCACTCGCTCTACCCCAGCCTGACTCCAACCCACTCGCTCTACCCCAGCCTGACTCCAACCCACTCGCTATACCCCAGCCCTGACTCCAACCACTCGCTCTACCCCAGCCTGACTCCAACCCACTCACTCTACCCCCAGCCCTGACTCCACCCACTCACTCTACCCCGCCTGACTCCAACCCACTCGCTCTACCCCCAGCCCTGACTCCAACCCACTCGCTCTACCCAGCCCTGACTCCAACCCACTCGCTCTACCCCAGCCCTGACTCCAACCCACTCACTATACCCCCAGCCCTGACTCCAACCCACTCGCTCTACCCCAGCCCTGACTCCAACCCACTCGCTCTACCCCCAGCCCTGACTCCAACCCACTCGCTCTACCCCCAGCCCTGACTCCAACCACTCTCTCTACCCCAGCCTTGACCAACCCACTCGCTCTACCCCCAGCCCTGACTCCAACCACTCGCTCTACCCCAGCCCTGACTCCAACCCACTCGCTCTACCCCAGCCCTGACCAACCCACTCACTCTACCCCAGCCCTGACTCCAACCCACTCACTCTACCCCAGCCCTGACTCCAACCCACTCGCTCTACCCCAGCCCTGACTCCAACCCACTCGCTCTACCCCAGCCTGACTCCAACCCACTCGCTCTACCCCAGCCCTGACTCCAACCCACTCACTATACCCCAGCCCTGACTCCAACCCACTCGCTCTACCCCAGCCCTGACTCCAACCCACTCACTCTACCCCAGCCTGACCAACCCACTCGCTCCCCCCCAGCCCTGACTCCAACCCACTCGCTTACCCCCAGCCCTGACTCCAACCCACTCACTCTACCCCAGCCCTGACTCCAACCCACTCGCTCTACCCCAGCCCTGACTCCAACCCACTCGCTCTACCCCCAGCCCTGACTCAACCCACTCGCTCTACCCCAGCCCTGACTCCAACCCACTCACTCTACCCCAGCCTGACTCCAACCCACTCACTCTACCCCAGCCCTGACTCCAACCCACTCGCTCTACCCCAGCCCTGACTCCAACCCACTCGCTCTACCCCAGCCCTGACTCCAACCCACTCGCTCTACCCAGCCCTGACTCCAACCCACTCGCTATACCCCAGCCCTGACTCCAACCCACTCGCTCTACCCCAGCCTGACTCCAACCCACTCGTCTACCCCAGCCCTGACTCCAACCCACTCGCTCTACCCCAGCCCTGACTCCAACCACGCTCTACCCCAGCCCTGACTCCAACCCACTCGCTCACCCCAGCCCTGACTCCAACCCACTCGCTCTACCCCAGCCCTGACTCCAACCCACTCTATACCCCAGCCTGACTCCAACCCACTCGCTCTACCCCCAGCCCTGACTCCAACCCACTCGCTCTACCCCAGCCCTGACTCCAACCACTCACTCTACCCCAGCCCTGACTCCAACCCACTCGCTCTACCCCAGCCCTGACTCCAACCCACTCGCTCTACCCCAGCCCTGACTCCAACCCACTCACTACCCCAGCCCTGACTCCAACCCACCACTACCCCAGCCCTGACTCCAACCCACTCGCTCTACCCCCAGCCCTGACTCCAACCCACTCTCTCTACCCAGCCTGACTCCAACCCACTCGCTCTACCCCCAGCCCTGACTCCAACCCACTCGCTCTACCCCAGCCCTGACTCCAACCCACTCGCTCACCCCAGCCCTGACTCCAACCAACTCACTATACCCCAGCCCTGACTCCAACCACTCACTATACCCCCAGCCCTGACTCCAACCCACTCACTCTACCCCCCCTGACTCCAACCCACTCTCTACCCCAGCCTTCCCAACCCACTCGCTATACCCCAGCCCTGACTCCAACCCACTCGCTCTAACCCAGCCCTGACTCCAACCCACTCGCTCTACCCCAGCCCTGACTCCAACCCACTCGCTAACCCCAGCCCTGACTCCAACCCACTCGCTATACCCCAGCCCTGACTCCAACCCATCGCTCTACCCAGCCCTGACTCCAACCCACTCGCTCTACCCCAGCCCTGACTCCAACCCACTCACTACCCCCAGCCCTGACTCCAACCCACTCGCTACCCCCAGCCCTGACTCCAAACCCACTCGCTCTCCCCAGCCTGACTCCAACCCACTCACTCTACCCCAGCCTGACTCCAACCCACTCACTACCCCAGCCCTGACTCCAACCCACTCGCTCTACCCCCAGCCCTGACTCCAACCCACTCGCTCTACCCCAGCCCTGACTCCAACCCACTCGCTCTACCCCCAGCCCTGACTCCAACCCACTCTCTCCCCAGACTTGACTCCAACCCACTCGCTCTACCCCCAGCCCTGACTCCAACCCACTCGCTCTACCCCAGCCCTGACTCCAACCCACTCGCTCTACCCCAGCCCTGACTCCAACCCACTCACTCTACCCCAGCCTGACTCCAACCACCCACTCGCTCTACCCCAGCCCTGACTCCAACCCACTCACTCTACCCCAGCCCTGACTCCAACCCACTCACTATACCCCAGCCCTGACTCCAACCCACTCGCTTACCCCAGCCCTGACTCCAACCCACTCGCTCTACCCCAGCCCTGACTCCAACCCACTCGCTCTACCCCAGCCTGACTCCAAACCCACTCACTCTACCCCCAGCCTGACTCCAACCCACTCGCTACCCCAGCCGTGACTCCAACCCACTCACTCTACCCCCAGCCCTGACTCCAACCCACTCGCTCCACCCCAGCCCTGACTCCAACCCACTCACTCTACCCCCAGCCCTGACTCCAACCCACTCACTCTACCCCCAGCCCTGACTCCAACCCACTCGCTCTACCCCAGCCCTGACTCCAACCCACTCGCTCTACCCCAGCCCTGACTCCAACCCACTCGCTCTACCCCAGCCCTGACTCCAACCCACTCACTCTACCCCAGCCCTGACTCCAACCCACTCACTCTACCCCAGCCCTGACTCCAACCCACTCGCTCTACCCCAGCCCTGACTCCAACCCACTCGCTCTACCCCCAGCCCTGACTCCAACCCACTCGCTCTACCCCAGCCCTGACTCCAACCCACTCGCTCTACCCCAGCCCTGACTCCAACCCACTCGCTCTACCCCAGCCCTGACTCCAACCCACTCGCTATACCCCAGCCCTGACTCCAACCCACTCGCTATACCCCCAGCCCTGACTCCAACCCACTCTCTTACCCCCAGCCCTGACTCCAACCCACTCTCTACCCCAGCCTTGACTCCAACCCACTCGCTATACCCCCAGCCCTGACTCCAACCCACTCGCTCTACCCAGCCCTGACTCCAACCCACTCGCTCTACCCCAGCCTGACTCCAACCCACTCGCTATACCCCAGCCCTGACTCCAACCCACTCGCTATACCCCAGTCCTGACTCCAACCCACTCGCTCTACCCCAGCCCTGACTCCAACCCACTCACTCTACCCCCAGCCCTGACTCCAACCCACTCAAACTACCCCAGCCCTGACTCCAACCCACTCGCTCTACCCCCAGCCCTGACTCCAACCCACTCGCTCTACCCCAGCCCTGACTCCAACCCACTCACTCTACCCCAGCCGTGACTCCAACCCACTCACTATACCCCCAGCCCTGACTCCAACCCACTCGCTCTACCCCAGCCCTGACTCCAACCCACTCGCTCTACCCCAGCCCTGACTCCAACCCACTCGCTCTACCCCCAGCCCTGACTCCAACCCACTCTCTCTACCCCAGCCTTGACTCCAACCCACTCGCTCTACCCCCAGCCCTGACTCCAACCCACTCGCTCTACCCCAGCCCTGACTCCAACCCACTCGCTCTACCCCAGCCCTGACTCCAACCCACTCACTCTACCCCAGCCCTGACTCCAACCCACTCACTATACCCCCAGCCCTGACTCCAACCCACTCGCTTTACCCCAGCCCTGACTCCAACTCACTCGCTCTACCCCCAGCCCTGACTCCAACCACTCTTGCTCTACCCCAGCCCTGACTCCAACCCACTCACTCTACCCCCAGCCCTGACTCCAACCCACTCGCTCTACCCCAGCCGTGACTCCAACCCACTCACTCTACCCCCAGCCCTGACTCCAACCCACTCGCTCCACCCCAGCCCTGACTCCAACCCACTCACTCTACCCCAGCCCTGACTCCAACCCACTCACTCTACCCCAGCCCTGACTCCAACCCACTCGCTCTACCCCAGCCCTGACTCCAACCCACTCGCTCTACCCCCAGCCCTGACTCCAACCCACTCGCTCTACCCCAGCCCTGACTCCAACCCACTCACTCTACCCCAGCCCTGACTCCAGCCCACTCACTCTACCCCAGCCCTGACTCCAACCCATCGCTCTACCCCAGCCCTGACTCCAACCCACTCGCCACCCCCAGCCCTGACTCCAACCCACTCGCTCTACCCCCAGCCCTGACTCCAACCCACTCACTATACCCCCAGCCCTGACTCCAACCCACTCGCTCTACCCCCAGCCCTGACTCCAACCCACTCGCTCTACCCCCAGCCCTGACTCCAACCCACTCACTCTACCCCAGCCCTGACTCCAACCCACTCGCTCTACCCCAGCCCTGACTCCAACCCACTCGCTCTACCAGCCCTGACTCCAACCCACTCACTCTACCCCAGCCGTGACTCCAACCCACTCACTATACCCCCAGCCCTGACTCCAACCCACTCGCTCTACCCCAACCCTGACTCCAACCCACTCTCTACCCCAGCCTGACTCCAACCCACTCGCTCTACCCCAGCCCTGACTCCAACCCACTCGCTCTACCCCAGCCCTGACTCCAACCCACTCGCTCTACCCCAGCCCTGACTCCAACCAACTCACTATCCCCCAGCCTGACTCCAACCACTCACTCTACCCCCAGCCCTGACTCCAACCCACTCGCTCTACCCCAGCCCTGACTCCAACCCACTCGCTCTACCCCAGCCCTGACTCCAACCCACTCACTCTACCCCAGCCGTGACTCCAACCCACTCACTATACCCCAGCCCTGACTCCAACCCACTCGCTCTACCCCCAGCCCTGACTCCAACCCACTCGCTCTACCCCAGCCCTGACTCCAACCACTCGCTCTACCCCCAGCCCTGACTCCAACCCACTCTCTCTACCCAGCCTGACTCCAACCCACTCGCTCTACCCCCAGCCTGACTCCAACCCACTCGCTTACCCAGCCCTGACTCCAACCCACTCGCTCTACCCAGCCCTGACTCCAACCCACTCACTCGACCCCAGCCCTGACTCCAACCCACTCACTATACCCCAGCCCTGACTCCAACCCACTCGCTTTACCCCAGCCGTGACCAAACCACGCTCTCACCCCCAGCCCTGACTCCAACCCACTCGCTCTACCCAGCCTGACTCCAACCCACTCACTCTACACCCAGACCTGACTCCAACCACTCGCTTACCCCCAGCGTGACTCCAACCCACTCACTCTACCCCAGCCTGACTCCAACCCACTCGCTACACCCCCAGCCCTGACTCCAACCCACTCACTCTACCCCCAGCCCTGACTCCAACCCACTCACTCTACCCCAGCCCTGACTCCAACCCACTCGCTACCCCAGCCATGACTCCAACCCACTCGCTCTACCCCCAGCCCTGACTCCAACCACTCACTCTACCCCAGCCTGACTCAGCCAACTCACTCTACCCCAGCCCTGACTCCAACCCACTCGCTCTACCCCAGCCCTGACTCCAACCCACTCGCTCTACCCCAGCCCTGACTCCAACCACTGCTACCCAGCCCTGACTCCAACCCACTCGCTCTACCCCAGCCCTGACTCCAACCCACTCGCTTACCCCAGCCTGACTCCAACCCACTCGCTCTACCCAGCCCTGACTCCAACCCATCGCTCTACCCCAGCCCTGACTCCAACCCACTCGCTCTACCCCAGCCCTGACCCAACCCACATCACTATACCCCCAGCCTGACTCCAACCCACTCGCTCCACCCCAGCCCTGACTCCAACCAACTCGCTCTACCCCAGCCTGACTCCAACCCACTCGCTCTACCCCAGCCCTGACTCCCAACCCACTCGCTCCACCCCCAGCCCTGACTCCAACCCACTCGCTCTACCCCAGCCCTGACTCCAACCACTCGCTCTACCCCAGCCCTGTCTCAACCCACTCGCTCCACCCCCAGCCCTGACTCCAACCCCACTCGCTCTACCCCAGCCCTGACTCCAACCCACTACTATCCCCAGCCCTGACTCCAACCACTCGCTCCACCCAGCCCTGACTCCAACCCACCGCTCTACCCAGCCATGACTCCAACCCACTCGCTCTACCCAGCCCTGACTCCAACCACTCACTCTACCCCAGCCTGACTCCAACCACCGCTCTACCTCAGCCCTGACTCAACCCACTTGCTCCACCCAGCCCTGACTCCAACCCACTCACTCTAACCCTTACTCTACCTCTAAACACACTCGCTATACCTCTACCATAACTCTATCCAAACCCTACATCCATCCCTAACCTACCTCTAGCCCTCATCTCTAATCCTACCCCACTAGCCAACCTCTTGCAATAGTTTAGCCTATCTCTAACCCTAACTCTATTTCTAATCCCCTAACCCTCACTCACTCGCTCTAACCCTAGCCCTAGCCCAAAGCCTAACTAACCCTACCCCTCCACCCTCTTGCTTTAACCCTAACCTAACCTTAACCTAAAAATAACCTTAACTAAGCCCAGTCCTAACTCTAACCCTACTCAACTAGCCATGACGCTAACCCTACCTCTATCACTAACCCTACCTCTATCACTAACGCTAACCCTACCTATAGGCCTGTAGATCTAACCCTACCAAACTAGCTCGATCTCCAAACCTACCTCAAGCCGAACTCGAGCCCTAACCTTACCCTACATCTAACCGCCTCGTCCTCACCCTCTCGCTATAACCCTAAACTAACCCTAAACTAACACTCAACCTCTCGCTATAACCCTAAACTAACCCTAAACTGACACTAAACTAACACTCAACCTCTAGCTATAACCCTAAACTAACCGCAAACTAACCCTAACACTCAACCTCTAGCTCTAACCCTAACCTAACACTCATCCTCTTGCTCTAACCATAACCTAATCCTCTCACTCTGAAGCTAGTCCTAACCACAACCCTCTAGTTCTAACCACAACTCTCTAGTCCTAACCACAACCCTCTAGTCCTAACCACAACTCTCTAGTCCTAACCACAACCTCTAGTCCTAACCACAACCCTCTAGTACTAACCACAACCCTCTAGTCCTAACAACAACCCTCTAGTCCTAACCACAACCCTCTAGTCCTAACCACAACTCTCTAGTCCTAACCACAACTCTCTGTCCTAACCAAACTCTCTAGTCCTAACCACAACCCCTTAGTGCTAACCACAATCTCTACTCCTAACCACAAACTCTCTAGCCTAACCACAACCCTCTAGTCCTAACCAAACTCTCTAGTCCTAACCACACTCTCTAGCCTAACCACACTCTCTAGTCCTAACACAACTCTCTAGTCCTAACCACAACCTCTGCTAACAACAACTCTCTAGTATAACACAACCCTCTAGTCCTAACCACAACTCTCTACTCTAACCACAACTCTCTAGTCTAACCACAACCTCTAGTCCTAACCACAACTCTCTAGCTAAACAACAATCTCTAGTCCTAACCACAACCTGCTAGTCCTAACCACAAACTCTAGTCCAACCAACTCTCTAGTCCTAACCACAAACCCTCTAGGCCTAACCACAACCTCTAACCACAACTCTCTAGTCCTAACAACAACCCTCTAGTCCTAACCAAACTCTCTACTCTAACCACAATCTTACTCCTAACCAAACTCTCTAGTGCTAACCACAACCCTCTAGTCCTAACCACAACTCTCTAGTCCTAACCACAACTCTCTAGTGCTAACCACAACCCTCTAGTTCTAACCACAACCCTCTAACCACAACTCTCTAGTCCTAACAACAACCCTCTAGTCCTAACCACAACTCTCTACTCCTAACCACAACCCTCTAGTCCTAACCACGACTCTCTAGTCCTAACCACAACCCTCTAGTCCTAACCACAACCCTCTAACCACAACTCTCTAGTCCTAACAACAACCCTCTAGTCCTAACCACAAACCTCTAGTCCTAACCACAACCCTCTAGTCCTAACCACAACTCCTCTCGTCCTAACCACAACCCCTCTAGTCCTAACCACAACCTTCTAACCACCACACTGCTCCTAGTCCTAACACAACCCTCTAGTCCTAAACCACAAATCCTCTAGTTCCTAACCACAACCCTCTAGTCCTAACCACAACTCTCTAGCCCTAACCACAACCCTCTAGTCCTAACCACAACCTCTAGTCCCTAAACACAACCCTCTAGTCCTAACCACAACTCTCTAGTCCTAACCACAACCCTTCTAGTCCTAACCACAACCTCTCTAGCCTAACACAACTCTCTAGTCCTAACCACAACCTCTAGTCCTAACCACAACCCTCTTAGTCCCTAACCACACCTCTAGTCCTAACCACAAACCTCTAGTCCTAACCACAACCTCTTAGTCCTAACCACAACTCTCTAGTCTAACCACAACCCTCTAGTCCTAACACAACTCTTCGAGTCCTAACCACAACTCTCTAGCTCCTAACCACAACCCCTCTAGTCCTAACCACAACTCTCTAGTCCCTAACCACAACTCTCTACTCCTAACCACAACCCTCTAGTCCTAACCCAACTCTCTAGTCCTAACCACAACCCTTAGTCCTAACCACAACTCTCTAGCCCTAAACCACAACCCTCTAGTCCTGACCACAACTCTCTAGTCCTAACCACAACCCTCTAGTCCTAACCACAACTCTCTAGTCCTAACCACAACCCTCTAGTCCTAACCACAACTCTCTAGTCCTAACCACAACCCTCTAGGTCCTAAACCACAACTCTCTAGTCCTAACCACAACCCTCTAGCCCTACCACAAATCTCTAGTCCTAACCACAACTCCTCTAGCCCTAACCACAACTCTCTAGTCCTAACCACACTCTCTAGTCCTAACCCCAACCCTCTAGTCCTAACCACAACTCTCTAGTCCAACCACAACCATCTTCTAGTCCTAACCACAACCCTCTAGCCCTAACCACAACTCTGCTAGTCCGAACCACACTCTCTAGTCCTAACCACAACTCTCTAGTCCTAACCACAACTCTCTAGTCCTAACCACAACCCTCTAGTCCTAACCACAACTCTCTAGTCCTAACCACAACCCTCTAGTCCTAACCACAACTCTCTAGTCCTAACCACAACTCTCTAGTCCTAACCACAACCCTCTAGTCCTAACCAAAACTCTCTAGTCCTAACAACAACTCTCTAGTCCAAACCACAACCCTCTAGTCCTAACCACAACTCTCTAGTCCTAACCACAACTCTCTAGTCCTAACTGCAACCTTCTAGTCCTAACCACAACTCTCTAGTCCTAACCACAACCCTCTAGTCCTAACCACAACTCTCTAGTCCTAACCACAACTCTCTAGTCCTAACCACAACCCTCTAGTCCTAACCACAACTCTCTAGTCCTAACCACAACTCTCTAGTCCTAACCACAACTCTCTAGTCCTAACCACAACTCTCTACTCCTAACCACAACTCTCTAGTCCTAACTGCAACCTTCTAGCCCTAACCACAACTCTCTAGTCCTAACCAAAACCCTCTAGTCCTAACCACAACTCTCTAGTCCTAACCACAACTCTCTAGTCCTAACCACAACCCTCTAGTCCTAACCACAACTCTCTAGTCCTAACTGCAACCTTCTAGTCCTAACCACACTCTCTAGTCCTAACCACAACCCTCTAGTCCTAACCACAACCTCTAGTCCTAACCACAACCCTCTAGCCCTAACCACAACTCTCTAGTCCTAACCACAACCTCTAGTCCTACCACAACTCTCTAGTCCTAACCACAACTCTCTAGTCCTAAAAACAACCCTCTAGCCCTAACCACAACCCTCTAGTCCTAACCACAACCCTCTAGCCCTAACCACAACTCTCTAGTCCTAACCACAACTCTCTAGTCCTAACCACAACTCTCTAGCCCTAACCACAACTCTCTAGCCCTAACCACAACCCTCTAGCCCTAACCACAACTCTCTAGTCCTAACCACAACTCTCTAGTACTAACCACAACTCTCTAGTCCTAACCACAACTTTCTATTCCTAACCACAACTCTCTAGCCTTAACCACAACCCTCTAGCCTTAACCACAACTCTCTAGCCTTACCACAACTCTCTAGTTTCTAACCACAACTCTCTAGTCCTAACCACAACCCTCTAGCTCTAACCACAACCCTCTAGTCCTAACCACAACTCTCTAGCCTTAACCACAACTCTCTAGTCCTAACCACAACTCTCTAGTCCTAACCACAACCCTCTAGTCCTAACCACAACCCTCTAGTCCTAACCACAACTCTCTAGTCCTAACCACAACCCTCTAGTCCTAACCACAACTCTCTAGTCCTAACCACAACCCTCTAGTCCTAACAACAACCCTCTAGTCCTAACCACAACCCTCTAGTCCTAACCACAACTGTCTAGTCCTAACCACAACCCTCTAGTCCTAACCACAACCCTCTAGCCCTAACCACAACCCTCTAGCCCTAACCACAACCCTCTAGTCCTAACCACAACTCTCTAGTCCTAACCACAACTGTCTAGTCCTAACCACAACCCTCTAGCCCTAACCACAACCCTCTAGCCCTAACCACAAGCCTCTAGTCCTAACCACAACTCTCTAGTCCTAACCACAACCTGCTAGTTCTAACCACAACTCTCTAGTCCTAACAACAACCCTCTAGTCCTAACAACAACCCTCTAGTCCTAACCACAACCTCCAGTCCTAACCACAACCCTCTAGTCCTAACCACAACTCTCTAGTCCTAACAACAACTCTCTAGTCCTAACCACAACCCTCTAGTCCTAACAACAACCCTCTAGTCCTAACCACAACTCTCTAGTCCTAACCACAACTCTCTAGTCCTAACCACAACCCTCTAGTCCTAACAACAACTCTCTAGTCCTAACAACAACTCTCTAGTCCTAACCACAACTCTCTAGTCCTAACAACAACCCTCTAGTCCTAACCACAACCCTCTAGTCCTAACCACAACCTCCAGTCCTAACCACAACCCTCTAGTCCTAACCACAACTCTCTAGTCCTAACAACAACTCTGTAGTCCTAACAACAACTCTCTAGTCCTAACCACAACCCTCTAGTCCTAACCACAACCCTCTAGTCCTAACCACAACCCTCTAGTCCTAACCACAACTCTCTAGTCCTAACCACAACTCTCTACTCCTAACCACAACCCTCTAGTCCTAACCACAACTCTCTAGTCCTAACCACAACCCTCTAGTCCTAACCACAACTCTCTAGCCCTAACCACAACCCTCTAGTCCTAACCACAACTCTCTAGTCCTAACCACAACCCTCTAGTCCTAACCACAACTCTCTAGTCCTAACCACAACCCTCTAGTCCTAACCACAACTCTCTAGTCCTAACCACAACCCTCTAGTCCTAACCACAACTTTCTATTCCTAACCACAACTCTCTAGCCTTAACCACAACCCTCTAGCCTTAACCACAACTCTCTAGCCTTAACCACAACTCTCTAGTTCTAACCACAACTCTCTAGTCCTAACCACAACCCTCTAGCTCTAACCACAACCCTCTAGTCCTAACCACAACTCTCTAGCCTTAACCACAACTCTCTAGTCCTAACCACAACTCTCTAGTCCTAACCACAACCCTCTAGTCCTAACCACAACCCTCTAGTCCTAACCACAACTCTCTAGTCCTAACCACAACCCTCTAGTCCTAACCACAACTCTCTAGTCCTAACCACAACCCTCTAGTCCTAACAACAACCCTCTAGTCCTAACCACAACCCTCTAGTCCTAACCACAACTGTCTAGTCCTAACCACAACCCTCTAGTCCTAACCACAACCCTCTAGCCCTAACCACAACCCTCTAGCCCTAACCACAACCCTCTAGTCCTAACCACAACTCTCTAGTCCTAACCACAACTGTCTAGTCCTAACCACAACCCTCTAGCCCTAACCACAACCCTCTAGCCCTAACCACAAGCCTCTAGTCCTAACCACAACTCTCTAGTCCTAACCACAACCTGCTAGTTCTAACCACAACTCTCTAGTCCTAACAACAACCCTCTAGTCCTAACAACAACCCTCTAGTCCTAACCACAACCTCCAGTCCTAACCACAACCCTCTAGTCCTAACCACAACTCTCTAGTCCTAACAACAACTCTCTAGTCCTAACCACAACCCTCTAGTCCTAACAACAACCCTCTAGTCCTAACCACAACTCTCTAGTCCTAACCACAACTCTCTAGTCCTAACCACAACCCTCTAGTCCTAACAACAACTCTCTAGTCCTAACAACAACTCTCTAGTCCTAACCACAACTCTCTAGTCCTAACAACAACCCTCTAGTCCTAACCACAACCCTCTAGTCCTAACCACAACCTCCAGTCCTAACCACAACCCTCTAGTCCTAACCACAACTCTCTAGTCCTAACAACAACTCTGTAGTCCTAACAACAACTCTCTAGTCCTAACCACAACCCTCTAGTCCTAACCACAACCCTCTAGTCCTAACCACAACCCTCTAGTCCTAACCACAACTCTCTAGTCCTAACCACAACTCTCTACTCCTAACCACAACCCTCTAGTCCTAACCACAACTCTCTAGTCCTAACCACAACCCTCTAGTCCTAACCACAACTCTCTAGCCCTAACCACAACCCTCTAGTCCTAACCACAACTCTCTAGTCCTAACCACAACCCTCTAGTCCTAACCACAACTCTCTAGTCCTAACCACAACCCTCTAGTCCTAACCACAACTCTCTAGTCCTAACCACAACCCTCTAGTCCTAACCACAACTCTCTAGTCCTAACCACAACCCTCTAGCCCTAACCACAAATCTCTAGTCCTAACCACAACTCTCTAGCCCTAACCACAACTCTCTAGTCCTAACCACAACTCTCTAGTCCTAACCACAACCCTCTAGTCCTAACCACAACTCTCTAGTCCTAACCACAACTCTCTAGTCCTAACCACAACCCTCTAGCCCTAACCACAACTCTCAAGTCCTAACCACAACTCTCTAGTCCTAACCACAACTCTCTAGTCCTAACCACAACCCTCTAGTCCTAACCACAACTCTCTAGTCCTAACCACAACCCTCTAGTCCTAACCACAACTCTCTAGTCCGAACCACAACTCTCTAGTCCTAACCACAACCCTCTAGTCCTAACCAAAACTCTCTAGTCCTAACAACAACTCTCTAGTCCAAACCACAACCCTCTAGTCCTAACCACAACTCTCTAGTCCTAACCACAACTCTCTAGTCTTAACTGCAACCTTCTAGTCCTAACCACAACTCTCTAGTCCTAACCACAACCCTCTAGTCCTAACCACAACTCTCTAGTCCTAACCACAACTCTCTAGTCCTAACCACAACCCTCTAGTCCTAACCACAACTCTCTAGTCCTAACCACAACTCTCTAGTCCTAACCACAACTCTCTAGTCCTAACCACAACTCTCTACTCCTAACCACAACTCTCTAGTCCTAACTGCAACCTTCTAGCCCTAACCACAACTCTCTAGTCCTAACCAAAACCCTCTAGTCCTAACCACAACTCTCTAGTCCTAACCACAACTCTCTAGTCCTAACCACAACCCTCTAGTCCTAACCACAACTCTCTAGTCCTAACTGCAACCTTCTAGTCCTAACCACAACTCTCTAGTCCTAACCACAACCCTCTAGTCCTAACCACAACCCTCTAGTCCTAACCACAACCCTCTAGCCCTAACCACAGCTCTCTAGTCCTAACCACAACCCTCTAGTCCTAACCACAACTCTCTAGTCCTAACCACAACTCTCTAGTCCTAAAAACAACCCTCTAGCCCTAACCACAACCCTCTAGTCCTAACCACAACCCTCTAGCCCTAACCACAACTCTCTAGTCCTAACCACAACTCTCTAGTCCTAACCACAACTCTCTAGCCCTAACCACAACTCTCTAGCCCTAACCACAACCCTCTAGCCCTAACCACAACTCTCTATTCCTAACCACAACTCTCTAGTACTAACCACAACTCTCTAGTCCTAACCACAACTTTCTATTCCTAACCACAACTCTCTAGCCTTAACCACAACCCTCTAGCCTTAACCACAACTCTCTAGCCTTAACCACAACTCTCTAGTTCTAACCACAACTCTCTAGTCCTAACCACAACCCTCTAGCTCTAACCACAACCCTCTAGTCCTAACCACAACTCTCTAGCCTTAACCACAACTCTCTAGTCCTAACCACAACTCTCTAGTCCTAACCACAACCCTCTAGTCCTAACCAAAACCCTCTAGTCCTAACCACAACTCTCTAGTCCTAACCACAACCCTCTAGTCCTAACCACAACTCTCTAGTCCTAACCACAACCCTCTAGTCCTAACAACAACCCTCTAGTCCTAACCACAACCCTCTAGTCCTAACCACAACTGTCTAGTCCTAACCACAACCCTCTAGTCCTAACCACAACCCTCTAGCCCTAACCACAACCCTCTAGCCCTAACCACAACCCTCTAGTCCTAACCACAACTCTCTAGTCCTAACCACAACTGTCTAGTCCTAACACAACCCTCTAAAGCCACAACCCTCTAGCCCTAACCACAACCCTCTAGTCCTAACCACAACTCTCTAGTCCTAACCACAACCTGCTAGTTCTAACCACAACTCTCTAGTCCTAACAACAACCCTCTAGTCCTAACAACAACCCTCTAGTCCTAACCACAACCTCCAGTCCTAACCACAACCCTCTAGTCCTAACCACAACTCTCTAGTCCTAACAACAACTCTCTAGTCCTAACCACAACCCTCTAGTCCTAACAACAACCCTCTAGTCCTAACCACAACTCTCTAGTCCTAACCACAACTCTCTAGTCCTAACCACAACCCTCTAGTCCTAACAACAACTCTCTAGTCCTAACAACAACTCTCTAGTCCTAACCACAACTCTCTAGTCCTAACAACAACCCTCTAGTCCTAACCACAACCCTCTAGTCCTAACCACAACCTCCAGTCCTAACCACAACCCTCTAGTCCTAATCACAACTCTATAGTCCTAACAACAACTCTGTAGTCCTAACAACAACTCTCTAGTCCTAACCACAACCCTCTAGTCCTAACCACAACCCTCTAGTCCTAACCACAACCCTCTAGTCCTAACCACAACCCTCTAGTCCTAACCACAACCCTCTAGTCCTAACCACAACCCTCTAGTCCTAACCACAACCCTCTAGTCCTAACCACAACCCTCTAGTCCTAACCACAACCCTCTAGTCCTAACCACAACTCTCTAGTCCTAACCACAACCCTCTAGTCCTAACCACAACCCTCTAGTCCTAACCACAACTCTCTAGTCCTAACCACAACTCTCTAGTCCTAACCACAACTCTCTAGTCCTAACCACAACCCTCTAGTCCTAACCACAACTCTCTAGTCCTAACCACAACCCTCTAGTCCTAACCACAACCCTCTAGTCCTAACCACAACTCTCTAGTCCTAACCACAACTCTCTAGTCCTAACCAAAACTCTCTAGTCCTAACCACAACTCTCTAGTCCAAACCACAACCCTCTAGTCCTAACCACAACCCTCTAGTCCTAACCACAACTCTCTAGTCCTAAAAACAACCCTCTAGCCCTAACCACAACCCTCTAGTCCTAACCACAACCCTCTAGTCCTAACCACAACTCTCTAGTCCTAACCACAACTCTCTAGTCCTAACCACAACCCTCTAGTCCTAACCACAACTCTCTAGTCCTAACCACAACTCTCTAGTCCTAACCACAACTCTCTAGTCCTAACCACAACTCTCTACTCCTAACCACAACTCTCTAGTCCTAACTGCAACCTTCTAGCCCTAACCACAACTCTCTAGTCCTAACCAAAACTCTCTAGTCCTAACCACAACTCTCTAGTCCTAACCACAACTCTCTAGTCCTAACCACAACCCTCTAGTCCTAACCACAACTCTCTAGTCCTAACTGCAACCTTCTAGTCCTAACCACAACTCTCTAGTCCTAACCACAACCCTCTAGTCCTAACCACAACCCTCTAGTCCTAACCACAACCCTCTAGCCCTAACCACAACTCTCTAGTCCTAACCACAACTCTCTAGTCCTAACAACAACCCTCTAGTCCTAACCACAACTCTCTAGTCCTAAAAACAACCCTCTAGCCCTAACCACAACCCTCTAGTCCTAACCACAACCCTCTAGCCCTAACCACAACTCTCTAGTCCTAACCACAACTCTCTAGTCCTAACCACAACTCTCTAGCCCTAACCACAACTCTCTAGCCCTAACCACAACCCTCTAGCCCTAACCACAACTCTCTAGTCCTAACCACAACTCTCTAGTACTAACCACAACTCTCTAGTCCTAACCACAACTTTCTATTCCTAACCACAACTCTCTAGCCTTAACCACAACCCTCTAGCCTTAACCACAACTCTCTAGCCTTAACCACAACTCTCTAGTTCTAACCACAACTCTCTAGTCCTAACCACAACCCTCTAGCTCTAACCACAACCCTCTAGTCCTAACCACAACTCTCTAGCCTTAACCACAACGCTCTAGTCCTAACCACAACTCTCTAGTCCTAACCACAACCCTCTAGTCCTAACCACAACCCTCTAGTCCTAACCACAACTCTCTAGTCCTAACCACAACCCTCTAGTCCTAACCACAACTCTCTAGTCCTAACCACAACCCTCTAGTCCTAACAACAACCCTCTAGTCCTAACCACAACCCTCTAGTCCTAACCACAACTGTCTAGTCCTAACCACAACCCTCTGGTCCTAACCACAACCCTCTAGCCCTAACCACAACCCTCTAGCCCTAACCACAACCCTCTAGTCCTAACCACAACTCTCTAGTCCTAACCACAACTGTCTAGTCCTAACCACAACCCTCTAGCCCTAACCACAACCCTCTAGCCCTAACCACAACCCTCTAGTCCTAACCACAACTCTCTAGTCCTAACCACAACCTGCTAGTTCTAACCACAACTCTCTAGTCCTAACAACAACCCTCTAGTCCTAACAACAACCCTCTAGTCCTAACCACAACCTCCAGTCCTAACCACAACCCTCTAGTCCTAACCACAACTCTCTAGTCCTAACAACAACTCTCTAGTCCTAACCACAACCCTCTAGTCCTAACAACAACCCTCTAGTCCTAACCACAACTCTCTAGTCCTAACCACAACTCTCTAGTCCTAACCACAACCCTCTAGTCCTAACAACAACTCTCTAGTCCTAACAACAACTCTCTAGTCCTAACCACAACTCTCTAGTCCTAACAACAACCCTCTAGTTCTAACCACAACCCTCTAGTCCTAACCACAACCTCCAGTCCTAACCACAACCCTCTAGTCCTAACCACAACTCTCTAGTCCTAACAACAACTCTGTAGTCCTAACAACAACTCTCTAGTCCTAACCACAACCCTCTAGTCCTAACCACAACCCTCTAGTCCTAACCACAACCCTCTAGTCCTAACCACAACTCTCTAGTCCTAACCACAACTCTCTACTCCTAACCACAACCCTCTAGTCCTAACCACAACTCTCTAGTCCTAACCACAAACCCTCTAGTCCTAACCACAACTCTCTAGCCCTAACCACAACCCTCTAGTCCTACCACAACTCTCTAGTCCTACCACTCTCTAGTCCTAACCACAACCCTCTAGTCCCTAACCACAACTCTCTAGTCCTAACCACAACCCTCTAGTCCTAACCACAACTCTCTAGTCCTAACCACAACCCTCTAGTCCTAACCACAACTCTCTAGTCCTAACCACAAACCCTCTAGCCTAACCACAAATCTCTAGTCCTAACCACAACTCCTAGCCCTAACCACAACTCTCTAGTCCTAACCACAACTCTCTAGCCCTAACCACACTCTCTAGTCCTAACCACAACCTCTCTAGTCCTAACCACAACTCTCTAGTCCTAACCACAACTCTCTAGTCCTAACCACAACCCTCTAGCCCTAACCACAACTCTCTAGTCCTAACCACAACTCTCTAGTCCTAACCACAACTCTCTAGTCCTAACCACAACTCTCTAGTCCTAACCACAACCCTCTAGTCCTAACCACAACTCTCTAGTCCTAACCACAACCCTCTAGTCCTAACCACGACTCTCTAGTCTTAAGCACAACTCTCTAGTCCTAACCACAACCCTCTAGTCCTAACCAAAACTCTCTAGTCCTAACAACAACTCTCTAGTCCAAACCACAACCCTCTAGTCCTAACCACAACTCTCTAGTCCTAACCACAACTCTCTAGTCCTAACTGCAACCTTCTAGTCCTAACCACAACTCTCTAGTCCTAACCAACAACCCTCTAGTCCTAACCACAACTCTCTAGTCCTAACCACAACTCTCTAGTCCTAACCCACAACCCTCTAGTCCTAACCACAACTCTCTAGTCCTAACCACAACTCTCTAGTCCTAACCACAACTCTCTAGTCCTAACCACAACTCTCTACTCCTAACCACAACTCTCTAGTCCTAACTGCAACCTTCTAGCCCTAACCACAACTCCTCTAGTCCTAACCAAAACCCTCTAGTCCTAACCACAACTCTCTAGTCCTAACCACAACTCTCTAGTCCTAACCACAACCCTCTAGTCCTAACCACAACTCTCTAGTCCTAACTGCAACCTTCTAGTCCTAACCACAACTCTCTAGTCCTAACCACAACCCTCTAGTCCTAACCACAACCCTCTAGTCCTAACCACAACCCTCTAGCCCTAACCACAACTCTCTAGTCCTAACCACAACCCTCTAGTCCTAACCACAACTCTCTAGTCCTAACCACAACTCTCTAGTCCTAAAAACAACCCTCTAGCCCTAACCACAACCCTCTAGTCCTAACCACAACCCTCTAGCCCTAACCACAACTCTCTAGTCCTAACCACAACTCTCTAGTCCTAACCACAACTCTCTAGCCCTAACCACAACTCTCTAGCCCTAACCACAACCCTCTAGCCCTAACCACAACTCTCTAGTCCTAACCACAACTCTCTAGTACTAACCACAACTCTCTAGTCCTAACCACAACTTTCTATTCCTAACCACAACTCTCTAGCCTTAACCACAACCCTCTAGCCTTAACCACAACTCTCTAGCCTTAACCACAACTCTCTAGTTCTAACCACAACTCTCTAGTCCTAACCACAACCCTCTAGCTCTAACCACAACCCTCTAGTCCTAACCACAACTCTCTAGCCTTAACCACAACTCTCTAGTCCTAACCACAACCCTCTAGTCCTAACCACAACCCTCTAGTCCTAACCACAACTCTCTAGTCCTAACCACAACCCTCTAGTCCTAACCACAACTCTCTAGTCCTAACCACAACCCTCTAGTCCTAACAACAACCCTCTAGTCCTAACCACAACCCTCTAGTCCTAACCACAACTGTCTAGTCCTAACCACAACCCTCTAGTCCTAACCACAACCCTCTAGCCCTAACCACAACCCTCTAGCCCTAACCACAACCCTCTAGTCCTAACCACAACTCTCTAGTCCTAACCACAACTGTCTAGTCCTAACCACAACCCTCTAGCCCTAACCACAACCCTCTAGCCCTAACCACAACCCTCTAGTCCTAACCACAACTCTCTAGTCCTAACCACAACCTGCTAGTTCTAACCACAACTCTCTAGTCCTAACAACAACCCTCTAGTCCTAACAACAACCCTCTAGTCCTAACCACAACCTCCAGTCCTAACCACAACCCTCTAGTCCTAACCACAACTTTCTAGTCCTAACAACAACTCTCTAGTCCTAACCACAACCCTCTAGTCCTAACAACAACCCTCTAGTCCTAACCACAACTCTATAGTCCTAACCACAACTCTCTAGTCCTAACCACAACCCTCTAGTCCTAACAACAACTCTCTAGTCCTAACAACAACTCTCTAGTCCTAACCACAACTCTCTAGTCCTAACAACAACCCTCTAGTCCTAACCACAACCCTCTAGTCCTAACCACAACCTCCAGTCCTAACCACAACCCTCTAGTCCTAACCACAACTCTCTAGTCCTAACAACAACTCTGTAGTCCTAACAAACAACTCTCTAGTCCTAACCACAACCCTCTAGTCCTAACCACAACCCTCTAGTCCTAACCACAACCCTCTAGTCCTAACCACAACCCTCTAGTCCTAACCACAACCCTCTAGTCCTAACCACAACCCTCTAGTCCTAACCACAACCCTCTAGTCCTAACCACAACCCTCTAGTCCTAACCACAACCCTCTAGTCCTAACCACAACTCTCTAGTCCTAACCACAACCCTCTAGTCCTAACCACAACCCTCTAGTCCTAACCACAACTCTCTAGTCCTAACCACAACTCTCTAGTCCTAACCACAACCCTCTAGTCCTAACCACAACCCTCTAGTCCTAACTGCAACCCTCTAGTCCTAACCAAAACTCTCTAGTCCTAACCACAACCCTCTAGTCCTAACCACAACTCTCTAGTCCTAACCACAACTCTCTAGTCCTAACCACAACTCTCTAGTCCTAACCACAACTCTCTAGTCCTAACTGCAACCTTCTAGTCCTAACCACAACCCTCTAGTCCTAACCACAACCCTCTAGTCCTAAAAACAACCCTCTAGCCCTAACCACAACCCTCTAGTCCTAACCACAACCCTCTAGTCCTAACCACAACTCTCTAGTCCTAACCACAACTCTCTAGTCCTAACCACAACTCTCTAGTCCTAACTGCAACCTTCTAGTCCTAACCACAACCCTCTAGTCCTAACCACAACCCTCTAGTCCTAAAAACAACCCTCTAGCCCTAACCACAACCCTCTAGTCCTAACCACAACCCTCTAGTCCTAACCACAACTCTCTAGTCCTAACCACAACTCTCTAGTCCTAACCACAACTCTCTAGTCCTAAAAACAACCCTCTAGTCCTAACCACAACTCTCTAGTCCTAACCACAACCCTCTAGTCCTAACCACAACCCTCTAGTCCTAACCACAACTCTCTAGTCCTAACCACAACTCTCTAGTCCTAAAAACAACCCTCTAGTCCTAACCACAACTCTCTAGTCTTAACTACAACTCTCTAGTCCTAACAACAACCCTCTAGTCCTAACCACAACTCTCTAGTCCTAACAACAACCCTCTAGTCCTAACCACAACTCTCTAGTCCTAACCACAACTCTCTAGTCCTAACCACAACCCTCTAGTCCTAACCACAACTCTCTAGTCCTAACCACAACTCTCTAGTCCTAACCACAACTCTCTAGTCCTAAACACAACTCTCTAGCCCTAACCACAACTCTCTAGCCCTTACCACAACCCTCTAGCCCTAACCACAACTCTCTAGTCCTAACAACAACCCTCTAGTCCTAACCACAACTCTCTAGTCCTAACCACAACTCTCTAGTACTAACCACAACCCTCTAGTCCTAATCACAACCCTCTAGTCCTAACAACAACTCTCTAGTCCTAACCGCAACTCTCTACTCCTAACAACAACTCTCTTGTCCTAACCACAACCCTCTAGTCCTAACCACAACTCTCTAGTCCTAACCACAACCCTCTAGTCCTAACCACAACTCTCTAGTCCTAATCATAATCCTCTAGCCCTAACCATGACCCTCTATCTGTAACCATATCCCCTCTCACCCACTATCAAGCTAATCCTGACAATGTCTTAGCGAACTGTGAG
>NC_083831.1:66006-114048 GCF_015708825.2 Lethenteron reissneri | reverse complement strand
CTCTGTATCCCCTTGCTGTACCCCTCTCTATATCCCCTTGCTATACTCCCTCTCTGTATCCCCTCTCTGTACCCTTGCTGTACCCCCTTGCTGTACTCCCTCTCTGTATCCCCTCTCTGTACCCCCTTGCTGTATCCCCTCTCTGTATCCCCCATTGCTCCACCGCAGGGGTCGTCAGCCTGCGGCTCTGGCGCTGCAGGCGGGTGGCTCTCTAAGGACTGCAGTGGGGCTCTTGGACGTCGGTGATTTTACATTTTTACTCTTGTTGTATTTTTTTATCTTCGTTATTTTTCCTTTAAATTTTCTTGTTATTTTTCTTTTTAATCTTCTTGTTATTTAATTTTTATTCTTGTTTTTTAAATCTTCTTTTTTTATTTAAATCTTGTTATTTAAACCGTTTTATCTTCTTGTTTAAAATGTTTATCTTCTTTTATTTTAATCGTCTCATTTTATTTTTATATTCTTGTTTTTTTTAATCTTCTTGTTATTTAATTTTTTTATCTTCTTGTTTTTTGTCATCTTTTTTATCTTATTGTTATTAAAAAATAAATTATGTTCTTGTTTTGATTTGAATCTTATTTTTAATCTTCTTGTTATTTTTTTTTTTATCTCTATTTTTTTTTTCTTCTTGTTACTTTTCTTTTTGTTATTTAGTGCGGCCCCAGACAGCACACAGATAGTGAAAAGAACCCCACCACCCCCACAACCACCGCAACCCCCACCACACCACCCCCCCACACCCTCACCACCCCCACCACCACCACCATCATCATCGTCGTGCTGCTGTCAACCCCCCGATGTCCCTCCTCACACTCGCGGCGTCGCACGGGCGTCAGTGTC
The DNA here is from genome assembly GCF_015708825.2 of Lethenteron reissneri. Lineage (NCBI taxonomy): Eukaryota > Metazoa > Chordata > Hyperoartia > Petromyzontiformes > Petromyzontidae > Lethenteron > Lethenteron reissneri. The sequence goes on along the minus strand of NC_083831.1, from coordinate 113,208 downwards.
CCCGTGGGGCGGCCACTTACCGACGCAGACGCCTCCGTAGCTCTCCTGGTAGCCGCTGGGGCACTGGCACGTGTAGCTGCCCGCGGTGTTGGCGCACGTCTTGGATGGGGGGCACACCGGCTCCCCCCCCCACACTCATCCACGTCTGTAGCGGCAGGGCCACAGAGGGGAAGGGGGCGAGGAGGGGTCGTGGGGGAAGTTGACCTTGACGGGCGCTCACGAACCGGCGTTAATTACGCACCGACCAGTGTGGTGAAGTATGGTCAAGCACGATAATCGTTTTTTTACCCTTCTATCTGGCAACAAAACTGACACCTTTTTACAAGGAGTCATGTTTGCATAGACCACAATACCTGCAGCCATAATGCAAACAAAAAACATAACTCTGATAATGTGCACTGTCCTTGAAGTTGATTGGTCCACACCCGAGACAGCTTTCCTTAGAGCATAGTCTCACATGGGTTGGACCAGATGACGCCAAAAGGCGCACATTATCAGAGTTATGTTTTTGTTTGCATTATGACTGCAGGTATTGTGGTCTATGCAAACATGACTCCTTGTAAAAAGGTGTCAGTTTTGTTGCCAGATAGAAGGGTAAAAAACCAATTATCATATTTTTACTGGCAAATGAGGTTCCCATAGAGTATGGTCAAGCACCCCCCCCCCCCACCACCACCACGGACGAGTCGTGGGGAGGCCCTCGTCCAGCAGTCGATTGCCAAAGGGGCAAGGACTGACGTCGTGATTCCCCGAGAGTAAACACGTGAGTATACACACGTGCATCCACACACACACTCACACACACTTATACACACGTGCATACACACACTCACACTCGCGTGCACACACACTCATACACTCACACTGACACACTTATACTGTTATACACACATGTGTACACACATCATACACTCACACACACTTATACACACGTGCATACACTCACCACACACTCACACACGTGCGTAAACTCACACACTGACACACTTATACACACGCGTGTACACACACTCATACACTCACACACACGTGCGTACACTCACACACACACTCACACACTTATACACACGTGCATACACTCACACACTCACACGCGTGCACACACATCATACACTCACACTGACACACTTATACACATGTGTACACACACTCATACACTCACACACTTATACACACGTGCATACACTCACACACTCACACACGTGCGTACACTCACACACACACTCACACACACGTGCGTACACTCACACACACACACTGACACACTTATACACAGCGCGTGCACACCACACTCATAGACTCTAGCACACTCGTACCACACAACACGCTCTCACATACGCACATACACTGGAATATTTTTATATTCACAACACACTCTAGCACTCAACAAAGACAAAGGTCCCCCGTGTAGCCTTAACAGACTGACTGTTGGCTGTCCGCGAGCAGCCCCTATGAAGGCTACCGGCACTGTGGCACACGAGGGGCTGGGTGGCCAGCACCACGCCCGGCCGCCTTTGTCTCCCCAGTGGCGATCTCTTCACATCGCAACATTATTTGAGGCTGAGTCGACCTAGGGGAGGCCCAGGATCGATTCAGATAATCGCCAACGGTGCGTGTGGCCGTGAGCGGGACTTCTCGAACTCGAGTGTCGCCGGGGGTTTCCCTCGCGCAGCACGCGCTAACAAAGACAAAGATCCCCGTATAGCTTGAACAGACTGTTGGGGCGAGTGTTGTTAGCCAGCACCTATGAAGACGGGCACGACACACGAAGGGGTGGGTGGCCAACACCACGCACGGCCGCCTTTGTCTCCCAGTGGTGATGTTTACACACCACATCGTGACACACACACACGAACACACACCGCGACCATCATCCCCAAAGCCCCAGAGCTCTTCACATCTGCGAGCCCGCGTGTTTCCGCTCCCCCGCCCCACCCATCACCGCCAATGACCCCACTCAGGGGACATGTTGATAGACCCCCAAATCGGGAGCACATGTGGGTGTGTGTGAGTGTGTCAGTGTGAGAGTGTGTCAGTGTGTGAGTGTGTGAGTGAGTGTGTGTGAGGGTGTGTGGGGAGCGATAGTGCAGCGGTTAGCGCGCTGCGCTATAAACCCAGCGACACGAGTTTGATTCCCTCTCACGGCCAACACCAGTGACGATTATCTGAACCTCCAACTCCTTCTAAGATTGAACAGCAACCAGCAGATCGTCAGCGTACATGACATGGTTAACCAGTCGGGAGCATTCCCTTGACTGCACGCGGGCATCGATTCGCCTCCGATTGCATCTGCACTAGATGGGATTTCCACTGGTACACGCCATGTAAGGCTCTCGAACTACGTGGCCGAAGACGATGTTAAACAATGTGGGAACTAGAGGACAACTCTGACGCCACTCCAAGATGAGCAGGGGATGGCTCTAACTCGTGGCCACACAACTTTACTCGGGCCTGCCCACCATCATGAAGGTCCTTGATGATTGTGTGTAGAGTCAGGGATCCCGAAAGCACGAAGAACAATCCAAAGCTCTAGCCTGTTGATGGTATCATAGGCCTTGACCAGGTCGCAGAGATGTAGGTCCTGTTGGAATTCCCTACACCTCTGCTGTAGCAGACGGACAGGGATATATGGCATTCAGAGCAGGACTGCCTCGGCCTGAAACCACATTGGGGCTCCGCAAGCCTCTCATCAGTGTACCTGGCATGGCGACATTGAATTGTTATTGCCAGGACCTTTCCCGGCACACTGAGGAGGGAGATGCCCCTTCTTAAAGTGGGGAACCACGAGGGCATCCTTCCAATCCTGTAGAACCCATCATGTGATCCAGCCAGTTGTGATGATGTCATGTAGGGTAGTCTGTGCACAGAGACACTTCGTTTGGGAAATCATCTCTGCCCGGCGCTTTTTTCCTGCTCTCAGACTCGGGACCGCCCTTTGCGCTTCTTCGACAGATGGCACCTCAGCCGGCCACGCGCACGAGGCGCCGCAACCCGCCCTCACCTCGCCCCGTGACGGTGTCTGGGCTGAGGGAATCCCCCCCCCCCCCCCCCCCCCCCCCCCAAAAACTTCACATAACGCAAACCTGTTCCCTTAAGGATGGCGACAGTGAGGTGTTGCATGTTACTCTTTTGATGGAATTACAGAGATCTGTGATCACGGCCCAGGCAGATTCCATCTCGTCAGCAACCCGCGCACCACTCATCCTTACAGCTGCGGTAAGCCTCCTCGTTTCTCCGACGTGGGATGTTGCGGTATCAGGTGGAGGGGTTACCAGCCCCTCGCACACACGAACCTCACTAACTACATGCCCAAAACCACGCCTGCAACCACCCATACAAGACAAAGATCCCATACAGCCTGAACAGACTGTTGGGGCAAGTGCAATTAACGAGCACCTATTAAGGCTGGAACGACCGTCCCTCGTCTCACCAGTGGCGATGTTTACACCACCGCACCAGGTACCCATTTCAGGCTGAGTCGACCTAGGTGAGACCCAGGACCAGTTCAAATATTTGTCATCGATGTTAGCCCTGAGCGCGATTCGAACTCGGGTCACTGGGTTCGTAGCGCAGTTTGCTAACCACTACACTGCTCTACCCACACCCCCGCACACGTACCCACACACACCGTTACCCACACACACGTACCCACACACACGTACCCACGCACACGTACCCACACGTACCCACGCCACACGTCTCACACACAACCACGTACCCACATACACTACCCACACGTACCCACAGCACACGTACCCACACACACGTACCCACGCACATGTACCCACACACACGTACCCACACGTACCCACACACACTTCCCCACACACACGTACCCACATCACACGTACCCACACACACGTACCCACGCACACGTACCCACACACACGTACTCACACACACACACGTACCCACACACACGTACCCACACACACGTACCCACACACACGTACCCACGCACACTACCCACACACACGTACTCACACACACACGTACCCACGCACATGTACCCACCCACACGTACCCACACGTACCACACACACGTACCCACACACACGTACCCACACACACGTACCCACACACACTTACCCACGCACACGTACCCACACACACGTACCCACACGTACCCACGCACACGTACCCACACACACGTACCCACGCACACGTACCCACATTTACCCACACGTACCCACGCACACTTACCCACACACACGTACCCACACACACGTACCCACGCACACGTACCCACACGTACCCACGCACACGTACTCACAACACACGTACCCACATACACGTACCCACACGTACCCACGCACACGTACCCACACACACGTACCCACACGTACCCACGCACACGTACTCACACACACACGTACCCACATACACGTACCACACGTACCCACGCACACGTACCCACACACACGTACTCACACACACGTACCCACGCACATGTACCACACACACGTACCCACACGTACCCACACACGTACCCACACACACGTACCCACGCACGTACCCACACGTACCCACGCACACGCACCCACACACACGTACCCACACACACGTACCCAGGCGTACCCACCCACACGTACCCACCCACACGTACCCACGCACACGTACCCACACACACGTACCCACACGTACCCACGCACACGTACCCACACGTACCCACGCGTACCCACACACACGTACCCACACACACGTACCCACGCACACGTACCCACACGTACCCACGCACACGCCATCTGCAGGCCGTGTCCCGGCGCGCAGGGGCTCAACACGTCCTCGGCCGCGTCCCCCACCTCCGTCACCGCCCTCCTTGGCGGGGGGGGCCGCGTGGCCCCCGGGGGGCTCTCCCCGGCGGGCTGGAAGGCGCCGCCCACACCGCCGCCGTGGGTCTCGCCCAAGGGGGTGCGGATGACGAGCGCGGAGCGGGGCAGGCACAGGTAGCCCCCGAAGTGGTTGATGCACTTCAGCTGCCCCTTGCACGCGTCCGGGATGATCTCGCACTCGTTCACGTCTGTGGGAGTCGCAAGGTGGGGGCGGGGCCAGAGGGTTGGGGGGGGGGCGTCTATGAGTCTCTCTGTGAGTCTATGGGCCTCTGTGTGAGTCTATGGGCCTCCGTGTGAGTCTTTGGGTCTCTGTGTGAGTCTATGGTCTCTCTGAGTCTATGGGTCTCTGTGTGAGTCTATGGGTCTCTGTGTGAGTCTATGGTCTCTGTTGAGTCTATGGGTCTCTGTGTGAGTCTATGGGTCTCTTGTGTGAGTCTATGGGTCTCTGTGCAAGTCGATGTGTCTCTGTGTGAGTCTATGGGTCTCTGTGTGAGTCTATGGGTCTCTGTGTGAGTCTATGGGTCTCTCTGAGTCTATGGGTCTCTGTGTGAGTCTATGGGTCTCTGTGTGAGTCTATGGGTCTCTGTGTGAGTCTATGGGTCTCTGTGTGAGTCTATGGGTCTCTGTGAGTCTATGGTCTCTCTGTGAGTCTATGGGTCTCTGTGTGAGTCTATGGGTCTCTGTGTGAGTCTATGGTCTCTGTGAGTCTATGGGTCTCTCTGTGAGTCTATGGGTCTCTCTGTGAGTCTATGGGTCTCTGTGTGAGTCTATGTCTCTCTGTGAGTCTATGGGTCTCTCTGTGAGTCTATGGTCTCTTGTGAGTCTATGGTCTCTCTGTGAGTCTATGGGTCTCTCTGTGAGTCTATGGTCTCTCTGTGAGTCTATGGGTCTCTGTGTGAGTCTATGGGCCCTCTGTGAGCCTATGGGTCTCTGTGAGTCTATGGGTCTCTGTGAGTCTATGGGTCTCTGTGTGAGTCTATGGGTCTCTGTGAGTCTATGGGTCTCTCTGTGAGTCTATGGTCTCTCTGTGAGTCTATGGGTCTCTGTGAGTCTATGGGTCTCTGTGTGAGTCTATGGGTCTCTGTGTGAGTCTATGGGTCTCTGTGTGAGTCTATGGGTCTCTGTGTGAGTCTATGGGTCTCTGTGTGAGTCTATGGGCTCTGTGTGAGTCTATGGGTCTCTGTGTGAGTCTATGGGTCTCTGTGTGAGTCTATGGGTCTCTGTGTGAGTCTATGGGTCTCTGTGTGAGTCTATGGGTCTCTGTGTGAGTCTATGGGTCTCTGTGTGAGTCTATGGGTCTCTCTGTGAGTCTATGTCTCTCTGTGAGTCTATGGGTCTCTGTGTGAGTCTATGGGTCTCTGTGTGAGTCTATGGTCTCTGTGTGAGTCTATGATCTCTCTGTGAGTCTATGGGTCTCTCTGTGAGTCTATGGGTCTCTGTGTGAGTCTATGTCTCTGTGTGAGTCTATGGGTCTCTCTGTGAGTCTATGGTCTCTCTGTGAGTCTATGGGTCTCTGTGTGAGTCTATGGGTCTCTGTGAGTCTATGGTCTCTCTGTGAGTCTATGGGTCTCTGTGAGTCTATGGGTCTCTGTGTGAGTCTATGGGTCTCTGTGAGTCTATGGGTCTCTCTGTGAGTCTATGATCTCTCTGTGAGTCTACGGGTCTCTGTGTGAGTCTATGGGTCTCTGTGTGAGTCTATGGGTCTCTGTGTGAGTCTATGGGTCTCTGTGTGAGTCTATGGTCTCTCTGTGAGTCTATGGGTCTCTGTGTGAGTCTATGGGTCTCTGTGTGAGTCTATGGGTCTCTGTGTGAGTCTATGGGTCTCTGTGTGAGTCTATGGGTCTCTGTGTGAGTCTATGGGTCTCTGTGTGAGTCTATGGGTCTCTGTGTGAGTCTATGGGTCTCTGTGTGAGTCTATGGGTCTCTCTGTGAGTCTATGGGTCTCTCTGTGAGTCTATGGGTCTCTGTGTGAGTCTATGGGTCTCTCTGTGAGTCTATGGGTCTCTGTGTGAGTCTATGGGTCTCTCTGTGTGAGTCTATGGGTCTCTGTGTGAGTCTATGGGTCTCTGTGTGAGTCTATGGGTCTCTGTGAGTCTATGGTCCTCTGTGTGAGTCTATGGGCCTGTGTGAGTCTATGGGTCTCTGTGTGAGTCTATGGTCTCTGTGAGTCTATGGGTCTCTCTGTGAGTCTATGGTCTCTCTGTGAGTCTATGGGTCTCTGTGTGAGTCTATGGGTCTCTGTGAGTCTATGGGTCTCTGTGTGAGTCTATGGGTCTCTGTGTGAGTCTATGGGTCTCTGTGTGAGTCTATGGGTCTCTGTGAGTCTATGGGTCTCTGTGTGAGTCTATGGGCTCTGTGTGAGTCTATGGGTTATGAATCTCTGTGAGTCTATGGTCTCTGGTGAGTCTATGGGCCTCTCTGTGAGTATGGGTCTCGTGTGAGTTATGGGTCTCTGGTGAGTTATGGAGTCTCTGTGTGAGTCTATGGGTCTCTCTGTTGAGTCTATGGGTCTCTGGTGAGTTCTATGGGTCTCTGGTGTGAGGTCTATGGGTCTCTGGTAGTTATGGGTCTCTGTGTGAGTCTCGTGTATTCCACGATCTCAGCGGTGCTGGGAGCACGGCCCATGAAGGGACCAACCCACTTTGCCATCATCACCATCTGTGGGCCACCGTACCTGTCTCCCGTCCAAGACGTCAGCAATCGTGGCCGTCTCTCTCCCTTGGAGCTTTGGCCATGATGGTTTGCTCCAGAACATTGCATCAGATTTTCCTCCCCGTTGCATTCGATTGTAAAACTCAATTCAATGCCTCTTTATACTCCACGTGCAGCGTAGCCACCACGGCCCGGCTGATAGCCGGCTTCTTAAAAGCCACCACCGAGGGCACATCTCATGCCCTCCTCCACAGTACAACTCTCCCACGCAGGGCCGTCGAACTAAACTAAACACATGTTGTTATTGTACCAGGTAAGGCCCAATGAGCTATGTGTCTCTTTTGCAGAAGCGACCTTGAAATCACAAGTGATAGCTCAACCAAGTGGCTTCTCATCACGTGGACATTTACAGCAACCAAATACTCTAAACGCGTGATGTCGATTCTAAATACGGAGAGAAAACCCGGAGGATCCGAAAAAAAATCCCACACGACCACGGGGAGAAAGACACGCAAACCACAAATCTACAGCAGCAGCAGGCGTGAGGATCGGGATCGAACCCACGACCTCCTGCACACCAGGCGAGGTAGTTGACATCTCATAGCCACCGTGGGGCCGGGGCAAATCCCACTGTGTGGGCCCCCAAACGCCTTCAAGCTCAAGCGGAGCGATTACACCTGAGGCCGTGACGTCAAGGCAAGGGGGCCCCCAAAGCGTGGGGGGCCTGGGGGGAGGGGGCCGGGACGGTCGCCCCGATTCGCCGTGACTCACCCAGGCACTGCTGCCGGTCGGCGTTCCACAGGTAACCCTCGGAGCAGTCCTGAAACAGACAAAGTATCGACTCTTGTTAGCCAGCGCCTATTCAAACTAAACTTTTTTAAACCATCTTTTATTTGACCAGGTAAGGCCCACTGAGCGAGATAGATGTATTTCAAAAGCCACCTAAATATAAATGATAGCTCGTGGGCTGATCACGTGGAATTAATTTCAGCAAAGACTCTAAACGCGTGGTGATGTTGATTCTAAATGTGGAGGGGAAAAGCTGGAGGGCCCGGAGGCAAATCCACGCGACCACGGGGAGAGAGACGCAAGCTCCAAATACACAGCAGCAGCAGCAGGGGTTAGGGTCAGCATCGAACCCACGACCTCCTGCATACTAGGGGAGGGAGTTAACATCTCCTGTGTACCAGGCGAGGTAGTTAACATCTCCTCTGTACCAGGCGAGGTAGTTAACATCTCCTGCACACCAGGCGAGGGAGTTAACATCTCCTGTGTACCAGGCGAGGGAGATAACATCTCCTGTGTACCAGGCGAGGTAGTTAACATCTCCTGCACACCAGGCGAGGGAGTTAACATCTCCTGTGTACCAGGCGAGGTAGTTAACATCTCCTGTGTACCAGGCGAGGTAGTTAACATCTCCTGTGTACCAGGCGAGGTAGTCAACATCTCCTGTGTACCAGGCGAGGGGGATAACATCTCCTGTGTACCAGGCGAGGGAGTTAACATCTCCTGTGTACCAGGCGAGGGAGTTAACATCTCCTCGCCACCGTGAGGAGGTGGGTCGGGTTGTGGCCACCACCACGCCCCACTGGCCGCTTTTGTCTATCCTGATGTTTACACACAGCGCACCGTGTTGAAGCATTTCGAAATGAAAGTGTATTTCCTATTGATCGAAGCAGCTCTTTTTCAAGAGCGGCTCGGCCCACAGACAACATCGTTTAAGGCCGAATCAACCTAGGGGAGAGCCAGGAGCGGTTCAGCAAATCCGTCACTGTTGTGAGCCATGGCCGCACATGGAACCCGCGTGGCGGGGGGTTGCAGCGCAAGAACACACAAAGACAAAGATCCCCCGTAGAGCCCATGCAGGCCCTAGGGGCAAGTGCTGCTTGCGAGCACCCTCTGAAGCCAACACGGTACCGCGAGGGGGTGGTGTGTGTGGCTATCCCCACGCCCGGCCGCCTTTGTCTCCCAGTGATGATGTTTACACAACGCACCAAGTGTTCATTTACGGCTGAGTCAACGTAGGCGAGGTCCAGGATGTTGACCGTGAAGCGGGAATCGAGCTCACAACCACAAAGTTGGGAGCGCAGTGCGCTAACCACTGCGCCACGACTCCCCCTGTATTGTGGGAGCGGTCGTGCACTGCGCTATGAATTCGGCGTTCAGAGTTCGATTCCTGCTCACGGCCAACACCGGTGACGATTATCTAAACGGATCCCGGGCCTCCCCTAGGTCGACTCAGCCTCAAACGAGTACCTGGTGCGGTGTGTAGTAAACATCGCCACTTGCCCCCAAACAGTCTGTTAAGGCTACACGGGGGATCTTTGCATGTAAGTACTAAACGCTCATAAGTACACACATGCAAGAAACGTTGAGCTGTGGCAAAATGTGCAACGCTCAGCAAAATCTGAGCGCCGATTACATAAAGAATGCATTGTGCGTGTAAACAGAGAGGTTGCCGTGATTACGGGACACGCGGGGTTAAATGACAGGGGTTTTGTTACATTGTAACACACACACACACAACACTGTCCCTCTCCCCATGCACGCGGCGAGCGATGCACGTGGCCTTGCTGATGAGATCCAATGTCCATCGCGTTGTCATTGCACAACTCAGGATCAGAATCTTGATGTCGACTGCAGGAGGAGGAATCCGATGAGCCGTGAAGCTCTTTTTGACAGATGCCCAGTATGGGCGGGTCAGCAAAGTTACAACAGCAAACACAATGACACACAAACACACAATGACACACAAACACAATGACACACAAACACAATGACACACAAACACAATGACACAATGACACAATGACACACAGACACAATGACACGCAGACACAATCACACACAAACACAATCGCACACAGACACAATCACACACAGACACAATGGCACACAAACACAATGACACGCAGACACAATGACACACAAACACAATGACACACAAACACAATGACACACAGACACAATGACACAATGACACACAGACACAATGACATGCAGACACAATCACACAAACACAATCGCACACAGACACAATCACACAATGACACAATGACACAGACACAATGACACACAAACACAATGACACACAAACACAATGACACACAGACACAATGACACACAAACACAATGAAACGCAGACACAATGACACACACACACAATGACACACAAACACAATGACACGCAGACACAATGACACGCAGACACAATGAGACACAAACACAATGACACACAAACACAATGACACACAGACACAATGACACAATGACACACAGACACAATGACACGCAGACACAATCACACACAAACACAATCGCACACAGACACAATCACACACAGACACAATCACACACAGACACAATGGCACACAAGCACGATTACACACAGACACAATGACACACAGACACAAAGACACACAGACACACAGACACAATGACACACAAACACAATGACACACAGACACAATCACACACAAACACAATGACACACAAACACGACAATAGTGCAAAATAGATGAAAAGGTAACATGAAGTCACCAAACCATAATTCAATAATGTTTTTAAGTCCGATTTACCCAGCTTGGACAAGAGGCGACGGTAAATGTTTCACGCTCAACCAATGAAGAACAATCGCGCAAACGCATGGACTCCACGAAGATTTGTGTTCAAATCCAGTGATGCAGTCAAACTTGAACGCCGCGATTTCGTCTTCCCACATTTTGACGTCGTCTCGCAAATCCGCCGTCGTCACGTGATGAGAACCGTCACCCACCCGATCTGCGTCGTGTCAAGCCCCACACCCACGTCCTGTCAAGCCTCACACCCACGTCCTGTCAAGCCTCACACCCACGTCCTGTCAAGCCTCACACCCACGTCCTGTCAAGCCTCACACCCACGTCCTGTCAAGCCTCACACCCACGTCCTGTCAAGCCCCACACCCACGTCCTGTCAAGCCTCACACCCACGTCCTGTCAAGCCCCACAGCCACGTCCTGTCAAGCCTCACACCCACGTCCTGTCAAGCCTCACACCCACGTCCTGTCAAGCCTCCACACCCACGTCCTGTCAAGCCCACACCCACGTCCTGTCAAGCCTCACACCCACGTCCTGTCAAGCCTCACACCCACGTCCTGTCAAGCCTCACACCCACGTCCTGTCAAGCCTCACACCCACGTCCTGTCAAGCCTCACACCCACGTCCTGTCAAGCCTCACACCCACGTCCTGTCAAGCCTCACACCCACGTCCTGTCAAGCCCCACACCCACGTCCTGTCAAGCCCCACACCCACGTCCTGTCAAGCCTCACACCCACGTCCTGTCAAGCCTCACACCCACGTCCTGTCAAGCCTCACACCCACGTCCTGTCAAGCCTCACACCCACGTCCTGTCAAGCCCCACAGCCACGTCGTGACAGACAGGCTGACGGACGTAGTGCGTAAACACTCTCGACCATTCGCCATCTCACTTGGTCACTCGTTTACTTCCCTTGCACTGCAATCTCTCGCCAACTCATTCATCATGCAACTCTCATTCACTGTCACATTCCCTTGTCCAGTCGCTCTTTAATGATCTCATTCTCTGAACTCGTTCACTCACTCATTCATTTATTCTTTTACTTTATTCGCGCATTCACTGACGTCAACTCTCTCACTCACCGTTCCAGTTGCTTGTTCTACCTCTCTGGCTCACTTCATTCACTCTCATCCCTCGTGTTACTCATTCATCACACAGGCCACTCATTCATTGACTTCACCGTACACTCATTCACCGAGTTAGCGATCATGTATTCGTTCAATCGCTCGCTCTCTCACTCATTCAGCAGTTTCCTTACGCTCACTCACTCATTCTCTCGCGTGATAGAGAGGATGGGGCGGGGTGGGTAAGAGATGGGATGAAAGAGGGGATGAGAGAGGGGATGATAGGGGGTAAGAGATGAGAGAGAGCAAGAGAGGGGGTGGGATGAGAGGGCACGAGAGAGGGGGTAGTAGAAGGAACCCCCACTCACCGTTAGTGGTGCCGTGACCCCGTTGGGACTCTGCGATGAGGTGAGGCTGGCGAGGAGTAAGCAGACCCCGACGAGACGCGGGGCCCAGACCCCAGCAGAGGGACCCCCCCCTCTCCTCCCGGCCAGCATGGCACTTGCCCTGCTGCTCCCCTGCTTGCTCCGAGCTGCGTGCTTCCTCTCTGCTCCTCCTCAGCTCCTCCCTTGCTTGTCCTCTGCTTCCACCTTGCTCCCCTCCTGCTCCCTATCGATCAGCAGCAGCGGCTGTCAGGTCTTAGCACCGCGCCCAATGCAATGTCCCGAAAGCGCCAGTTGCTGGGGCCGCTGTGGTAGTGATGATGGTGGTGATGATGGTGGTGATGAGGTTGGTGATGATGATGGTGGTGATGGAGGGTGCTCCTCTGTGAACTCGCGACTTCACAGCCTCCACGCAAACTCGCAGGCAACTGCACGCGGGGCGGAGAGTAGCGCGCGGACGCTGATGATGCTGATGCTGCTGATTGTGAAGATGCTGATTGTGAAGATGCTGATTGTGAAGATGCTGAATGTGAAGATGCTGATTGTGAAGATGATGATTGTGATGATCGAGAGATACGAGCTGCTGCTGCTGATTGTGATGATGTTGATTGTGATGATGCTGATTGTGAAGATGCTGATTGTGAAGATGCTGATTGTGAAGATGATGATTGTGATGATCGAGAGATACGAGCTGCTGCTGCTGCTGATTGTGTTGACGAAGAGAGGCGAGCAGAGCGCGCTGAAGTGCGGTGTAGTTGAGCCCCCCTCCCTCAATCTCCCCTCGCACAGTCCCCCCACTCTCCCCCCTCTCTCTCCCCACTCTCTCCCCTCACTCTTCCCCTTCTCTCTCCCCACTCTCCCCCCTCTCTCCCCCCTCTCTCTCCCCACTCTCTCCCCACTCTCTCCCCACTCTCCCCCCTCTCTCTCCCCACTCTCTCCCCCCACTCTCCCCCCTCTCTCTCCCCACTCTCTCCCCTCTCTCCCCCCTCTCTCTCCCCACTCTCCCCCCTCTCTCCCCCCTCTCTCTCCCCACTCTCTCCCCTCACTCTTCCCCCTCTCTCTCCCCACTCTCCCCCCTCTCTCCCCCCACTCTCCCCCCACTCTCTCCCCCACTCTCCCCCCTCTCTCTCCCCACTCTCTCCCCTCACTCTTCCCCCACTCTCACTCCCCCCACTCTCCCTCCCCCTGCTTCTTTCCTCTCTCACGCTCTCTCTCCCTTCTCTCTCTTTCCCCTCAATTCGCCCCCCACCTCTTTGCACTTCACTCTCTCTGCAGCTCTCTCCCCCTTTCCCCATCTTTCCCCCATGGTGACCCCCCCCCCCCTCTCTCTCTCTCCCCCTGCTCACTCCCCCGGTTGTCCCTCCCTCTCTCCCTCCAATCTCCCCCCTCTCCCCTTTATCGTCCCCCGCTTCCCCCCTCTCTCCCCCTTTTCCCTCTCTCCCCCCAACTCTCTCCCTCTCCTCTCCCCCCCCCCCCCTTTTCCCTCTCTCTCCGGGCTCTCTCTCTCCCCCATGTTGTTGTGAGATTCACTCAGAGATTGCGTAAAACGAGTGCAGAGCGGGGATTGGTGGAGAGGATTGGGAGATTGAGGTGAGAGAGCGAGAGTTCACGGATGAGTGAGTGGGTGAGAGCGCCAATGCGAGGGAGAGAGAGAGAGAGAAGGGGTGAGTGAGTTAATGAGAGAGTGAGCATCAGAGTGGGTGATGAGGTGGGTGAGTGCGTGAGCGAGTGGTTGCATGGGTGAATGAGTAGGTGAGTTAGTGGTAGAATGGATGAGTGAATGAGTGACTGAGTAAGTGGTTGAGTGAGTGAGTGGGTGAGTAAATAGGTGAGTGGGTGAGTAGGTGAGTGTTCATACTCAACGGAGCCTCCCATCCCGAAGCCCCATATGGTTCGGGTTAGAAAGGGCGCAAGAATGTGGGATTCAGTCAGCCCCTTTTATCCCCTAACTCTCCTCCCCTCTTTCTCTCATCCCATCTCTCTCTCATTTACTCTCGCCTATCTCTCATCCCCTTTCTCTCTCTCATCCTCTCTCTCTCTCATCCTCTCTCTCTCTCATCCCCCTCTCTGCAATTTACTCTCTGCTCCTCTCCTCTCATTCCCTCCCGCCTCTCTCTTCCTACTCTCCCTTTCTCCTCCCTCTCTCCCCTCTCTTCTGTCGTCCACCAAATTCCGTCTCCACCGTCGCCTCTCTTTCATCCCCTGTCAAATAATCTCATAATCTACGACTTCGTGTCACTGAGAAGGCTGAGAGACAGGGCCATTGACTCACGCATAAAGCCAGATGGTGATGCTGGTGGTTATTTATTTTTATAAAAATTATTCCGCTTGTTTACACAGGGAAGCCTCACTTAGTCTCAATACTTATTTAAAGTATACAGGAGGTCGTGGGTTCGATCCCCGATCCAGACCCTAACGCCTCTATATTCGGAGTTTGCGTGTCTCTCTCCCGATGGTCGCGTGGATTTTTCTCCGGGTCCTCCGGTTTTCCCCTCCACATTTAGAAACTACACGCGTTCAGAGCGTGTTGTTGCTGTCAATGTCCACGTGATAAGCCACTTCGTTGAGCTATCGTTTGTGATAGCCAAGTCGTTTCTGAAAAAGAGCTATATAGCTCAGCGGGCCTTACCTGGTAAATAAAAATTGTTTAGTTAAGGTGATGTTGCTGCTGCTTTGTTTGATCTCAGCTGAGCAACGTGCACGTGATTTCTCAGCATTGGGATGTGGTTTTGGCCAATACCGGTTACATTGTATTGGGCCTTTGTATTTATCAGCTACCGGAGAAGTCGAAGGAAACCCACGCAGAACAAGTGGAGAGAAATATAAACTCCACTCACAGGGAGAGGCGCCCTAGTCGGGAATCGAACCTCGGAAAGGTTATTGGCAGAGGTGTGGACTCGAGTCATGTGACTTGGACTCGAGTCAGACTCGAGTCATGAATTTGATGACTTCAGACTCGACTTGGACTTGCATAACAATGACTTTGTCCCACCTCTGAGGTGTGGACTCGAGTCATGTGACTTGGACTCGAGTCAGACTCGAGTCATGAATTTGATGACTTCAGACTCGACTTGGACTTGCATAACAATGACTTTGTCCCACCTCTGAGGTGTGGACTCGAGTCATGTGACTTGGACTCGAGTCAGACTCGAGTCATGAATTTGATGACTTCAGACTCGACTTGGACTTGCATAACAATGACTTTGTCCCACCTCTGAGGTGTGGACTCGAGTCATGTGACTTGGACTCGAGTCAGACTCGAGTCATGAATTTGATTACTTCAGACTCGACTTGGACTTGCATAACAATGACTTTGTCCCACCTCTGAGGTGTGGACTCGAGTCATGTGACTTGGACTCGAGTCAGACTCGAGTCATGAATTTGATGACTTCAGACTCGACTTGGACTTGCATAACAATGACTTTGTCCCACCTCTGAGGTGTGGACTCGAGTCATGTGACTTGGACTCGAGTCAGACTCGAGTCATGAATTTGATGACTTCAGACTCGACTTGGACTTGCATAACAATGACTTTGTCCCACCACTGAGGTGTGGACTCGAGTCATGTGACTTGGACTCGAGTCAGACTCGAGTCATGAATTTGATGACTTCAGACTCGACTTGGACTTGCATAACAATGACTTTGTCCCACCTCTGAGGTGTGGACTCGAGTCATGTGACTTGGACTCGAGTCAGACTCGAGTCATGAATTTGATGACTTCAGACTCGACTTGGACTTGCATAACAATGACTTTGTCCCACCTCTGAGGTGTGGACTCGAGTCATGTGACTTGGACTCGAGTCAGACTCGAGTCATGAATTTGATGACTTCAGACTCGACTTGGACTTGCATAACAATGACTTTGTCCCACCTCTGGTTATTGGCTGTGAGGCACGAGTGTGTCACCACTGCCGCCAGTCTCATGTTTCGTTTGTGCCATTGAGGAGTCGCTGAGGAACTACGGACGAGCTGGAAGGCGGCGGCAGCAGCAGCAGCAGCAGCCTGGCGGTGAAGCCGGCACTACCAATATTTACCAGAGCTCTGTGGTCCTCTATATATTAAGATGTTTTCATCTAAATAATGAGTGGGAGGAAACCAGAACACCCGAAGGAAAAAAACTCACGTGTATGTATGTTGAACGTCTTTCGCACCGTACGTAGCCAGCCGTGATAATCGGAGGTGCGGGCGAAGGACAACAAACTAAACACAAAAAGCAGTTCTCAAGAAATTAGTTTTCAATCTAGATTTGAAAGTGAATAGCTGCAGTGGCTTCTTAAACTCGGAAAGAATAGCGCTCCAGACGGCTACAGAAGCGCATCTGAAAGGACGCGATGCGGTAACCGTCTTTGTTCCATGGCTAGCCAAAAGCCGCTGCGAGGATGACCGGAGTTTGCGTGTGAAGGGGCAACACTCTATCCCATCCAGCAGGGACAGATAGTCGGTACCTTGCTGTTGAGTCAGGGTTCGGCTCCTTCTCGACGCCCATGGGAAGAGATTTGTTGCAACATTCGTGCGGTGATCCACCAACACTCACTGCTTGCCCTCACAGTGCTGGACCACAGAAAGCCACGTGAAACGGAGTCACCAGCACCAGGCCCCGGACTGACCACAGGGAAGCGGTCCATAGGGCAAATGCCCGGTGGGGTATTCTATTTCGAGGGCCAGTAGGGGGGGCGGTCTATAAGGGGGATTGCAAGTGTAATTTAAAGTTTTAAAAAAGGATATCATTTTTTTCATAAAATGTTTGCACTACAATGTTTCTAATCTGTACTGCAATGTGTCATATTAGGCAGCCCCAAAGATGCTTCCTCACCGGCCCATTTGTCTTTTTTGGACCAGCCCAAATGGGCCAATGAGATCGCATGGCAATTTGGGCCCGGTCCGTTTACAAATGTCTGGGGGCCGATTTCTAGTTCCAGTTGGTCATTGACCAGCACCGTGCCCCAGTACGAGACTGCCGACGGTGGAACAGATGAAGTATCTGTCAGAAGGAAGGAAGCGATGGCGAGGAGAGGTGGCATTCAAGACACTGGCCATCGTGAGTTCTTGACCATGAGAGGTCACCGTGGGATGATTTGAGATCGGTGAGCTGCAAGGTGGCCAGCAGATGGCAGTGCAGTCTGTGTGGAAAGTGCTGTCACGTGACTATGGAAGGAATCTCAGAGGTAGCTCTGTGGTATCCACTTCCATGGGCCATCATATCATGGCAACCCCAACTAAAGGCATCAGCGAGACTTTGTCTGCAAAGCATTGAGGGTGAACTCGAGAAGTTGAAGGGAACCCAAAGAACGTACAGAGTGCCCCAAGTACACTCTTGGAGAAAGAGGGGGGGTGAGGGGTTTAGTAAATAAGTTTGCTTGGCACTAAGAGGCAAATGGGAACTAGCACTTTGTGGACACCCCCCTCCCATAGTAACTTTAAAGGGCCATCCATTTAGTTACTTTAGTACGTACGCATGGGCTGGGGAGGGGTGCAAAAGGTCCGCGTGCGTACCTACTAAACGGATGGCCCCTAAGTGTGTGTATGTTGAACTTCTTTCGCACCGTACGTAGTCAACCATGCGAATGGGAGGTGCGAGAAACCGCTAATAACCTTGGATAGTTGTGAGTTTTCCCAACTTTTTCTGATAGAAAGGCAGAAACAGAACGGCCGCTGTGACCTGAAGCCACCGCCAGGAGCTGCCTTCTGCGCCCCATGAAACACAGCACAGTAGTAGAGTTGCATCGCTCAACCAAGATGTAGCACCGTCACAGCGCTCTCTACAACAACGTAGAGACCTCTATATATCTATATAATAATAGAGGTCTCTATATAATAATATATAATTATAGAATCCAATGCACGCCCGTGCAGCCCTCTGGAGGCTGTGGAGTCTCTCGGCTTCAAGCCCCAGAGACTTGCACATCAGAGTGGCTGTAGCAATAGCAGCAGTAGCAGCAGCAGTAGCAGCAGTAGCAGCAGCAGCAACAGCAGCAGCACCAGTAGCAGCAGCAGTAGCAGCAGCAGCAGTAGCAGCAGCAGTAGTAGCAGTAACAGCAGCAGCAGTAGTAGCAGCAGTAGTAGTAGCAGCAGCAGTAGCAGCAGCAGTAGCAGCAGTAGCAGCAGCAGCGGTAGCGGCAGTAGCAGCAGTAGCAGCAGCAGCAGTAGCAGCAGCAGCAGTAGCAGCAGCAGGAGCAGCAGTAGCAGCAGCAGTAGCAGCAGCAGTAGCAGCAGTAGCGGCAGCAGCGGTAGCGGCAGTAGCAGCAGTAGCAGCAGCAGCAGTAGCAGCAGCAGCAGTAGCAGCAGCAGGAGCAGCAGTAGCAGCAGCAGTAGCAGGAGCAGCAGCAGCAGTAGCAGAAGCAGCAGCAGCAGTAGTAGCAGCAGCAGCAGTAGTAGCAGCAGTAGTAGCAGCAGCAGCAGTAGTAGCAGCAGCAGTAGCAGCAGTAGTAGCAGCAGTAATAGCAGCAGTAGCAGCAGCAGCAGTAGTAGTAGCAGCAGCAGTAGTAGCAGCAGCAGTAGCAGTGCAGTGAGAATCACATGAGAGAGGCAGGACATTCACGCCGGGGGAATACGATGAGCTGTAAAGCTCTTTTCACAGCTGCCCCCCCCCCCTCCCCCCCTATTCGTGCACACTGTGTGTGCAATTACCGCTGTTTGTAAACAACAACAAACCATAAGCAAACACAAAACATTACATAATAATCTTATATATATATTTTTTTAAAACCAAACCTCCCCCCCCCTCCGAGCATAAATCGCACGTTATAAACCGTACACCGCATAGGGGACTCGTGCCGTCTCACCACTTCCGATTGGCTTCCGCGCTTCACGCGCTCGCGCAACGGACCAATGGGAGGCGCCGTTACGTCGCGGCGTGCTTATCCGCGCTGGGAAATGTGAAGCTGGGATCCTCCCCCCCCCCCCCTTCCACTTCCCCTTCACGGCGGCTCCTGCCATCTTTACCCGCCGACTACTCTTCGGCCCGCCCGCCAGCCCGCCTGCTCGCAGCCTTCTCACGGTGCCTCTTTCGCCCTCACAACGAGGGGGAGACGTTCCTTCCCCCCTCACGGTTTCCTCGCGGCCGTCTGTGCGTCGCGTGCGTCGCGTCCTGTCGCGCTCCGGTTCGCGACGACGCCGCCGTCGTAGTTGATTTACGCGGGAAAATCGTGCGGCCTTCCCCGCAGCCTCCGCTCTCGGTACCTCCGTTTTGGTTTCCTCACTAAAAAAAAACCCATTAACTCGATGGTTATCGTTCGTTTTGAGGGGATGAGGGGATGAGGGGGTAGGGGTACACACGACCAATCATAATTGTTCTGGGCAGGTAAATCGAGTACCTGTTGGAAGTCGTCTAGGCATTGCCATGGGAATGTGGAATATCCGCCACTGGTTTGCAAACATGAGTTTATGACTAAAGTGGCCACATCGCTGGAGACATGTAAAGTACGGGCTCCCGGCATAGAAATGTGGAATTCGCCACATGTTGGACGGCTGATGTATGTATGTTGAACTTCCTTCGCACCGTACGTAGCCAAATCGTGTTCTTCGGAAACTAAAGCAAGCTAATGTCGGTGAGTCGGCATTGTTGTGCTGTACTCTCACGTCGTGCTATGCCCCCCCCCCACTTCCCGCACTGACCGGCGTGGTGACTGGTGAGGCAGGTGCAGGCACCCCCACACCAGAGGCCCTCATCCAGCAGTGGCTTCACGAACTCCGCCAGCGAACGCGGTTTGCTTAAATCTGCCTCTCATGTCAAGACGATTTAGTGGCACCGCTGCGTTTCCAGTGGTGCGCAAGCATAGTTAAATGGAACTTAACGCATCGACAAATATAATGGTGTGAGGGAGGGCCATTGCCCGAAACGTCGATAATAGACTTTTTCTTTAAAAGGCCACAACTGTTATTGACGAACGTGAGTTTAAATGTGACGTTTGAGTGCAATGTCACATAATCTTAGGTTGTTTCGGTAAAGTCACGTAGGTAAAACATCAAAATTAATAAAAAATAAAATAAAGATCACGACGTTTCAGAGGCAACACAAGTCTCCGTCCTGTTGCCTCCGAAACGTCGTGATCTTTTATTTTATTTGTATTAATGTTGATGTTTTACCTACGTGACTTTACCGGAAAAAACCTAAGATTATGAATCCTTGCAGTCACGAAAGCTTCAAATCTAGATGCAATGTCACACTGACGCGTTAATTTGTTATTGGATTATGATGACAGTCTTTCAGCAATGTTTCCCAGGTCCAGTGTCTGGGCAGGCGTAGGGGACATTCAGAGTGCAGCCGGCGTGTCCCATTTAAGCCACCGATTGCTCTCAACTGGCTGTCGCATCCATTACCCGACTCGTCTGATAGCAAGAACATTTGAATCTTTTATTAGAATATTGATTAATTCTGGAGAAATCCGATGAACTATGAAGCTCTTTTTCACAAGTTTATTTGGGGGGGGGGCAGAAAACGAAAAGTATCGCCTCGATTTCCAATGTGTGCCGCTGGACGGGATGTCACGGGCGAAGCTTGGCGGAACTATCGGCATCATCAGGCGCGTCGTGCTGTGCACGGCTGTGGGGGGGGTCCGCTTTTAATGGTGCCCGTGTAATAGTTTACAAAACAAGTTGATAACAGTTGTCAGTCGATCAATTGATTTAACCGTCTCACCCCTAGATCAGTTTCAGATTTAGGGGCTAAACCCCGGGAGCCCTAACCCAAGTTTAGCTTCGGGTTGGGTCAAGAGAATGCCATGGATTTAGAAACGAGTTCATATTTTCTATACACATTAACAATGCGTTTGTAAAGGTGTTTTGCTATGCAGGTATTGTACCGATCCTTGTGGCGATGTGAAATTGACATCACCATCTGAAAGCCTTCAACGTACGAGCGCTTGCTTGGCGGCCACCTCTGTTTTTGTTTGGTTCCGTAACATTTTATTGAAATTAACCGGAATGACAAGTGATTAACCGGTGTGTACTGCCTCGCTGTGACGTGTGGATTAGAAAGTTGGAAATTGATGAAAACATTAAACAGAAACCCTGAAAATTCTGCGTAAGAAACGTGGAATTACAATCGAGACGCAGAAAGGGGAACGCGGTAGAGAGTGGCGACGTGGCTATCACCACCCTCTACTGCACATGACCCTCCTGAACAAGAGTCGTGAGACTCAATGAGGCCTTACTGGGTCAACGAGTGGAACGGGGAGAACTTACAAACTCAACACGTAGATTTCGCCACCAATGCTCATAATAAAGGTTTTTCTTATGGATGATATTTTGGGTTAGATTGTGTAAATATATTATTAAATCCACCACCACCCGACACAGCCAATTAGTAAGGTTTGTGACGCAAACAATGTGCTTATTAATTACTACTTCAGCACAACGGTGTGTTAGAGAGTGAATTCACAACATTTACAATTCGAGTACAACGTTTCAGCAAAACAAACAGTTTCATCGTCTGATGAAGCTGATTGTAACGTGATCTAACCCCAAAAAAACCTTTGATATGAACTTGGAAACTTACCAGAGAAAGGTGCCCAAGTCGGGAGTCGAACCCAGGCCCGCGCTGTGAAGCACAATCGTTACCACTGCGTCACCCTGCCTCCCACACATCTCCAGTTTTTAATGGCTCAAATGTTTTTTTTACCATTTCGAAAATAAAAGTTGTTGATTGTCAAGTTAGAGCTATTGCATCCGACATTGCATCCACTTGTTTTGAGTGTGCACCTGTAGCATCCCTTGTGTCAATCCACAGCTGGATAAGGGCCTCATGCCGTGTGGATTGTCTTCATAATTTGAACATACTTCACCAAGCTGGGTGAAGTAAGGATGCTCGTAGTAACTACATGCTACACTACAACAGACGATTTTTGATACACACCGCCCTCAATTGACAACGGAGCAGCACCGCAGCAGCAGGACTGGGTCTGGCTTAGCTTAAGAGAGCCGACGCCATTGGTGGCATTGCTTTGGTTTTAAGTTATCGGTTTGTGTTTTTGCATCACAGCTCGCGCTGCCGAGCACTTAACTCGTGTATTTCCGCAGAAGTGTCCCATTATTTTCAGGTTATGCCCAGAAGGAAGTAAGTGGTGTGGCACAGGAAGTGAGTGGTGTGCGTGGGAGAGTGACGGCAAGCGCACCAGTTGTAGGCTGGTGATCGTAGGGTAGGCAGATGTGGAGTTGAGCTGCGTTCCAACAGTCGGTGATAAGAGCAGCTGGGGTTAGAATAGAGGTTGTTGCCTCGGTCTGGTTGGGTGATGTTGCGAGGGCTAGTGTGGCTTGGGGTTCAGTCAGGGTCTGGTCAAATAGTGTTGCTTGGGATAGTGCTAGGGTCGGTTAGCGCATGTGGCTAGGGATAGTGCTGGGGTCTGGTTGGATGGTGTGGCAAGGGGTCGTGGAAAGGTGTGCTTGGATAGTGTCACTTGGGGTACTGCTCGGGTTTAGCTAGTGAGGCTAAAAGAGTTTGATGTTGCTAGGGATACAGGCATCCCCCACACCTACGACCTAATTGGTTCCTGGATGACGGTCGCAAATGGAGCCGTCGTCAGTCGAATCCTTATTTCCCATAGGCACAATGTTTCCATTTTGGTTCCGTTCCTGGAAACCCATTACCTAACATAAAAATAGCAAAATTGACCACGAAAATAAATGAAATAACCCTAACAAAATTTTTGTAACTTAACATTACTTTTATAAACATGTATTAAATAAAAACAGACACATTTGAAAATCCTTATGTACTGTTCTGTATGTGACTCATATTTCCTCCTCTAAGACAGGAAAAGGCGAACATTTTTTTTATTTGAATAAAATGTTGTAAAAAGTGATGAGCGTTGCAAAAGAGACGCTGCGTTCGCTGGAGGTGCAGCTGCAGACCGAGAGGCTCCACTGTACATAGCCGTAGAGCTGAAAAGCAAAGCGGCGCCAATCGTCGGTAGCAGTCGTTAGGCGGTCATTTATACGAGTTTTGTGGGGGTCTTACTATAATAAAGCTCATAAAAGTGGTGGGGGGGGGGGGGTGCAAGTCGAGCCGTCGTTAGTCGGGGGTCACCTGTAATGCTCTGGTATTGGCTCGTGTAATGAGGGTTAAGGTTATGGCCTGGGTCTGATTAGCCGGTGTAGGTCGAGTTAGGGGAAAGGCGAGGATTTGGCTAGCTGGTGTAGCTAAGGTTATGTGTAGTGTTAGACTAATTAGCTCGTGTGGATAAAGTTGTGGGTAGTGTTAGACTGATTAGCTCGTGTGGATAAAGTTGTGGGTGGTGCTAGATTGATTAGCTCGTGTGGATAAAGTTGTGGGTGGTGCTCGACTGATTAGCTCGTGTAAATAAGGTTAGGGGTAGTGCTTGGCTGGTGTGGGAGGCTTCGGGCGAGGGCTGTTGTATTGAGGCACAGGGAAAACGTCGTCGTTTCCCACCCCCAGCCTCTCCGTCATCGTTACTCATGAGCTGGCGGTCTCCGCTCTCCCTGCAGATGGCGCCCAAGAGGAAGGCCGGTGGCCTGCACAAGCTGCCCGAGCTGCTGGCGCCCGGCGAAGTGCTCTCCGACGTCGTCAAGAAGGAGTGGAAGCTGGGCCGAGCCGTGGGCGAGGGTGGATTCGGCCGTCTCTACCTCGGTATGGTGGGGCAAATAGGGGGGGTGAGGGGGACAACCGGAGGGGCGAGTTGGGGGGTACAACCGGAGGGACGAGTAGTTGGGGGGGGGGCAACTGGAGGGGCGAGTGGGAGTGGGGTAACCGGAGGGGCTAGTGCGGGTGGGGTAACCGAAGGGGTATGTGGGGGGGAACAACCGGAAAGGTGAGTGGGGGGGCAACTAGGGGGCTAGTGGGGGGGACAGACGGGCTAGTGGGGGGGTGAATCGTTACATCGCTACTTGGTGCCAGTGTGAGCTGTCCGGCTAACTGCGCTCGGCGTGTTTGATGACGGACGTGTCGATCTTGCGTTGTTGTCATTTGTTGATTTTGTTTTAGCCGCCCAGAACACCTCCCAGCCGGTCGGAGAGGATGCCGACTATGTGATTAAAGTGGTGAGATAAACCGTGTATACTTATTCGTGCGTCCGCATCCACCCTGTGCTCGGCCACCGCCGTTGCAGGCCACGGCATGTCCCCCCTTCTCTGCTTATTCCATCGCACTGTACCTATGTAGAACTTCTTTCACACCGTACGTAGCCAACCGTGCTTATTGGAGGTGTGGAAGGACCACAAACTAAACACAAAAAGCAGTTCTGGAGAAATGTGTTTTCAACCTCGATCATTTAAGTGAACAGCTCCAGTAGCTTCCTAATATCGGAAGGAAGAGCGTTCCAGACGGCCGCAGAAGTGGATCTGAAAGCTCGCGATGGGGTAACCGTCTGCTCCACTTGGAATTGTATTCCCCTCTTTGCATCTTTTCCTCTTGTTATGACGGTAGTGATGATAAGCACCTTGCTCAATTACACCGCTTAGCGATTATAACTTATAGTACTGGGCCCGTGGACCTGTGCTCGGCAACTGATTATAAACTAAACAAACACTCATTCATACCACACACATCAGGGTTACGCGTGTATATACATGCTTACACGTATGTATATGTGCTCGGGATGACGTTAAGAAAAATGTTAGATGTTTATGTTGCGTAATTTACATGATATGTGACGTCAACTTAACACCTCTTCATGGTACCCAATGCCACGCGATGCCCTTTTTGGTGGGGAAAACGTGGAAGTGACATCGTCATGAGTAACAGAATGTGACGTCATCATATGTATGTATGTTGAACTTCTTTCGCACCGTACGTAGCGAACCGTGGTAATCGGAGGTGGGGGGGGGGGGAAGGACAATAAACTAAATACAACAAGCAGTTCTAAAGAAATAAATATCAAATCGATCTGAAACATTTTGTATACAAGATCGATTTTCAGATTTATGAGCACCCACCCCATTGTGTGGCGTGTCGGCCTTTATCGGTGCTCGCTAACGGCACTTGCCCCAACAGTCTGTTCAGACTATACGGGGGATCTTCAGCGTTGTTTGGAAGGCCCCGGCATAACATCATGATTAATAAAATATCACTTTTGCCATCGTCCACACAGGAGCCTCATGAGAACGGGCCCCTCTTCACGGAGCTCAAGTTTTACCAAAGAGCAGCGAAACCCGAGCTCAGTGAGTATTGCCGAGCTGTCACAAGCCACCGCCGGTGCCTCGTGTTCGCAGAAGCACTCGCTAGGCCGTGCAGCCACTCAAATCGATGCAACATCAACTTCCATCGCTCACACCGCTATCGTCAACAACAACAGATGCCATTCGCCACTGAGTTGTAGTGACGCCACTACGGCACTTGTGTGAATCACGCCAGGTGCACTCCGAGGCCACGTGAATTGTTGAAGGCTAGCCGGCAGGAAGTCACGGGACCGACCCAGGTGCCATGGGTTGACTTACAGATGATCGGCAGGTGCACTACCTGTGCCCCCTACTTTACCAACTTCCTGGATTTTAGCTGCCTGGCACTCCGTTGTTGTGAGCCCTCCACTGTTGTTGGAGGGCGACTGCCTCCAATTATCCAGTAGCATCCTCAACGGTCCTCCATAACGTCATCACCACCACCACAACGTGACTACATCACCAGCACTACCACTCTACCACCGTATCATCATGCAGCTTCAGTCTACCACTACCAGCAACGCTAATACCGTTGGACAGCCGCGTAGCTCACTTATGCCTGACGGTGGGAAGCAAGCGCCTGGGTTCGATTCCAGACACGGGCGCATTTCCGCGCCAATAAACCGGGGCGGCCTGCAGGGTTCGAGCCGTGAGCCTCTGCAACAACAAGTGGCGAATGCGCGACCGGCCGGACCGTGTCGCCCGCCCTAGAAGGTGCCGCTAGACCGTTCTATAAAACCATTGCCGCTATCATTTGTGTGCTCCTCGCTCACTCCCCTACCTTTATCTTTCCGTTTCTGTTGCACCCTGCCCCCCTCCATTCTGCAGTTGAAAAGTGGGTGAAGGAGAAACGTTTGAAATTTCTTGGAGTTCCACGCTACTGGGGCATGGGGATGCTGGAGAAGAAGGGCAGCGCGTGAGTTGTGATGTCTGACGCTTCGGATAAGATTATTATTATTTCTATTGTTTTGGTGGTTTAGCCAGGACAACTTCACTGAGTTTCGAGACTGATTTTCAGGAGGGTGACGACAGTTATTTTTGCTCTGATTTCTATTTTCTTCATTGCTATACTTTTTGTTTTTACTTTTGTAATTTTTACTGACCCAGGTGGTCACTCTTGCAAATTAGACTCATCCTGGTCTCATGAGTTCCCCTCGACACGGTTCTTATCTTATTTTATATTTACACAAAGCGACTTCACTGAAGGCGCTTAACATAGTAAAGACAGTAGATCGTGCAAGGGTTACTAAATTAAAACCATTTTTAAATCATTTATATTTAGTTCGCATGCTTGCATG
This sequence comes from Lethenteron reissneri, assembly GCF_015708825.2. Classification (NCBI taxonomy): domain Eukaryota; kingdom Metazoa; phylum Chordata; class Hyperoartia; order Petromyzontiformes; family Petromyzontidae; genus Lethenteron; species Lethenteron reissneri. The sequence continues at coordinate 86,294 of NC_083831.1, read as the reverse complement.
CTTGCGTGCTTGCGTGCTTGCGTGCTTGCTTGCTTAGGACCGTGCAAATCTTTCGGTCGTTTTTTAACCCACTTCCCGTGATCCAATCGAGCTGACATTTTCCACACAGACTCGTTGTGCCAGACAATTAATGTTCGTGAAAAAAAATTCCCAAAATTTTACACTTTTTAGGCAAAAAAAATTTATTTTACATATATTCAAATAGAACTCATTCTTGGCTTTGGCTGAACGTCACAGTGTAAGAGCGCAGAGCGTAACCCCTCCACAGGCCGTGGCGGAGTAGCGCAGTTGGTAGTGCCCTCGCTTCCCATGCCAAAGGTCGCGGGATCGATCCCCGCGTCCTCCACAGGCGAATATATTTTTAAATCCTTTATATTAAGTTCGCTGCCACGCATATAAAGGATTTATAGTGAAAAACTTTGTTTTTACGGGTTATACTTATTATTTAACCAGGCAAGGCCCACTGAGCTATATGGGTCTTTTACAGAAAGCGACCTGGCCACAAATGGTAGCTCACCGAATTGTCTTAAGTGCAAATTTACAGCAACCAAATACTCTAAAAGCATGTTGATTTTAAATATGGAGGGAAAAACCGAAGGACCCTGAGAAAAATCCACACGACGATGGGGAGATGAACACGCAAACTCCAAATATACAGCAAGCGTCAGGGTCGGGATCGAACCCACAACCGCCGGTATACCTGGAGAGGTCGGTAACATCTCGCCATCGCAGCGCCGCGCGGTTGAATAATGGGTGGCCTTAATAGAGGGTTACTTAGGAGGGGGTCACGGTTAAGCGAAGCACACTTGATACTTGACCTGATGTTGCCAATGTCTCTTTTATATGCACTTTGACAGAATGCGCTTCATGGTGATTGACCGTTTCGGGAGCGATCTTCAGAAGGTACTGGAAGAGAACGGCAAGAAAATTCCTCGGAAAGCGGTCCTGCAGCTCGGGCTGAAGCTGGTACGCACCTTCACATGCCTCACTGCTGCTGCCACTGCCATTTGTTAACGCTTTCCAGCAAAGTATGAAAGTGTTAAAGTGCATAAGCTCTGTCTCGTTGTCTAGCCGAATGTATTTTTGACTGTCCGTCTGTCCATCTGTTTATCCATCCAAAGGCGGTGGTCACCTCATCGCGTGGCGCTTTCAGATGCGCTTCTGCGGCCGTCTAGAACGCCCTTCCTTCTGATATTAGGAAGCCACTGAAGCTTTGCACTTTTAAATAATCTAGATTGAGAACGGATTTTTTTACAACTGCTTTTTGTGTTTAGCTTGTTGTCCTTGCCACGCACCTACGATTAGCACGGTTGCACACGTACGGTGTGAAAGACGTTCAAAATGCATACATCCATCTGCCCAACTGTCTTTTTGACTCCATTCATCTGTCAATCTATCGTGGGGTGTCTCAAAACGAGATGCGTTTTCTCCAGATATTTTGGTTTCTTCCAAAGGCGCGCAGCCTCCGTCTCGTGCCAAACGATCAAATGTATACAATCTCTATCATCGATGCATTGAGTAGTTTGCCTCCTGTGCTAGTTTGACACTATAAAGGCCTCCTTAATTGTATTATTATTTAGCTTGTTTTCTCAGGAAAGCCTCACTGAGACCCAAGACCCTATTCTGGAAGGGTTCTGCCAAGTTTTTGTAGTCGGGGTGTGATGCTACTGCGTGAAATCCCAATTGAGCAATTTTTAAGGTAATTTCTCAGCATTCGGATGTTTGGCCAATATCAGTCACCTTCTATATACAGTCTCTAGTCCTATAACGCTGTAGTCGTAGCGTTTCTGAACAACATAACGTTATGGAAAAATCGAGTTATAATATATAATATAGGGGGTAAAGCACATTTCTGCGATAACACGTGAGATGCGTACGCAGGTCAGACAAAGACGGAGGCGCGTGGGTAGCATCTAGTAGCATCCAGCAGCATCCCACTGCCTCGTGCAACGCTACGCCGAGGCCGTCGTACGACCGCTTAATTATTCCTACTCGTGCGACGTAGTTCCGGTCGCTCAATCGCGTTATATCCAATTCACATTCGCGTTATAAAAAATGTGCTCCCTCATGCGTTCGTCGCATTATTCCCAATTCGCGTCGTGAAAACATGCATGCATATAGAGCAGGACACCTCTTGAAAGTGAGTCATGAGGCCCGGTGATGCTGTGCTGGCTAAACGAGTGATGTTGTTTATCACAGCTTGACATCCTTGAGTACATCCACGACAATGAGTACGTGCACGCGGACGTCAAGGCGGCCAACCTCATGCTCGGCTTCAAGGATAAAAACCAGGTGCCCGACTGTGTGCATGTCTCTCTGTCTCTTGTGTCACTCCTCCACTGTCACTCTGTGTGTCTGCGTGTCTCTCTCTTCCACTGTGTCTCTGTCTCTCTGTGTCTGCGTGTCTCTCTTTGTGTCTCTGTCTCCAGCTCTGTCTCTGTATCTGTCTGTATCTATGTGTCTCAGTGTGTCTGTTTTGGTCTCTGACGCTTTGTTTTTTTTGTATAGTCTCTGTGTTTCTCTTGGTCTCACTATGTCTGTCCCACCATGGTTCTCTATCACTGTATCTCTGTGTGTCTTTCTGTTTTGCTGTCTCTGGGTTCTGCAACTTTTTCACAGTCTGGGACAATGTTAGCGATGTGTTTCCCAATAAAGTAATTTGCGGTGTAATCTTTCAAAATCGCAAAATGTAGACTGTGCCACTGGGACAGTTGACCTAATCTTCTTTAAGCGACATCATGGAATCCTTCACGTCCACCGTGAATCGCTATTTTACGATTTAAGTACAACCCAAAGTTATTAACTAGGGCGGCCTGCTGTATTTGAGTGGTGAACCTCCGCGTCAATCTGCGAACGCGGCGCTACCGCCGGAGCCCCCTGTGTCTGGACGTGTTTATATTCACCTCCTCAAAGTGCACCTGCCTGGCACGGGCGCCACGGTGACGTCACCACGACTTCGTGGCTCATGTGTGGAGCGGTAGTGTAGCGGTGAGAGCGCTGCGCTACAAACCTAGCTACCCCCGTTCGATTTCCGCTCACAGCCAACACCAGTGACGAATTTTTGAACCGGTCCTGTGCCTCCCCTAGGTTGACTCGGCCTAAATTGATTACTTGGTGCGTCGCCACTCAGGAGACAAAGGCAGCCGAGCGTGGCGCTGGCCACCCACCCCCTCGTGTGCCTTTCCGGCCTTCATAGGTGCTAACAGCACTTGCCCCAACAGTCTGTTATGGCTATATGGGGGGTTTAAAGGATATCGACTGAGTACCAAAATGACAGACTTGTTTACCTTTGGACTTAGGTTAGCCTGGTGGACTATGGCCTGGCGTACCGCTACGGCCCCTGTGGGGTTCACAACAAGTACAAGGAAGACCCCAAGCGCTGCCACGACGGGACGATTGAGTTCACCAGCATTGATGCGCACAAGGGAGTAGGTGCGTATGTGCCCCACGGTCAGATCGCCCAGGAACGCACCCGATCTCGACAGGTCTCCGGGTAGTAGATGGACTGATGACCACCATGCATGACACGGGTGTGTTATAGGCTGTCGGGGATAGGTGGTGAGTGCGACAGAGGGGAAGTGAGGGGGAATATCCATTCCTGTACTGTACTTCTGCTCTCCCGCGCCTTCACGGGTGTGGGGAGACCCTCATCCAACAGTGGATTCACAATAGGGTGGTGGCTGCACACGTCACGTTTATGGCAATGGAGTTAATGGGACGGAACGTGAAAAGCAGACGATACAAATGAGACAGGCAGTTGACAAATGCGACTGTCGATGCTAAGGTTTCACACGGTAAGCAATATCCTAACCTATAATCACATTAGACAACCAGACCCCAACCACGCTAGCCCTGCCTCTACCCTAACCATAACCACACTGGACACGCCCAAACACTAGCCGACCTCTACCCCAGCTTCTACAAAGACACTAGCCACCAAGGCGCTAACCCTGCCTCTAACCATAACTACACTAGCCACCACCCAGATGCCAGCCTCCCTCTACCCCTCACTGTAACCAACCTGGCAAGCCAAGACGCCTTGCCCCTGCCTGTATCCCTCACCAGGCTAACCACCCAGACGCTAGCCCCGGCCTCTACCCCTCACCCTAACCACGCGAGCCGTGTCCCCGTGCGTGCAGCCCCGTCGCGCCGCGCTGACGTGCAGATCCTGGGCTACTGCCTGCTGCAGTGGCTGTGCGGAAAACTGCCCTGGGAGGACAACCTCAAGGATCCCAACTACGTGCGCGACGCCAAGATCAGGTGACGCCCTGCTACCACACAAATCCAATAACAACAATAACAACACTCGGGTCATTGTCTTCGTGACTTATTGTGCACCGGATTGCCGGATTATAATATCATTATTTAAAATAGCTTATTTTTGCACATTCTTGAATAAGATGTTTGAGGTGTTGTGTCTTACGTTTTTTGGTTTTTAATTTGTTTACAATATGAAATTGGCATAAATAAACATACAAAAGTATAATATCCTCTTGTAATAAGTTACTGTATTTACTGTATTGTACTTACCACTCCAATCTCGAAGACTCTGCATGGGGTGATGACAGGGGGTGTAGAATTGGAGGTGGTTATTCAGTCGGAATCCAACTTCATCAGTTGTGATAGAGATTTGTCAGATTGGCCTGGGACCGCCGGATAATGTTGGACCCCAGATAATCGATGATCTACTGTATTGCCTATTATTCTATCGCTGGTCTAAGAGGGATTTAGGTCCGTTGTCGTGGTGAGGTTGCACCACTCGTGCCCCCTACCACTACCCCGTAGCAGCCACAATCCTTTGTCTGGCGGGGTGAAGGGGCGGGGCCTAAAGAAGTGGGTGGGGCTTAAAAAGGAAAGGCGCGGAGATGGAGGAGGAGGAGGAGGAGGCAATGGGGACCTCGTCAGGAAGGGATGGGGCCTACGGAGTCGGGGGGCGAGGTCTCAAGAGAAAGGGCGGGGCCTGCAGAGGTTGGACTTCCCTGTTGATTTAAGGCCATAGAAGCAGAGACTCAAATAACGGGCAGCAGCATAGCTATGGTGCTGCAGCTGCGGCCACAGCCACGCTGAGTCTTGGGACTAATTTATTCGGGAGGTTCCTGACAAGTTTTTTTGCTGCTGCTGGGCCATGTCCACACCCCACACGGCTGTTGCTGGATACCGTGTGTGAGTCTCTCGCTGTCTGCCTCACTCGTAGGTTCAAGGACAATATTCCTGAGCTCATGAACAAGTGTTTCCCCCCATCGCAGGAGAAGCCAGGTGCGTGCGTGTGCGCTTTACACAGAGCTGTCCTCTGCATCGGTGTGCTTTGATGCGTCGTGTTGTGCCATTGAATGTGTTGGTACTTGTTGGTGTGTGTGTTGTTCCCGTGTTGTGGTGTGTTTACGTGTTGTGGTGTGTTCACGCGTTGTAGTTTGTGGTGTGCGTTTGTGTGTGTTTGAGTCTTTGTGTGTGTTACGGTGTGTTGTGGTGTTTCCTTGTGTTTGCTGGGGTGTCAAGCTGTGTCTTTGTGCGTTCATTGGTGTGTGTGTGTGTGGTAGACTGGTTTTGTGTGTGTGTGTGTGTGTCGGCGCTCCGTGGCGTTCGTCGCCCCGCGTTGGGAGTGCGCCGTGGCGTTTTTGGCGTCGGTTCACCGCTCCCACGCGGTGCTGTGTCCCCGCCTCCGCTCTGACCCCACTCCCATACCGGACATCTGTGAGCTATATTACAGCCCATTGGATTCCTCCGGCAAAGATGGATATTCTGATGATTATTCACTCCCGCAGCCGAGATTGCCGAGTACATGGCGTACGCCCACGCCATTGGCTACGAGGACCGGCCCGACTACCAGAAACTCCGCACCATCCTCACCAGGGGCCTGCGGGCCATCGGGGGCAAGGAGGACGACCAGCTGACCTTCCGCTTCGGTCCCGCGCGCACCGACAGGCCCGCGGCCACTTCCGCCAAGCAGGTTCGCTCATTTGAGCCATTCATTTGTTCGTCCGTGCATTTGTTAAGGTGTCTATTTTTAAGGTGATCTCTAGTCGTACTGGAAGTGCAGCAGACCCCAGTGGGTGGCTTTATTTCATGGTCAGACCCATTGCGCTATGAAGCTCTTTCTTTTTCAATGGGGATGGCGGCAAGCGAGTTGCATGGGGAGGGAGGGTTTACAGGAGCTGCATGGAACAAGCGCACGATTAATACACAAACAATAAACACCCAGAACTATGTGCAAAAGAAATGTAATGAGCAATCTATTTTAACCTTTTTTTAAAAATAACTTGAACAAAAATTTGTTGAGTCTTGCCACCAGCCGTTGGATCGAAGTGCCCGGTCCTCTCCGGTAAGCGCCTAACAGCGGCACGACTTTACGTGAAGTTGAGTTCGTGGATCGTCATTACGAGTGTTGCCGTGACCCCGCCCCCTCCACCGCTATAGACAGACAGACTTGCAGAGCTCACGTGTTCAAGCGCTCGACCTTAGTGGGAAAGCATTACGAAAGATAAAGGGGGAAAGAGATGCACTTGAAAAAGGGGGGCTCGAGGGGGAAAGGGGGGAGGGAGTAATGGGGGCACACTGACTGCCGGGCCCGAACCGTCGACCTGTGCGGCAAACTGCGCTACTGCTTGGCCACTATCGTCGCTCGGCTCTTGTACGTACGCAAGTATGTTGAACTTCTTTCGCACAATACATAGCCAACCGTGCTAATGGGAGTGCAGGGGAAGGATAACAAACTAAACACACAAGCAGTTTGAGAGAAATTCGTTTTGAATCTCGATTTAAAAGTGCATCGTTCCAGCGGCTACCTCATATGAGAAGGAAGAGCGTTCCAGATGCCCGCAGAAGCGCACCTAAAAGCGCGAGATGACTGGAGTTCACGTGATGGTTTATGCTCCTTGACGAGATCGGCAGGGTGTTGTGATTCATTTGTGGCAAGCACTTTGCGTGGAATGAGCACGACCTTAAAAGTTATTAACGACTCGTCGCCGTCGTGGTGGTGGTGGGGTGTGACTCATTGCAGCGTTCGGCCGGGACCGCATCTGCCCGGAGGAAGCAGCAGCAGGAGGACGGGGCGGGCGAGGTGGTGGTGGAGCCGTTGAGTAAGAAACGGCAACGGTCGCCCGCAACTACTCCCTCCTCCCAGGCGGCCGCCGCCGCAGCCGCCAACGGTCGCGGCAGAGCGCGGCCGCCCGTGTCCTATGCCGAGCTCGACGAGAGCATGGAGGAGGACGAGGAGGAGGATGAGATCCGTCTGCTCAAGTCGAAGGCTTCGTCCACGCGCGCGAGGAAAGGTGAGCGGCGGGCAGAGGTGCGGGGGTGTCATCGTGATGGTGGGGGCGGTGGTGGTGGTGAGTGGTAGGGAGGAGTTGGCACAGTGGGCACAGCTGGTCCATCTTCTGGTCATATTAGTCAGTGGCACCATCTGGGTCTGTCCCGTGACCTGTCGGCGAGCCTTCAACACTTTGCGTTGCCTCAAAGTGCTTTATATGAATCTCCTGAAAGTGAACCTGGCGTGGCACAGGCGCCCTGGTGACGTCACTGTCACGAAGTGGCGACTGGCGGGTACTGTATTGGTATTAGAGGAATGGAGGAGGGGGAGTGGTGGTGATCGTGGTGGGGGAGTAGAGTAGTGCTGATGTTGGTGGTGTGGGAGGTAATGGTGGTGAGTGATGGTGATGGGGAGTTGTAGTGCAATTTGTTGTGGTGAGTGATAGTAATAATTAGAATAATATCAACTTGTGACGTTCCGCATGACTTGCGAGGAGGAACCACAGACGGGCAGGTTCGCAGCCACGCGATCAGCCGACGTTACCAACAGTTGCCCAAACTTTTCAGTCCTCGATTGTAAGGTGTTGTCGGCCAATCAGCGAGTGTTTACATGCGAGAGAAAACCAGAGCACCCAAATAAAACTGAGAGGGAAACACTATCTCATCAACATGGAAAAGGTGGAGCACATTTTTGCTGTAATGCCTTCTCATGGCGAGCCAGGGTGTGACTCCGCCCATGGAAAGGGAGCTTCTCAGCATTTGTGCGGTGATCAAGCAACCCTCGCTGCCTCCACGCTGCTGCTGCTGCTGGATTACAGGCCACTTGCATAGCCACCACTTTGCCACTTGGGAGTCAACAGCGGCCAGGCGTGGTTGCTGGCCGCTCGCCCTCTCGTGTGCCGCGCCGGCCTTCGTAGGTGCTCGCTAACAACACTTGCCCCAATCCTGTTCAGGCTATATGGGGGATACTTGTCTTTACTAAATCGAGTAGTAAGTACTCTGCGTTATATGTTACTTTATAATAATTACTAACTACGACGTAAATCTTTGTGTGTTGGAAACGCGACTGCCGGTTGCGCAATGTGCAGCGCCTGCTGTTGCCCCCCCCCTCGTCGGATGCAGGTGGTGCGGCCCGAGGTCGCAAGTCCGCGGCGGGGAAGGCCAAGGCCGCCAAGGCGAAGGACCTAGCGGAGACCGCGACACAGACGACCCCGAGCCTGGCTCGCCAGAAGCACAAGAGATAAACCCAGAGAGAGAGAGTGAACGGTCATCCCCCTCACTGTCTGTAGCTGCTTGCAGTTGCACCTTTCTGTGCATGGTGCAGCGCTATGGTTTATCCAGAGAGGCCGCGCGGGGAAGGCACGAGGCACGTGTGTGTGTGAATGTTTGTGTATGTTCATGTTTGAATGTGGCTGTGAGTGTGTGTATTCTTGTGTGTAGGTATGAGAGTGTGTGTTTTCATAAGTGTGTGTTTGTGTATTCGTGTGTGGTGCTCGCTAACACCACTTGTCCTAACAGTCTGTTAAAGCTATACGGGGATCTTTGTATGATTTTGTGTGCACGTGTGTTTGTAGTCATGTCCTTGTTTGTGGGTATGAGTGTGCGTATGTATTAGTGTCTGCAGCAAGTTGGCACAGTAGGGGACACAGCTGGTGCATCTGATAGTCATCTCAGTCAGCCAACCCATGGCACCTGGGTCTGTCCCATGGCCTCGTCTGAGCGAGCCTTCGACACTTAATATGACGTCACCGCCACTTAGTGGCGAATGGCGGTCGTTATTACGGTGTGTTCATATGTTTTTGTGTGTCTTGCTATGAGATTGTGTGTTCGTGTGTGCGCGCCTGTGTGTGTTTTCGTGTGTGTATTTGTGTGCGGGAGTCTGTGTGTGCACGCGTGCCTGTTTGTGTGTATTTGTGTGCCTGTGGGCGCTTGTATGTTTGTGTGCCAGTGTGTGTGTGTGTCGCCGCTCTTGTTTGGAATGTTCTCTTTATTGGAAGTCAACCTGAACCTGATCCCATCTGGTCCCCCGTGTTTCTCTCTGCATCTGTCGACCAGGTTACCCGCACACCCTTCGCAGCTGCTTGGGCCTCCCCCTCTCGGTTTTACAAATCCCTGTTGGACCCCCCCCCCGCACCTTGTGTTTTCACGCGACCTGCCATCACGTTCCTTTTTTGTCAGATCTACCCACCCCCCTCCCCCCTAACCACCCCCGCCCCCCTCGCCGCCACCGTGCGCGTTGGGTCCTGCGAACGTTTAATGCTCAAGGCGTCGTCAGTTTTATTTTGACTTGTTTTTTTTCATACAATAAAAGTTCAAACCGATTTGTGATTAGTTCGGCTTTGTGCAGTGTAACGCGAGTCGTCGTTATTGTTTATTTTAAACTGCCGTGGTTTTGGACTTAGACGCCTTGTCAACTGGCACATCCACGCTGAGCCAGCGTGGGGCCCATCACGGCATGGGTGGTTTTTTTCCCACCGGCTATTTGCCGATGAGAGCCAAAACCAAACCGTGCTACGCTTCCCTCGCGCAACTTCTGAATTTTGCTCAAGCAGGGCCAAGCGGCGGCGCACACAACGCGTTCACTGCGTGTAACGTCGGTACGCCGTGGACGGACACGTTGGGGTGGGGGGGGACCCCCTTGGGGACACGGCGTCACCACACCGTCTGCGTGCGTCTTGGTTCGTTCGCAGCGTCGTGCGTGTGATGTCGGTACCCCCTGGGGGGACACGGCGTCACCGTATCGTCTGTGCGCGTCCCGGTTCGTTCGTTGCGCGCGAGGCCAGCGGCTCGGCTTCTGCAATGGGAAGACGAACGGCGCGGTGCAAAATGAACAGCGTGGGTCTGGCTCGGCACGGCCCCGGCGCGGATCGGGTTGTGCAGTAGAAGAGAGGTTTTATCGGTCGAGTGAGTGCTTTGTGAGTTTGGGGCCAAGCTACCAAAAGAAATGCATTTTTAGGACAAGTCATATCTCACTCTCTTCGTGACCAGACTAATACATCTCTAGGCACGTCTAAGTAACTTTAATAGCAACAAATGACGTTCAATGAAGTGTGTAGAATGTTGCCTTTGGTAACATGGGTGTGCTTTATAGTTTTATGGTAACTGCCGTTTATCTTTATATTTCACTTGTACTATTTGTCTCGTCATTACAGAAGAAAAGACAACTTTGGTGCTTGCCGCAAGCAGCGGAACGTGTTAAAGGAGGTTATCTAGAAAATGACGACACAGAACTACTTCCGAGGTCCTTCCAGTTGGTTCTTATTCACACGAGGGTGGCTCCCATGCTCTCAGATGCGCTGCCATGTCAGGGTTCGTCTCCGCTGCAGTCACACCTAATTTTATTTTTGTAACGGTGGTTCCCAACCACTGTCAACCCCTACCTACGATTAGTACGGTTGGCTTCGTACGGTGCGAAAGAAGTTCAACATACGTACAAATGTACCCACGCAACATCGTCGCAGGCCACCTTGGACAGACAACGATTCTTTTCAAAATTAAAATTACTCTTATTCAAGGTGTGGTTCAATGTTACATAGGAAAGCCATGGACACCATGAACTTGCATTGTTTTGATTGACTATACCGCGACGGGCGGTACGAAATCTCGTGTTTCCTTTCTGCAACATTTCCGCGGACCACTTCTCTATGGCTTTGCGGGTGCACCATAGGTTGTGAACCACTGTCTTGGAGCATGAGAATCGACCGATTCGGAGTGAAAAATTCGATTTTGCGTGTTTTTTCTTGCGCGTGATCATCGGTGACGGCGCCCGGAACCGTTGGTGCCGCTGTCTTCTTGAGGACGCTCCATTCATTTCGGGCGCGGCTGAAACCTGGATTGGAACCCAGGCTGTCAGCGGTGTTGGCGGTGATGTCTTGGACGCGGTATTGGGTCACCTGAAGCCACCCAAGCTTCCCGTGGAGAGTCTCGAACAAGACGTCAGCAGCGCGGTGAACCCCGGGGTGCTTTGTACCAAGGGCATGAACGCGTTACTCGCTGCTGCTGCTGGTGTGCCTACGCATCGGGGCACAAACAACGACGACGACGACGAAACCACGTTCGGAATTTGCTGTAGCTCCATTAAAGGACAATATCCATGGCGTTTCAGGCCATGTGCAATTGTGGGGGGGGAGCATTTCCCGAAACGTCGCCTATTACACAAAGCCACAGTGTCGTTTACGAACGCATTGAGTTTTTTTTAATGCAGTAAACTGTACAGGAGGATCCATTAATAGATACCCCACTGATTGATAATGGTCCTCGGTTCTCAACGGCTGATTGGATATTGTGATAGCGTGACAACGTTTTCAATAAGTGTATTGCTATTGGGTGGGGGGAGATGGTGCACGTTGAGCGTTTGAAAATAACATTCAGTTTTCTAACACGTAGGCTTTCGCGACCAATATTATTCATAATCAACGTTTTTGGGTTTAGATCGCGTTATTTATAAATGTGTCGTAACCCTCCAATTCTGGCGAATTGCCCGATGATGCTGGATGCAATTACCAGCGAAACGTCGTACTCAAATTGTAAATGTTGTGGCTTCAACACACCGGTGGGCTAAAGCAGTGAACTATTTGTCTTTGTCAACGTGACACATTTTTACTGATTGGCCGTGTCGGGTGGTGGAGGGTTACGACACATTTATAAATAACGCGATCTAAACCCAAAAACGTTGATTATGAATTCAGTTTTCTCTCGACTATCTCCCTATTATATTTAGTAGGGGTATCTAGAAATGGATCACCCTTGCTATATGTTCCACGCACGGATTGTCCGTGCAAACCCCGAGCCGCCAATGAAAACATTGCATTTATTTATTTTACCAGGCGTGGAAACCATTGATGTTAAGCAAGAGTGAGGTCAGAGTTTAGTGCCAACCGATTCGGAGTAAGAGATGTCCATAACGCCGCAGCCAATTCTTTATCGGCCAACCTCGCTCCCCGGGATGTCAACAGACAACGTATTTTACTATCGAATTAAATTATATTAAAACAACACTTGATTCTTTACGTGCAATGCAGTCGTGAACACGTCTAAAAAAACTACAACATAAGCAGACCATACCCCGCTATCGATCTGTCTCCACGTAAGAACACTAAAATATGTATTTTGCACAAACCCCTTCAGCCACACGACCTACTCGGAGTGACTTCTTTCGCAGGGTTGCTTTTCATTCACCCTGGACCGGTTTAGACATTCAGTGGCTCATTGGCAGTGGCGGCTGCTGCTGCTCGTGGCCGCATTCGCGGCTCGGCTCTGTCTCGGCATCGTTTACACTCCAGCTCAGGCCGAGCTTGCTCAGTTGCTTCCAAAGAGGCACGGATGTACGTAAGTTGAACATCTTTGGCACCATACGCTAATGGGAGCTGCGGGATAAGGACGATTAATTAAACGCAAAAAGCAGTTTTTCAATTTAGATTTAAAAGTGCATAGTGGCTTCCTAATCTCGGAAGGAGCGTTCCAGACGGCCGCAGAAGCGCATCTGAAATCACGCGATGCGGTGACAGTCTTTGTTCAAAAGCCGCTACTGCTGCTGCGAGAATGACTGGACGGAGTTTGCGTGACGCGAGTGAGCGACTTCGCTGTGGCACGGCTCTGGTTCCTGTAAAGTCCCGAGCCTGGCTGGGACCATGCTTGGAGCCGGAATTACGTTAAGCACAGGGGCTTGGGGAAGCGGCTCTTTAGCCGAAGCCAAGCCTGAGCCGGGCTGTGACTAAGAAAACGGTGGCGCCACGATGGCGAGATGTTAACTACTTCGCCTGGTATACAGGAGATCCTGAGTTCGATTGCCCAATCCTGACGCCTGCTGTATATTTGGAGATTGCGTTTTCTCGCCTCGTGGTTGTGTGGATTTTTCGCCGGTTCCTTTTCTCTCCACATTTATAAACATGCGTTTAGAATATTTGGCTGTTGTACATTTTCTCGTGCTAAGCGACTTAGTTGAGCGATCATTTGTGGTAGCCAGGTCGCTTCTGAAAAATAGCTCCGTAGCTCCGTGGGGGTCATACCTGGTAAAATAATAAAAAAAATTGTTCATTTTAAGAATGCCGGTATCCAGGCTATTCTCCACTGCAGGCTGCGGGTCCGTGTTTGGAGGGAGTGACTGACTGGGTGCGGAGAGACAGCAGCTGGCGATGCCGTCGTCTGGGTTCGCTTCGGTGTGCATCGTGGACTGGCGCGTGGGTTCACGCGCTGATTGTGCGCCAAGGTAGCGACTGATAGAGTTCTAATAAACACAACACCGATCTACAATTGTCTATGTCCGTCAGTCGTTACACGTTTGCTCAAATTTATTTTGATGGTGAACTAAGACGAAGAGGAACCGTTGGGGAGTTTTTTTGCAAAACGCACAAAGGCCGAGTGATTTTTACATGCGTCTCTTGTGTGTTGTTTGCAACATAAGGCACAGCTGGCTCGGACTACTCTGAAGTATTTCCTGTGTTATGCCCGATTTCTGGGTTATGAAGTGGCTCATTTATTATTTTTAACGCTTCGTAGCCTGACTAAATATTTATTAAGTAACATATACAAAACAACTAAAGTTCTAAATAAAGAGCTATTAACAAATAATTGCGTGCTTTGCTTCTTGTTTTGTTTCTCTTCCGGAATCAAATTATTGCTTTTGGCAGTGATATTGATGTCACCTTGGAGTCGATTTAATTACTTGATCCCAATGTTGAGAGATCACCGTGATTTCATTCCCGACTCGGGCGTCAGTGCGAGTGGAGTTTGCATGTTCTCTCCCCCTGTTCAGCATGGGTTTCTCCATGTTCTCTGGTTATCTTTAATTGTCCATTTGTGAATGTGTGCTATGGAGAAGGGTCATTGCCAGAATCGTCACCAACTTTAATAGTAATATAGGTGTTCGGTGAGGTTCCAATGGTGTAGGTGTTCGGTTAAATTTTGATTTAAAGCTTTCGTGACTGCAGGGATTCATTCATCTTCTTGGTTCTTTCGGTAAAGTCACGTAGAAGGGAAATAATAAAAATAAAACAAAATAAAATTATTCTCACGACGTTTCGGCTTGCGTTGTGGCCGAAACGTCGTGAGAATAATTTTATTATGTTTTATGTTATTATTTTATTACTTCCCTTCTACGTGACTTTACCGAAAGAACCAAGAAGATAGGTGTTCGGTGTTGGCTGGTTTTGTTTTATGAACCGGGAGGGAAGAGACCTTCGGCAAAGTGCCATGTCCGGAGCGGTGGTGAGTGGCGGTGATCGGTGCTGGCTCGTGATTGGTCCTCGCAACACGGAGGGGTGTCGTCGGTTCTCTCTCGTGATTGGTGGATAACAGCGCGAGGCTCCGTGAGAGAGCGTGGGGAGAGAGCGCCAGGAGAGTGCGGGGGGAGCGCGAGTCGAGCCCCAAGGCTCGGGACTCAAGAAGAGGAGGAGGGGGGGCGACCCCCACAGAGTTCGCGGCCTCGCGGCTGCAGAAGCCACCGGGAGGGGATAGCGGCCCCCGCGTCTCTCGCTTCCCCGGGCCAAGCGCAGGTGAGCGTCGCTAGGCCTCAGGCTTCAAGCCTGCGGCCTAGGCCCTGTAGTGGATTTTCATGCGGCGCCCCCTGCAATTGCTGTCGAAATGCCTCCGCTTCGCAGCAGCTCTCGACTCTAGAGGATATTTGGCCTCCTATTCCACGCTCGCCAGACTGCGTTGGAAGAGATGAGAGTACCCGCGACTTACCTCACGACACGCTTAGCTACCCATCGTAGATCGTCACAGTTCTGCTGCTGGACAGAGACCGAGTCGTGGATTCTAGAACGGTTCCTGGCGCCACTGCCGCGCCGGGAGATGGGAACTCGACCCCGTGGGGATTGCAAGTCGCACAGTGCGCTCCGCGTGTACCACCGCCGCAGCTGCTCTTGAGTGATTAATGCTGTGTATGCACTGGGGAATATTGTCGATTTGTCGTATCGGGGAAATATTGTAAAATTAGTTTAGTTTGCCGGGTCTGGATGAATTGTTGACATCGCAGGGTCGCGATAGGCGGGCAGACTTTCATCCAGCAGTAGATTGACCGCGGCTGACGACATTATTTAGTAGTTGGATAATGAAAGGTGATGTTTACAGCGGCGATGGCTGTCGTTGGCGGGGAGCGGTGGCGTAGTGGTTAGCGCACTGGCTCCTAACCCGGTGAGGCCGGAGTTCCACTCAGCCGACACCGGCGATGTTTTTCTGGCGCGTCGTGTAAGCGCCTGCGCTGGGGAAGGCTACCCACACCACCCCCTCGTGTGCCGTAGAGGTGCTCGCCAACAGCACTTGCCCCAACAGTCTGTTAAAGACTATGCGGGGGACCTTTGGCTGTTGTTGAGACTGTGTCGACTCTGAGGTGTGGACTGATGAGGGTTGTTGGTGCAGAGAAGGGGGGGAGCGGTGGCGCAGTGGTTAACGCACTGCGCTTTGGAAAGCGGAACGCAATCCACGCGTATGAATGGGGGATCGGGTCCCAGTTTAAACATAGATCTATATATCTGTGCGTCTCACGTTGGCCCTGAATAGTGCCGTGACTAGCACGCTGCACTACGAACCCAACGGCCCGAGTTCTATTCACTCTCGCGGCCACCAGCAACCACTGACGAGTATCTGGGCCTCCCCTAGGTCGACCGGGCTTCAAAAGAGTAACTGGTGCGGTGTGTAAACATTGTCACGAGGGAGACAAAGGCGGCCGGGCGAGGTGCTGGGCACCCCCTCGTGTGTCACAGTGCCGGCCTTCATAGGTGCTCGCTAACAGCACTTTCCCTAACAATCGTCTTACGGTTATACGGGTAATCTTTGTGTGTTAGTCTATGGGTCTCTATTTTAGTCTATGGGTCTCTATTTTAGTCTATTGGTGTCTGTGTTAGTATATGGGTCTCGGTGTTAGTCTATGGGTCTCGGTGTTAGTCTATGAGTCTGGGTGTTAGTCTATGGGTCTGGGTGTTAGTCTGTGGGTCTCTGTGTGAGTCTACGTGTCTCTGTGTGAGTCTACGTGTCTCTGTTTAGTCTATGGGTCTGGGTGTTAGTCTATGGGTCTGGGGGTTAGTCTATGGGTCTCTGTGTTAGTCTATGGGTCTCTGTGTTAGTCTATGGGTCTCTGTGTAAGTCTATGGGTCTCTGTGATTGTCTACAGGTCTCACAATAACCCGTAGGTCTCGCGCGGAGCAGAGCCACGGCGGTCCATCTCCGGCGGGGCAGCTCCCCCTTTCCTCTGTGCCGCCTCCTCCACGGCTGCGACCATGTGGCACGAGGCGCGCAAGCAGGAGCGCAAGCTGCGGGGCATGATGGTGGACTACAAGAAGCGCGTCGAGCGCCGGCGCGAGTACTACGAGAAGATCGTGAGTGGCGGCGCGGTCGTGAGCGCGCCCCGGTGTGGGGGCGGGGGGGGGGTTCACTTCGTCGCTGTGAGGTTTCCCCGTTCAGCTACGGCGACCGGGTCTGAGCGGGGCGCGTCGCGAGGTTAAAAAGCCGGCGGGGTTTGGACAGGAATGAATGAGCGAAATGGGCACGAGGGAGGAGTGAACGAGAAAGTGGGACGCACCGGTGGCGAGATGTTAACCACCTCGCCTAGTGTACACGAGTTCGTGGGTTCGATCCCAACTCTGACGATGCCTGTATCTACGGAGTTTGCGTGTTCTTCCAGTGGTCGTGTGAATTTTTCTCCGAGTCCTCTGGTTTTTCTCTCCACATTTTTAATCAACATGCGTTTAGGGTATTTGGCTGCTATAAATTTCCGCATGATAAGCCAATTTGTTGTGCTGTCATTTGTGGCCAGGCCGCTTCTGAAAAAGAGCTACATTGCTCAGTGGGCCTTACCTGGTAACATAAAACAGTTTAGTTTTTTAAACGACGGGAAACCGCACCGAGCGTAAGCAGTCGCTTGCACTGGGAAGAGCACGGTCCAGGTCCCGATCCCACTTGGCTCTATGTACGGGGACGCGCAGTGGAATTTCTGCAGCGTCCCAGAGGGCATTCTCACGGGCGGACTCGTGGCGAACGTGGTGCGTTTCATCGCTGAATCTGTCGCGGCTCCCACGATGCATCACACACGGTGACAGAGCTGTAGTGCGGGTTCCCATAATGCATCACACTCTGTGATGTACCTGTAGTGCCGGTTCCCGCAATGCATCACACTCTGTGATGTACCTGTCGTGCCATCTCTCACAGTGCACCTCACCTCTTGGTGGGAGACGCGTTCACGTGTAGGGCAGTAGCGGCACAGTGCTCTCAGCCAGAGGGCGCCATCGTGACGCTCCTGAGCGGACTGGTCCAGACTGGCAGAGCTGAGTGCCGCTTGCGCAGTGTTTGTCAAGCTGTGACGCGACTGGACGGGTGTGGAAAATAGCTTCATAGCTCATCGGATGCACATGTACAGCGGTGAATGTTCTGCACCACCTTGATCTTTTGAGATTCGTATAGCGCTTTTTCCAAGCACTTTATGGCAATAATAAAATTGTACATAGGATGATAATGATTTGAAATGAAGAATTGGGTTATTGTAAGTGGCTGTATAGTTTTTATGCGTTGAAACAAGAGGGATTGATAAGGAGGGGTTGGGATAGGCCTGGTCGTAGCTGTGGTGGGGGGGGGGATACATAAAGCTGAGGGGCTGATAATCGGGCATCATTGCATTGGGAAGCCAAAGGGGGTCGGTGAGAGGCTGGAGCCAGGAGGGGAATGAGGGGGAGGGGGCACTTGTGAAGCGACTGGACATCTGTGAAAAAAAGCTTCGTAGCTCATCGGATTTCTCCAGGACAAATAAAGATTCAGATTTAGCTGCCCACTGTGTCGCCCGTAAGCCTCCTGTGACAACCTGTGTGTGCCTGCCGTCACTCGGCGCCCATTCGCCAGGCAGTGGTCGCAGTGCAGAACGTGGCTGCCTGTAATTCACGCTGTGAAGGGAGCAGCGAGGCTCGGTGGCTCACACACCGATGATGTTGTGGAACTCCCTCCCCTCCCGTGGGCGGCGAGGAGAGCCATACCCTGGCTTGCCGGCATAAGACATTTTACAAAAATGTGGGCTCCCATCTGTATGTATTTGTATGTTGAACTTCTTTCGCACCGTGCGTAGCCAACCGTGATAATAGTCTATGCGGTAGTGTTTCCACCTCGCATGCGTGGGTATTCTTTGGGTAATCGGTTTCCTCCAACGTGTAAACACTCATGAGTTGACCGACAGAACCTTAATATATAGAGGACCGCAGAGCTTGGGCAATTGTTAGGTCCAGATGATCACTTTGCTGCTGTTTGGTTTCTCCTCGCGCCTCCTGAGTCATCGCGTGACTACGAGAGTGAGCGACCATCTCCGCTCACAGTCATGTTGCGCACAGTGCTGGGTACGGGCCTTGTGTGTAGCTTGGCATCATCGCTATCGGATCGCTCGACAGTATCACGGGGTGGCGATAGATGGCGGCGGCTCTCGGATGTGCCTCCATCCAGCAGTGGGTCGATCATGGCCAGGGGTCGTCAACCTGCGCCTCTGGAGCTGCATGCGGTGGCTCTTTAACGACTGCAGTTTGGCTCTTGAAATTTGAAAAAATGGTTCCTCTTGTTATTTTGGTAGCCGACCCATAATCATGGCTGATGATAGTGAATCAACCGTTATGCATTTTTGTTCTGCCGAACTGTCCCCCCATCCCCCCCCCCCCCCTGCTCCTTCACGGCACAGAAAAAACCCGGCACAGTTCCTGCAGGTGCATGGCCGGTCCTACAGGGTGAACCTGGATCCAGCCGTGGCCGTGGCAGCAGAGAGCCCGGTGAACATGTGAGTTGCTGTACTCACCTCCACTCACTCTCCTACCACACTCACCACCGCATCTCACTCTACTCTCTCCCACTCTCCTACCACACTCACCCCACGTCTCACTCAACTCACTCCCACTCACTCTCCTACCACACTCACCACCGCATCTCACTCTACTCACTCCCACTCACTCTCCTACCACACTCACCGCCCGTCTCACTCAACTCACTCCCACTCACTCTCCTACCACACTCACCACCAGTCTCACTCTACTCACTCCCACTCACTCTCTTACCACACTCACCACCTCATCTCACTCTACTCACCTCCACTCGCTCTACTCACCTCCACTCACTCTCCTACCACACTCACCACCACGTCTCACTTTACTCACTCCCTCTCACTCTCCTACCGCACTCACCACCTCATCTCACTCTACTCACTCCCACTCACTCTCCTACCACACTCACCACCACGTCTCACTCTACTCACTCCCACTCACTTTCCTACCACACTCACCACCTCATCTCACTCTACTCACCTCCACTCGCTCTACTCACCTCCACTCACTCTCCTACCACACTCACCACCACGTCTCACTTTACTCACTCCCACTCGCTTTCCTACCACACTCACTGTATGCACCCCCACGCACGCTCCTAGCACACTTAGGAGAGATACGGGGGGAGCTAGGGAAGGAGGGAGGAGCTAGGGAAGGCGGGAGGGAGCTAGGGAGCTGGGGAGGGAGGGAGGGAGCTAGGGAGGGAGTTAGGGAGGGGGGGAGCTAGGGGGGGGGGAGCTAGGGAGGGGGGGAGCTAGGGAAGGGGGGGCTGGGGAGGGAGGCAGGGCAGCGTGGAGGGAGGAATGGAGGGAGTGAAGGAGGGAGGGAGGGAGGCAGACAGTCGCCCACGCACGTTGCTGTCGGGTCCCGCGGGGAGCCGCGTGGTGGTTGCGATGTCGCGGTGGCAGCGGCGCTCGGAGCAGACAGATGGGAGGTTCGCTCCAAATGTCACGGCGCTAATTTGATGATAATTCGGCGGTCGCGTGGGGCCTGCGTGTGGGCGGCGGGGCTCCCAGCCATGGCTGTTGACCCCCGCACCACCGTCTGCTCTCAACTTTTCGACGCCGCGGCGCGACGACCGCTCCTGCTCCCACCTCCCTCGCCTTGCCAACGCGCGAGCGACCGCGCGCTGCCGAGGAGATGTTATCTCCCCTGCCGGATATGCAGGAGGCCGTGGGTTCCATCCCGACCCTGACGCCTGCTGTGGTTTGGAGTATGCGGTATCTCTCTTCCCGTGGTCCGTGGATTTTTTCTCAGGTTTTT